>NC_081352.1:51151893-51165377 GCF_029784015.1 Lycium ferocissimum
CACCAAACCGCCCCTTTACTAAGAAGGGGGGGCCCCCACCGGACACCACACCAGAAATTCCCAAAATAAACACAAACTCAATCTGAAATCCTGACTTATACCCGAGGCTACCTGCTCACAAATCACATACGTACATACATAAAAACACTCTACGAACGCACTTGAGGCCTCAAAATTTCTGAAGGAGGTCTCGTTGACTGAGTCAACCCCCAATACCTCAATTCCAACTTCCAAGCCTAAGTCCCAAAATGCAGCCGAGTGCATTGGGAACCGAACCAGATATGCACACAAGTTCTAAATGACCATCCGGACCTCTCGGAATTGATGAATTTTTGAAAAAGGTCCGTTTACCCAAAAGTCAACTTTGAGTCAACTCTTTTTCACTTAAAGCCAATTTCTCCCAAAAAGTCACCAAAATCAACCCCGAACACCTCAAGAAGCATGTCATCGGTCCCCTCGGGTCAAAAGTGAGCCAACCAACCTCGGGGAAGGGTCAACAGTGCCAAAAAGATAACAACCAAGCGGGTCGTTACTGTTATATCCCGTATTTTTATACGACGGATTATTCGCGAGTTAATCGGCATAAGTCAATGGACAAGATTATTTATGGATATAAGACAAGGACTTTAATCCCCGATTTTTGTTAAGGCACAAGTTTCTTATAAATTTTAATTGTATGGAAATACTAATGGAGATTTGGGATTAATTAACTATGATTAAATTATTAAGTGGGGATTAGTGATTAATTATAATTAATTAGCCTAATTAGACCATTAAGTGGGCCCCACAACACATGGATGAATATGATTGGTCTATGAAGGGGATAACGGGACACATGTCAAGGGTCGGACATGTGTCACCTGCTACGGAGGTCATATATAAATAGAAAAGATGACTAGCTATTCATTTTCATCTTCAACAAATGAATTGGGAGGAGAGAGAAGCTCTCCTCTTCACCAGAGAGAGAGAAGCTCACGGCCACAACCATGGCATAAAGACCACTGTGTCATGGCCACTTTGGTTTTTATACCATTGCATTGTTAAAATTCATCTCGCACCTTAGAAAAACATAGAGAAAAGAGAAAAGAAGGTTTCGGCCATGGCTAACTTCAGGAGTTTTCAAGCTTTGATTCCAATTGATTTTCATGGTGTTCTAGCCTAATTGGAAGGGCAGATTGTGGCGTGAAAGTGTTCATTAAGGCAACAAGAACAAGTGTTATTTCAATTGCATGTTCTAGCCGTGAAGTGGTCGAGTATTAAGGTAAGAATTGATCACTTCTTATATGTTTTAGGGGTGAGTTTTGGATGTGTTGTGAACATATATAAATGTGAATTTGACGTGTAAAAAAATGTATATATCGAAGTTGGAAAAAAAAAGTCGCTCCAAGTTCGCGGGACGCTTTGCGTAGGAATGATGGATTAATTTTACTTAGAATTTTGGTTGTTGTTGTTATGGATTGTATGGTGAGAATGAAGGTTTAATGATTCAAGTTTAAGTTGTAATTTTTTGTGAGCTGTTGTAGAAGCTAATATGATGTTAATATAGTTTCTTGCATTTATGTAAATGATGTGTTAACGTGTGGTCGTTGGCAGTAGTTCATGAAATCGAAGAAAAGAATGTATTGTTGTTATTCTTGTTGAACTTGAAGATTATATGTTGTATTGTGTACAGGTTGGGCTGTTTTGGAGTATTGTACGGGCTGTCGAATGTCCTCGAGTCATGTTTGAATAGTCTCGGGTTGATACTTGAAATGTATGATTAGTGATATTGGTTTGGTTGTACGTAGTTGGCTTCGAATAGCGAAACGTCGTCTAATTGTCTAGAAAGGAATTATTAACGTTAGAATACATTTTGAATCTCTTCGTAGTTTAATCGTAGCTCTTGGCGTCTTAATATAGGTTGAGACACTATTGGGCAGCGTATAGGTGTTGTGTTGCGAGTAAACGCTAAAGGTATGTAAAGCCTATCTTTTCTTTCTTTTGGCATGTCCTAGATGTAAGTATGAAACTATATGAGCTTTGGGGTAACTCTATTCATAAGCTCCGAGCATGTGTTATGATTCTTATTCACCTCTTGATGTTAGAATTTTAAAATAGTCGCACCGCTTCTCGAGCTTTCTATGTGATCGGATAGTAAACGATTCATGAAAGTTTCTATTCCTGAAAAACTTTATATTGTCTAATGACCATAACTTTTATAAGCTGACTCGGATTAACTTAATACACGTCTATGATCTCTGAGGCATTATTGATATAGTTTGTAATGATATTCAAGGAGTACTGAGTGTGACCATCTCCGTTGCTCGAGCTACCGATTAGTCTACTTATCTATCGAGTCTCAAAAGACGATTTATATGTATATGGTTACTTACTACTCCGCTCGTGCATACGTTACATCTTTCACCGAGTCCCGACAGACATGTTTTCGTGCATGCATCCACCGCATTATTCACCGAGTCCTCACTGTAGGCCGGACACGTTATATGTATATGTATATGATATGATGATACGATGATACGATGATATAGTGGATGGCGCTCGGTGATGGCACATGATGACTTTATTCACCGAGTCCCTCACTCGTAGGCCGGACACGTTATATGTACACGTATATGATGATTTATTTACCGAGTCCCTCACTGTAGGTCGGGACACGTTATATATGCATATGTACGTGATGATTATCTAATTATGTCACTAAGTCCCATAACGGGTCAAGTATGATATTGACACGTATGATTTATGTTCAAAGGTAAGCCTTGTGGTTTTCCTCGTTATTGTACTAGTTTTCTACACTCCTTATTTCGCATGATCCCGTTCACTATATGTTATGCCTTTACATGCTCGCACATATTCCGTACCGACCCCTTTCTTCTGGGCCGCGTTTGCGGCCCGCAGTACGTACGCTCATTTTGGTGATCCGCCGGGCACTTAGGATATCCATTCGAAATTTATCCGGGGAGTGCTCCCTTGTTCCGAGCCTAGCTTTTTTTGCATGTATCCTTTTTGTTGTATATATACGTGTCTATCCGTGGGTACGGCGGGGGGCCCCGTCCCGTCATATGATATCGTTGTTACTCCTAGAGGTCCGTAGACATATGTGTGGGTTTGTATACGTTGCCGTTTAGCTTGTGTATATATGACTTATGTTTTGGGACGTTCCCATTCGTAGTGGTACAAATTTTTGCTCGCTCGCGTATGTATATATGTCTTGGGATGCTGTATGTAGTGGCGCCTTGCTCGCCTTGCGTATGTATATAGTTGGGGTGTTCCCACATGTTATGATAGCCTTGCCGCTATGTGTAATATTATCTATCAAAGCCGTAACTCGGTATAGGAGACAGTTGCCATGTTATGTCCGTATACGCGACAGCTTTGAGATGACGTCTTGCCCTTTTATATATAAGTTCTTTATTATGCTAGTTGTGGGCTGATTATAATTAACAGGCGTATACGAGTGTCCAGTTCGGGCACTAGTCACGGCCTACGGGGTTGGGTCGTGACAGTTACACTTGACCATCCTTTTCTTTAGATTTCACATTTATAACACAGTCTAAGCTACAGTGCTAAAGGAAGTAAGGTGCGAAAACCAGGGATTCAAACAAAAGGATCAAGATAAAAATATGGCTAACAAACAAAAAGCTATAGGCTCAAAGGACTAACTAGTGGTACAATATCTGAAAAGGCTAAAATTCACAAGACATATCAAAAAAAGCATATTATCATCTCCTAAATAGAGCAACACTTTTTATTTTCCTTCAATAACATGGAGGGCAAGTTCTAGGCTAAGATGCAAAACATGGAATATATGCAAGAAATCCTCACCACATATGGCACAAGTATCAATCAAGATGGATCAATTCTACTCTAGGACAGATAGGATCATGGCTAACTACAAAATAAGAAAAAGCTATATACGGAGTCACAACCATGAATCTAGGTGTCAGAAAGTTTGCTATTTCTTTTAATTACTCAAACGCTCACAAGAAAGTACCACTCAAGCTCAGGTCCAAATATGCTAGTATCAACCAAGTCACACGGTCTTTCTTCTCTCTTCTTTACTACTCCTAAAAAAATTAATCCTAAAATTACAAAATTACCCGGTTCAAAGGCCCCCCCTCGGAAGAACCGAGGCCATAAGAAAACCCAAGGGGTTGTTTATCTATGCCGCTAACGAGAAAAAAAAAACTATAAACAAAAATAAAGATATGCCAAAATAAAATCTTTTTGAATTTTTCATGATTTTCTTTTTAAAAAAAAAAAATTAACATATAAGGCTACGAAAAGAAAAAAAAAACTATGGCATAATCATCCTTGACCTCAAAATATAGGAAGTACCTACCCCCCACCCCCCACCTTAAAAATATGCGTTGTCCTCAATACATGTATAGCAGAGAAAAATTAAAATAAGGGTGAGAAATGCTCCCTGAGACCCTCTAGGGCCTAGCTATAGCATAATCCTCAAATTAAGTGTCAGGACGACCCTACACTTAAGCCTAAACATGCTCCTTAGTGTCCACTTCGGGTACTCAGACTTTCCCCAATCTGCAAAATAAAAACAAAACAAAATATAACACTATAAAAATAAAAATATTACAAGTTGGGTTGCCTTCCAACAAGCGTTTGATTCAACGTCGCGGCACAACGTGAACCAACTTTCTCCTCCACCTCGAACTTATGAATTGTAACCCCAATTTTGCTTCAAGCTTTCGGCTATGATTCAGGGGCGGTGGTGTGAAAACAAAGGAACCAAGCAATAGGTGTCGCATCATGCACTTCTTGGCCTTTAAGTGAGGAATGTCGTTTTGTCTTTTTAGTGTGGCAAATTTTAGGATATAAAGGTCTTGTTCCTCATCTATACACTTCTCCAAAAGCTTGAAGGGCTTGATTTTCATGTCGCAAACCAAACATAATGTAGAAAATATTTAGAATGAGGATCAACACGCCCCAACTCTAAAACTGCATTATTTTTGACATCCTCACTAATGTATACTCCCTCAACCTCAGCATCATCAACAATATTTTGGTCGAATGGTTGGAATTCCTCTTTCTGCTCCACAATTTGGCCAGTATCCACAATAATTGGTGGTTGGACATCAGACACCTCAACTTTTTTATTCATTAGAGCCTGCATGTCATGGATATCTGAGCCAAATTGGTCTATCTCTTGTCTGAGCTCTATTCTACCTTTTATCAATTGTGTCGCCATGTTTGTAAGACCATCACGGAGAAACCCATGAAATTTCATTTATTGAGCTTGTTCCGTTAGCCAAGATTGGCTCACTATCTCTATTTCTTCAAAGCTATCGCATTGCAGGAACTTGCTCTCTTCTTCCATTTTAGGTTTGCCTTGGGTATTGGCTAAGCCTGTAACTAGCAGATCTTACAAGTTTCAGCTTCGGCCTGCATCTCTGTGAGTTTTACACGAATCCTCTCTATGGCCTTCGCTAGTTCTGCGTTTTGCTCTCTTATTAATGTGTCGTGCTCCATTATTTGTTTCATCATATCTCTAACCCGAGTAAGACTTTCCGCATCCTCCACTTCATTACTCCTGTTAACATCACAAACGGCAAGAGAATCATAATAGGGGCTTGGGGATGAGGAATAAGAGTTAGGACAACCATTCCATTGGCCATCTTGAACACCACATATACTACAAACATTCCACTCACAGGATTAGGTGGGTGCGCACAACCCATTTTCGGAAATATTATGACAGTGTTTTCATAGGTTTGGTCCTCCACAAATCGGACAAGAGTCACCAAAATCGGAACAACCAATATTCAACTAATTTTTATTCTAAGATGCCATGTCAAGAAAGATAACCAAAATATTAAATTAAAAATAAAAATAAAATATAAAAAAAACTTGAATAAGCAAAAAGAAAAATCTAATCTAGATAAACAGTTAATTTCTAAGTCCCCGGCAACGGTGCTAAAAACTTGTTGCTCCCAAAAGCACACGCAAGTATACATGGTCGTACAAGTAATATAGTGATTTTAGAAATCGAATGTCGAACCCACATGGACTTATGATTAACCGTCAATTAAATTAAACTATCCAAATTATCTATACAAGATATGAAATTTGAAGATTATGATTATAAACGAATTAAATAAAAAGAAAACAAATAATCAAATTCAACCAAGAAAGAGCGGGTTTTTATATTATCAATAAGAAGAATGTTCCGGTGGTTGCGGTTGGTTTACCAATCCTATTGAGTTTTCGAACTATTTCCCTTTAATCCGAATTATTGATGATTTCTAATTAACTGGAGTATTAACTCTCGTAGTATTCTCCCGAAATACTACTCGCTTATTCAAAACAGTTTGTCGCCTATATTTCTATGGAATTTACCTGTTATGAACGCAATTCATTTAAGGTATTTAACTGAACGCGGCAACTAGGTATATTCTTATCCCGGCCACAAATCTTAGCCCAACCGTAGGGATAATCGCATCACGCCCTCTTTACGTCTTCTCTAATCTAACAACATCTTTCCCAAGCACGTATATTAGATAGTCAATAGAACTTAACTGTTGGCCAACCAATCAAGCAATTATGCACAGAATTAAAGAAACAATCAAAATCAATAACTTGTACTCCCTCCGTTACAATTTATGTGAACCCATTTGACTGGGCACGACATTTAAGAAAGAATGAAGACTTTTGAAACTGGTGGTTCAAAATAAGTCTTGAATATTTGTGTGGCTGTAAATCATTTCATAAAGTGAATTTGTTTCCAAATTAGGAAAGAGGTCATTCATTTTGGCACGGACTAAAAAGGAAATAAGTTCATATAAATTGAAACAGAGGGAGTATTAAGATAAGAAATAATCATCAAACATCAATATTCATGGTTTACCACAACCCTAGAACAAGAAGTTTAGCTCCACATAGACATGGAGGAAAAGCAATAAATCATTCAAAGAAAATATAAAAATGAGTATTAAGGAGAAGAAAAGATAAAACCCAATAATCTCCGGCCTCGGCGGATCCTCGCTCTCTCTAAGTCAAAAGTCTTGAACTAAGGGTTTCAAGTTATCCAAAGTTATGTTAAAATCCTGTAAAAAATATGTATTTATAAGGTATCAAAAGGCCTGGGCTTTTTAAAAACCAAATCCAATTCGGACCAGGAAAAATAGCAGGCTGCACCACCTGTGCGTTGCACTAGTGGCGCACAAGACACAATTATATTCAGAGACCGTTCTTTCTGGCGGCATAGGTGCGACACACACTGGTCGCACGTCCACTTCCTTCAGGTACGTTTTCTTCTACTTCAATTTCAATTGCTTTTGAATTCTTCACTTCATCACATGTTGCTTGCCACGTAGATAAAATTTAAAGAAATTTCCATTGAGCTGCTTGCTCCATTTCATTCCATCCAACAAGCATTTTTAATTTTTGTACGTCCTTTTACTGCTTCTTCATTGGAATTTTTTTGCTTCATCCAATCATCACTCCATGATATGCCAAACATCGTTCTATTAATTCATGTCTCTTCTTGTCTCCAACGTGACCTCTTTTATTTTCTCCATCTCTCACTTTTTATTCAATTTTACTCCAAATCTCTTCATCTTCGCACCTCTTTATTCCTATATAGTAAAAATACAGTATTAGCATAAATAACTATAATTAATACTCAAACGAAAATTAAAAGTACTAAAACGTGAGGCAACACTGGCTAAATATATGCAATTTTAGCCGAACATCAACGCACAACTGAACATTTCCCGTCGCCCCCTTTCCCCGACTTGGAGAATTACTTTGACCAGCCGAGGAACCTATATGACTTCCCCCTGAATTTTTGTGTGTGACCAATGTCCAATTTCCAGTTCCATTCTCATTTTCAACTTGCAAAACATGCTACCCAGAATTTTCAGCAACATTAACATCAACTGTATCAATCAGTTTTTGGCCCGAATCAACTTGTGACTCATCGACCACAACTCTTGGGGTTGTCCCTGCTTTTTCGATTGCATTGCTATTTAGTTGCTGCCCAGATTCTTCCATATCAGTAGCGCCAATATTAAGAGCCACAAATGGTGATTTATCTACTGTAGCATCAACTGGTTTTGACGCTAAAACAGTATCCAAGTCCGCCTCCATTGTGGCTGTACGATTTTGCAATGGAACCTCTGCAACACCTCCTTTTCCAGAAGCTATTTCATGAACAATATTACCTGTATCAACCTCCATTGTGGCTGCACGATTTTGCTCAGAATTGGCAGCAACCAGTGCGTTAGTTCGATCGACATTTGCGACTTCAGATTACGCTTTCGCAGCTTTTCAAACTATCGTCAACTGCTGCCCAGAATTTTGTGAAAGCACCTTTGAAACACCTCTATTTCCATAATTTTCACCTGATGCATGATTTTGCTCATAAGTGGGAGCAACCAGTGCACTAGTTCCTCCGTTTCTAACTTGTTGCTGCCCTGATTTTCTATTCCACACACCATTCAAATTCGCAGCATTATTTTGAATTTCAAATAATGCATTACTAACAGTGGGACCGGAAAGATCTACTCCCTTTACTACCTGATTAGTCCCGTTTTTAAATTTTTTCGCATCTAAAATTGTACGCAAATCACCTTGAAATTTTTTCAACACTTCCATCGTCATCTTCCCCATCAGCTTGATTGTTATTTTTATGTCTTTTCAATATCATACGACAACTACCTTCATCATGACCTTGGTGCTTATAATAGTTGCAATACGTAGGCAAATTATCATATACAATCTCCCGGAAAACCTCGACTACTTTACCGCATTTTCCATCCACGAACTGCGACCTTATACGATTTGGAAGCTTATCGATTAGATCCAGTATGACCTTTAATCTAGCTGTTCTAGGTCTTGACTTGATTTGACTTGCTTTATCTATAGCTATTGGTTTCCTAACTGCGGACGCTATAGACAATAGAGACTTCTTTGCAAACAAATCGAGATAAATCGGTGTAAAGAAATCCATATCACGGCCTTAGTCGTTTCCTCCTTAGGGATTAAATACAATGGACCATGCAAATCCCTATATTGATGCTCTTGTCCATTGTAGAGAAGATAGTTAACCGAGGGAGATAAAGCTAGTACAAAATCTTCATATTGGTCAAACCTCATCAAGATTTGTCTTGGAGCAAGTAAACCAACTAAGCAGTTGGCCTTGGTAACAAGAGGTTTTGGCATAAGTGACCTTAAGTCCTTTAAATCTGGCACTCCATCAGATAATTTAACCACTCCTACTTCGATCGCAAAGTCTTGTCTTCCTCCATTGAAAACGTGATGGTAGGTTCTCCATGAACTGTTTTGATTGGTTTTAGTATGGTTTTTGTGGTAACTTGGGCAGATTGTTTAGGACTTAGGAGAGTTGCATAAGAAGTGGATGTATTAGGGGTTGGATTTGTCTCTCTCACGCCCAAAGGCCGGGGAGAAGGCGTTGCAGCCCATGGTCGCTCTAAGGTTTCTCCATCGCCTGGGAGAGGAGAGAGCGGTCCGCTAGGTTATTTTATTTTATTTTAATAAAAAGGAAACTACTAAGTTGTACCGTTTTTCAAAAAAAAAATTTAATAAAAAAATAGTTACCGAGCAGTTCCGCTTGTTATTGATAATTAGGGTCCAAGCAAAACCCCTCAAATTTTCCCAGTTTTCCAAGTTAACTTTTTATTTTTTATATTCATGTTGTGATTAAACGACATACGTCACATTCTTGAGTTAATGGAGAGGAAATTTTAAGCCTGAAAATAAAGGACATGTGTTTAATTAAACTTCAATAAAATGTCATATAATTGTGTCATTAATAGAAAGGCAATTCTAAGCTCGAAAACAACGTTAGGGGGAATCTCGAACCAATAGGCGGAAGGAGGGCAATTTTTGTGTCAATTCTAAAAACATTAAGGGAAATTTCGATCCAATAGATAGAAAAAGGGGCAAATTTGATCCAATATATGGAAGGATGAAATTTTTTAGACTTTTTTAATAGTTTAATGGAATTTTTTATCCTTTTGCGTTTTATACATGGTGCAATCGCATGTATATTTGAAAGAAGTCTATCAATTTTAAAATTAGAAATAGCCATTGAGTTAAGAATCTTCGCCAGGATTTGTTTCCCAAGACTTTAATATAGATGTATAAATCTCCGAAAGGAATGTTTGTAATCTAAAGATTAGGGTGAATTTCATATACTATCTCTGACTTAATACGAACAAACTTTTATTCATATGTTTTGCACTCGTCAAACCTCAACTTTTTACAATTCATAAAGCAATTCAGTAATAGTAACTCAAATGTGATGAAACAATATTAAGGTATTACAATATATCAAGGTATCCCTAAAAACATGTTGCTTCCCTAGAAACTGCAATGAAATAAAGCTCCTCAATAACTACTTAGCCAGTTCATCTGTAAATACTAAGGCCGTTGATAGACATTGGCGGTTGGTCCCTTCCATATCAACTGGACCAGCTATATGAGGCTACAAAATTCAAAAGCCAAAAAAAATTGAATTTGGTGGCTTAAAGAAGATAAAATTTACAACATTTTATACGTAGAGACAAAAGTCATTGAGAATAATGGTTAGGAAGATGTTATCCGAAAAGTTTATCAATTATAGAGCAATGTTTCTTCTAGAAAAATAATTAATCTCAAAGCTTGTTAATTCCCTCAAACCATTCCCTTGCATATATGACAACAACATCGAGTTTGACTTCATGGAATATGCAAGGGGAAGGTTCGAGCAGTATTTGTTGAGAAAGCCCGAACTCTTGGGTGCCATGTGAATGAGCAAGCTCTTTCAATTGCTGCTTGCTTCATTGGACTACTTAACTGCAGAAACTGTTGCTCTCCCTATGGATGTGATCTCAGCTTGCTCTTCTGAAACTGAAGCTGCTAAAATGTTAGTAGATTGAATAGGAAGAAGTACATGTCTGGGGAAGATGCAGGCGCATCATATGCTGCCATGTCACCCTACAAACCGGAGACAGCATTTCCTAGACCGTGTAACTCAATATGCAGTCCGCATACAGGGAAAACAGTCTTAGGAATTCTGTCCGAGACATTTGAACTTTCCTCATTCCTCATAGCAGAGTATTTAGCCTCAAGCTCTTTCAGCTGCACATGACAAACAATTCTTGTGAAGTCAGTGTTCAAGCACAAAGAATTCAAGACAACTTGGTAATTCATTGAACCAATATCGATGAACTGATGATATAGTGGATTTATGGTTCCTCGTCGTCGCCTTCCTCGATGCACTACAAAAAAAAAAAAAAAAAAAAAAAAACAGGAATTATCGACCAATTATAACTCTTGTCACTCAATGAGATCACTCAATGAGAGTCACCCAAAAAAGTAGTAAGGATCTCTTTTCTTTACAAAACTTGTTTTTCCTATTTCTCACCAGAAAAGTCAATTTCTTGATTATTAAGGAATATTTTTTTTAGAGAAACATGAAAGAAAAAAAAATTAGAAATTACTCAGATTCAAGAACATAAAAGAAAAAAATAAATGAAACTAACTATATCTTACTTGATTAGTTCTAGCAACTCTTCTTTCTCAATGAAGACAACGTATTCAATGATTGATGAAAATAAGTGCTAATAGTTAGAGGGTTTTATAGCAAAATTAATGACAATTATGGTGACCAAATTAATAACTTGCATATGATGTAATCTCATTTTATTCCTGTTATTAATGATTCTTGTAATATATTTTTTTTTATGGACAGGATTCTTGCAAATCTAACCTAATCAACCTAAATTGGTAAGTTATTAAAATCGCCTACACTTTTTCGTATTAGGAAAAGAATTGTAACACCTTGCCTCTATGTAGTTTTCAAAATAGAAGGCAGCTTTAAGAATCAAGTTGTTTATTTAGAGTTTAGCTAATGATTTCAAAATTATATGCATTGTCGGGTAACGACTTTTTTATATTATCGGTCATCTTTATTTGTTGTAGTAGATAACCTGTCTTATTTTTAAGATCACAAATATCAGAAATAGTGTTTATACTATAACATTGTATAAAACTTAAACTCCTAACTAATAGTCCACCAACGTCCGATGGTGTAAATATTTTTTACAAAATAAGACACTTTCACATGTTATCGAAGGTAACTGCCCTATTGTGAAAGTTCTAAATTTTATTTTTCATTTTAAGAGGATTTAAAATGTCACACCTTAAATTTTGACTTGTATGTTTCTTGTTAAGGGAATTCAAAATTTTATATATGTATAAAGTTTTTTTTTGTACCTACATACTCAGTATAATTACCGTCTTCCTTGCATGAGGCTACGCTATTGCATGATGATATTCCACGTCGCAAAACAATCAGATATTTCTATGCATAAGCTTCCTTTAAACTAGAGTTTTACCAGAAATCTCACACAACATATTAGGTAGGGACAAATCTAACTTGTAATTTATGGTTAACGTAAGCTTATATGGTTTTTACCCAAAATATATTTACATATTTATTTACAATTTTTTTGTCTTACTTTTCTTTTTAGTCCGTTTAAAATAAATGTTTCTTTCCTTTTTTGGCCACTCTTTAGTTTTAACTTTTGACATGGCATGTTAAGACCACAAGATTAAAGGGAAATTTGGTACTTACTGCATATCTTTAGGTTAAGACCATAAGATTCAAAAGTCTTCTTTACTTATTTAACGATGTGTCTAGTCAAAACAAGACAAACAAATTGAAACGAAGAGAGTATATTAAGAAATCCAAAATCGGATAGTACCGTTGTACTTGTGCTATCTCTCGACAAATTCACTAGCCATAGAGATCATGATCCTTTCGCATAATGCATAATATTGTTAGTTAATATACTAAAAAGGGTCAAAAATGTCCTTAACGTATTAGAAAAGCTCACAAATGCCCTCCTTCCACTTATTGGATTAAAAAAATTCTATTAACTATTTGAAATGTCTTTAAAAAAAACCCTTAATGGACTTGAAAATATAAGGAGGGAAGAGAAATAAATATTTTGTTTTCTTTGTTTTACACATTTGAAATCCTTTGTCTCGGCTAATCAAAATCGGCATCGTGTATGGCTAATCAAATGGGAAAGTTCTTCACATCTATAGTTCTCGATTCTCAAGATTCAAACTCAAAATTTTTAGTTATGGATATGTAACGACCCGACTGGTCGTTATAGTTCTATTGACCCTTTTACCCCTGTTGACCTTTTCCCGAGGTCATCGTGCGGGTTTTAGAGTGACGTTTGGAGGTTTGAGCCTTAAAGTGAGATTTGTTTGACCCAAAGTTGGCTTTTGGATAAACGGACCTTTTTTGAAATTATGTCGAATCTAAGAGTTCCGGATGAGCTTTTGTGACTTGGTAGCGTGTTCGGTTCATTTCCCAATGCAATTGGAAGCGTTTTGGGACTTGGGATCGAAACTTGGCTTTAGGCCATTGGGGGTTGACTTGGTCTATTTGAGATCCGTTGAAAATTCTGAGGCTGCAGATGAATTCGTAGCGCGTTTTTATGTGT
>NC_081352.1:51165477-51319184 GCF_029784015.1 Lycium ferocissimum
AAATTTTTTTGTTTTTTTAGTTATAGTGGTAATTTTGTCTACTTTTTTAGCCTCTTTCTTATGCGTATGCTATCTAACTATTTTTTTGTCACGACCCTTTGACAAGTCGTGGGGGCACTTCCTTTCCCCCTTTCGATAAAAAAACCCCAAAAAGCACTGCTCTTTAAAGGGTCACAACCCAAAAAAGGACTCAAATTGTCGGGGATATAAAAATTAGGGGAGGCGATCCCGGGACCAGGGTTAAAACCACGGGTGGGGTCGGGCGGGGCGCTATAGGGGTTTTATTCTTCTTCTTCATTCATAAAAGGGTTTGCAAACATTGATTAAAGCCATAAACATGTAATTGGAAAGACCTGGGGTTTGGTAAGAATAAATAACAAGAACTCGGGGCTTTAAAATTTGTTTAATAAATTCACTTGGGAATAAGAAGAATTTACTTGGTACATTTAACCGTTCTTCATATACACTCTTTTATATTTGAGAAAATCTTAAGAAGAAATAGTCTTTAACTGTTGGAAAACATTAGAGATTCCATTAGAGGTTAAGTGCATTCATACAACGATCCCTTAAAGTATATCAAGATCAATCACCTTAGCATACACTTATCTGACGGGGACACAACCTTGGTTCCTTTTACCATATATTTTACAATCCAAAGCCATTAGTCATAAAATAACCGTCTTCTACAAAATGGAATACAAAATTAAACCTAAAAAGTATTCTATGATTTTAGTAACCTTTTCACACCATATTCCCTGTGGGATTTGATCTCAACCTAGTTGGATTATTATATTTGACATCGTCCGCTTTATATCATTTAATAAGTGTAATTTGAGCGTATCATCCCTCCATATCAACTGGACCAGCTATATGAGGCTACAAAATTCAAAGCCAAAAAAAATTGAATTTGGTAGCTTAAAGAAGACAAAATTTACAACATTTTATACGTAGAGACAAAAGTCATTGAGAATAATGGTTAGGAAGATGTTATCCGAAAAGTTTATCAATTATAGAGCAATGTTTCTTCTAGAAAAATAATTAATCTCAAAGCTTGTTAATTCCCTCAAACCATTCCCTTGCAGATATGACAACGAAATCGAGTTTGCTTCATGGAATATGCAAGGGGAAGGTTCGAGCAGTATTTGTTGAGAAAGCCCGAACTCTTGGGTGCCATGTGAATGAGCAAGCTCTTTCAATTGCTGCTTACTTGCTTCATTGGACTACTTAACTGCAGAAACTGTTGCTCATCCCTATGGATGTGATCTCGGCTTGCTCTTCTAAAACTGAAGCTGCTAAAATATTAGTAGATTGAATAGGAAGAAGCACATGTCTGGGGAAGATGCAGGCGCATCAGATGCTGCTATGTCACCCTACAAACCGGAGACAGCATTTCCTAGACCGTGTAACTCAATATGCAGTCTGCATACAGGGATAACAGTCTTAGGAATTCTGTCCGAGACATTTGAACTTTCCTCATTCCTCATAGCAGAGTATTTAGCCTCAAGCTCTTTCAGCTGCACATGACAAACAATTCTTGTGAAGTCACTGTTCAAGCACAAAGAATTCAGGACAACTTGGTAATTCATTGAACCAATATTGATGAATTGATGATATTGTGGATTCATGCTTCCTCACAATCTCCTTCCTCGAAGCACTACAAAAAAGAACAGGAATTATCGACCAATTATAACTCCTGTCACTCAATAAGAGTCACCCAAAAAATTAGTAAGGATCTCTTTTCTTTACAAAACTTGTTTTCCCTACTCCCACCAGAATAGTCAATTTCTTGATTATTAAGGAACATTTTTTTTTAGAGAAACATGAAAAAAAATTAATTAGAAATTACTCAGTTTTAAGTTCATAAATCAAGAACATGAAAAGAAAAAAAAAATGAAACTAATGATATCTTACTTGATTAGTTCTAGCAACTCTTCTTCTCTCTATGAAGACAAAGTATTCAATGATTGATGAAGAAAAGAGTTAATAGTTACAGGGTTTTATAGCAAAATTAATGACAATTATGGTGACCAAATTAATAACTTGCATATGATGTAGTCTCATTTTATTCCTGTTATTAATGATTCTTCTAATATATATATTTTTTAATGGAAAGGATTCTTGCAAATCTAACTTAATCAACCTAAATTGGTAAGTTATTAAAATCTCCTACACTTTTTTATATTAGGAAAACAATTGTTATACCTTGCCTCTAAGTAGTTTTCAAAATATAAAGTAGCTTTTAGAATCAAGTTTTTTATTTAGAGTTTAGCTAATGATTTCAAAATTATAAACATTTTCAGTGTAACGATTTTTTATATTATCGGTCATCTTTATTTGTTGTAGTAGATAACCTATCTTATTTTTAAGATCACAAATATCAGAAATATTGTTTACACTAACATTGTATAAAACTTAAACTCCTAACTAAAATCCACCAACGTCCGATGGTGTAAATAATTTTTACAAAATAAGCCACTTTCACTTGTTATCGAACAGCCCTGTTGTGAAAGTTCTAAATTTTATTTTTCATTTTAAGAGGATTTAAAATGTCACACCTTAAATTTTAACTTATATGTTTCTTGTTAAGGGAATTCAAAATTTTATGTATGTGTAAAGTTTTGTTCGTACCTATATAGTCAATATAATTACCTTCTTCTTTGTATATGGCTACGCTACTGCATGATGATATTCCACGTCGCAAAACAATTAGATATTTCTGTGCATAAACTTCCTTTAAACTAGAGTTTTACCAAAAATCTCACACAACATATTAGGTAGGGACAAATCTAACTTGTAATTTATGGTTGACATAAGCTTATATGGTTTTTATCCAAAATATATTTACATATTTATTTACAATTTGTTTGTCGTACTTTTCTTTGTAGTCAGTTTAAAATAAATGTTTTATTCCTTTTTTTTGCAACTCTTCAGTTTCAACTTTCGACTTGGCATGTTAAGACCACAAAATTAAAGGACAGTTTAGTACATTCTACATATCTTTAGTTAAGACCACAAGATTCAAAAGTTATTTACTTAAACTCTGTGTTAAGTCAAAACCAGACAAACAAATTGAAACGAAGGGAGTATATTAGATAATCTAAAATCGGATAGTACCGTCGTACTAATGCTATCTCTCGACAAACTCAATAGTTCGGAGAGATCATGATCCTTTCGCATGATGCATAATATTGTTATTTAATATATTGAAAAGGGTCAAAATGTCCTTAACGTATTAGAAAAGCTCAAAATGTCCCCCTTCCACTTATAGAATTAAAATTGTCCCACCTTCCACTTATTGAATTAAAAAATGCCCTTAACGTATTTGAAATGTCTTAAAAAACCCATAATGGACTTGAAAATATAAGGAGGAAAGAGAAAATAAATATTTTGTTTTCTTTGTTTTACACATTGTATTTGAAATCCTCTGTCCCGACTTATCAAAATCGACATCGTGTATGGCTAATTAAATGGGAAAGTTCTTCACATCCACACTTCTCGATTCTCAAGATTCAAACCTAAAATTTCAAGTTAAGGATAGAAATATTGCATCTATTTCACCGCACCCTCTTTGTGGTGATAACGAAATTATTTCTACATAATTTGTTAAAACCATCATAGACCGAGTAGTCTAAACGTGTTGGTCCTTGACAAAATAACACAGAGGAAAGTCATCACATGAATTAATGATCGTAAACCAGTTCACAGTGAATCCAACCTACAGATTAATTTATTCAAAAGTCAAAATTTCATATAAATGGTTAATGTGTGTCATTGGAAAAAAAAAACATGTCGAAGAATCTAATATGAGACTAAACAAGAAAAAACAGCAAACAAAGAGTGCAATATCTGATGATAACTACATTAAGTTGTACCATTTTTCAAAAAAGTAATAGATTTAATAAAAAATACTCCCTTTGTTTTAATTTATGTGAACCCATTTGACTGGGCACGACATTTAAGAAAGAGTGAAGACTTTTGAAAATTATGGTTCAAAATAACTCTTGAATATTTGTGTGGTTCATTTCATAAAGTGAATTTGTTTCCAAAGTAGGAAAGAGGTCATTCATTTGGTACGGACTAAAAAGGAAATAGGTTCACATAAATTGAAACAGAAGAAGTAGTTACCAAGCAGTTCCGCTTGTTATTGATTATTGGGGTCCAAGCAAAACCCCTCCAATTTTCCTAGTTTTCCAAGTTAACTTGTTATTTTCTATATTCAAGTTGTGATCAAACGACATATGTCACTTTCTTGAGTTAATGGAGAGGAAATTTTAAGCCTAAAAATAAAGGTCATGTGTTTAATTAAACTTTAATAAAATGTCATATAATTGTGTCATTAATAGAAAGGCAATTTTAAGCTCGAAAACAACATTAGGGGGAATCTCAAACCAATAGGCGGAAGGGGGGCAATTTTGGTGTCAATTCTAAATACGTTAAGGATAATTTCCATCCAATAGATAGAAAGAGGGGCAAATTTGATCCAATAGGTGGAAGGATGACATTTTTTAGACTTTTTTAATAGGTTAATTGAATTTTTTATCCTTTTGCGTTTTGTACATGGTGTAATCGCCTATATATTTGAAAGAAGTCTATGAATTCTAAAACTAGAGGAAGCCATTGTGTTAAGAATCTTCGTCAGGGTTTGTTTCCCAAGCCTTTAGTATAGATATATAAATCTTCGAAAGGAATGTTTGTAATCTAAATGTTAGGGTGAATTTCATATACTATCTCAGACTTAGTACGAACAAATTTTTATTCATATGTTTTGCACTCGTCAACCCTCAATTTTTTACAATTCAGTAATAGTAACTCAAATGTGATGAAACAATATTAAGGTATTAAAATATATCAAGGCATCCCTAAAAACATGTTGCTTCCCTAGAAACTCCAATGAATAGCTCCTCAATAACTACTTGGCCAGTTCATTTGTAAATAAGGCCGTTGATAGACATTGGCGGTTGGTCCCTCCATATCAACTGGACCAGCTATCTGAGGCTACAACATTCTAAAGCCAAGAAAATTGAATTTGGTGGCTTAAAGAAGCCAAAATTTACAACATTTTATACATAGAGACAAAATTCATTGAGAATAATGGTTAAGAAGATCTTATTCGAAAAGTTTATCAACTATAGAGCAACGTTTCTTCTAGAAAAATAATTAAACTCAAAGCTTGGTGATGGATATAAATTATTCATGTAATTTTGTATATAAAAAATAAGATTTATAAATAAAACATGAATAATACTATCATATTCACGCATATCTTCTAATAAATCTTGTAGAAAAAAGAATACAAGAGAAATAAAGAGAATGACCAAATTGCTAAAGAAAAGAAGAGAACCACTTATGCATCTACGACTCTGTAGACACATCCGTGAAAATTTACAGTCACATCCATGGCATCCGCAAACGCGTCCGTCACCATAATCGCATCCACAAACGCGTCCGTCAGCACAGTCGTATCTATGGCATCCACAGACGCGTCTGTCACCATAGTCGCATCTATGACATCCACAGACGCATCCGTCACCCAGTCGCATCTATGGCATCCACAGAGGCGTCCATGGAGAAAAAGTCAGGCATCCATTTCTATAAGTAGCAAGCTACTTTGAAGACAAAGGGCATCCAATATTTAGCAAGATACAAGAATTAGTCTTGGTCCCTTTCTCTTCTTTTTGTCTTTGTAGGATAACATTTTCTATTTTTTTAGTTTTTCTTACTCCATAATGGAGTAATTTCTTTTTGTTGGGATAGTTGAGGAAGCTTGATATATTCATAATACTATCTCAGTTTTTATATGTTCTTGCTTGAAACTTTTTTATTTATATTTCAAAAAACTGTCTTTGGAATGATTATTTCAATTCATTATTATCACGTCTACATAATTTATCTCTAAGTTATTCTTATATGAATTTTGTAATTCTCGCGGAGCAAAATTAATATATAATAACCAATGAGTAAAATAGCAGAGTGAGAGTAATTTTTAGTATTATTATTCCAAATCTTTATCTTATTTCTTCCAGTCCTAATTCTCACAGAGGGATTGACTCAAATAAGTTTATTGATTTAAATGGTCTTTATTTTATTTCTTTTAGTCCTAATTCTCACGGAGGGATTGACTCAAATAACTTTATTGATTTAAAGGCTAATCGCAAGAGGTCTTTACTCTAGTAGCACAATTCAAGCAAGAAAATATTTCGATTTAATAGTCACTAGTTTAAAGCAATTAATTGACATAACCTCACGGAGTGTTAATTAATTATTTATTTCTTAGTGTGAAAATATAATTGTATTAGCAATAAGCAATTATTCCTTAGAGAAATGCATGTAGAAACTGAGATTTTATCGTAAAAATCTATCAAGTGACTTCAGCAGTTCCCAACTCTTTTTATATATAACTTTTTCGGAAGTGATTTGTTTTTAATTTAAGTAATTTTAATTTCAAAAACTCACCTTGCATCAATTTGATTCTCTCAAATAGTAACAAAGATAATACAAATCTGTAGCATAGGTGGTTCCAATCTCTGTGGGATGATATCTTAAACTTTACTATAATTTGACAGAGTACGAGTAAAAAAATCTATACACATTGGCCTCGTCACTTGGGTGTTCATAGTATCGCTTGCTAATGTCGAATGTTTATTTGACTAGACTTCGCTCATTCGGATGCGTTCCAAGGAGGGAAGAACCACAATGATGGATGGTTTGTGGCTCCTGTTCGGTTTTGAGGTAGGTTATGGTCTACTTTAGCATAGACACCGATTAGTGAATCATATGTTGGTCGATAGCGTTGACGGGGAAAGCATGATAGGCCTTTGGGCATGGCGTAGAGGTTGATTCTAATTAGGTTAGTTCCATCATCTATTATATGGGCTTGTCGCCATATTTGGAACCTACAGTGTTTAGAATTGATGTATATATAGTGGGATAAGGTCTTATCAATCTTGTATAGGGTATTAATATGTGTTGGTTCCATGAAACATATTGAGTGATGGTTTGTAATTTTTGCTAGACTTATGGATAGGGAGGAAGCGTTCCATATGTGTGGTCGAGTTATGTATTCTTGATTTATGTTATGAATTCCATAATGGTAATTGTGATGAGCTACTATGCGTTAATTTACTTTCCGGCCATATATTATCTACCATTTCCCGTAGGAATGGAGTGTCGGTGATTGAATTGATTTCATCGTAAAGGATGAATTACATTGTATCTCATCCCGTTATTTGAAACACAAGAACATGGCCATTATCAAGTATAATAAATGATAAATATCATGATTATGAAACTGGAAGTGAAGAGTGAGAGAGTGTAACCTCCAAGGTCTTTATCGGAGAGCGTAAAAGTGAGATGAGAGAGTCTGTGATCCGAGGTCTTTATCGGAGCAAAGAGAGTGCTCGTGTCCGAGGTCATTTGCCGAACTTTACCTAAAAGGGGTACAATGATAAAAATCTCAACGGGTCCCCCAAAGAGTATACATCCATGAGACTTGATCCTTAGAATGTGTTTACGGTACAGAGAGAAGGCTTGGGAGGGCATTGCATTGCATGCCATATCATTACATTTGCTGCTCTAGATTCACGTCAAATTGCTCTCAATTTAATTTCTATTTATTTATTGTGTATGATATTGAGTTATTGCTTGTGGTGAGGACCCCATATTTATTGGACATACTTGTGGATTAGATGGCTCCACCTAGGCTTATAACTTGAGGTTTAAGAGATATACAATTATTATTAATGATTGAGTGTTTGTATGAGACTAAGTTTTTATCTTCTCTATCTAGTCAATTTCTTGGCATGATTCCTTTCTTATATATGTTTTTCCAAATGTCCCGTGAACTAATCGTTGTTTTCTAGAATATAATACCATAATTCAAGAGTACGTGTATTTGTACTAAATATTTTCCATGTTACTCTTGTTCTACATGACAACAACAACGGACATTTCCGGTTAAAGGTGTAGATGATTATGATGTGATGATTTTAATTCTAGAAATTCCAAAGCTTATGATGTTCGAGATATGGGGTAGATTTTTCTCAATTTTATTCATTGTTTTTTATCTCAAAATAATTGTTCCTGGCGATGATAATTCCATAATGAAAATCGGTTGCATTTTGAAGTCTCTTATAGCTACTATATCTATATATATATATATATATATATGTATTTTACTTACGGACGGTGTTTACCTACTTTTGAAGTTTGCATGTTATTTTACATTCTTGTAATTCATTATAAAAGCTCTTGTCACACGTGTAAGACTAGATTTTATGATGAAATTTATATATTATAAAAAAAGTCTTGTTTTAAAGGCTAAGCATGCATGTTAATGCCATTAATATTCTAGTTATGTTCTACAAACTTAAATTCCGCACTTGTTTTCCAAAAGAGATTAATGATTTTGGGAATGGTACGCCTATCGGGGGGATAGTGTAGGTGCCATCATGATCATGATTTAGGTCGTGATAAGGTGGTATCAGAGCCCTAGGTTACCAGTCTCATGAGTACAAGAGAAATGTCTAGAAGAGTATCGTGGAATGATACGAAGATGTTTGTACCCATCCGCGAGAGGCTATAAGATATTTAGGAAACTTCTATTCTTTCACTCCTATCATGCCACTTCATTCAAATTGGTATCTGGTTGATTCAAATTGGTATCTAATCGATTTCAATTGGTATTTAGTTTTAGTGTCTTTTGGAGTGATGTGTACACTTGGTTTGCACTGGGGAGAGGTTTGGACGATTTTGGATGTCATGTGAAGGTTCTAGACTTAGCAAATATTTCTTTATGGTTTTAGTCATCTCGCATATGCGAGAGAGAGAAGGTTAAAGTCGTACGCACGGCGCATACAGGAAGATAGGCGATGGAATGCGATATGTTACATACCAAGGCCCGTATCTGCGAGACATTGTTCGCAGATGTGAGGTCGTATATGCGGAGTTTGGTCCGACAAGCGGATCTGCAACCGATAAACTTGAGTTTGCATGGGCGAAAGAAACCCCGCTAAAGCGAAAGCACGTCTGTGATGATGGGTCAGCATCTACGAAATCACTGGTAGGAATCAATAACTAATTTTCACCTGTTTAAACATTATTCCAAACACCAAATTCATTCAAACCAACATTTCCTGCATAAAAATCAAAGCCCGGAAAAGGCGAAAGTTTAGCATAAATATCAAAGCCCCGGCAAGTGCATAAATCCAACATTAAAAAACCAAATAAAAATAACAAAACCAAAGAAACAGTATCCAAATTATCCAACAACCCAAAAAGAAAAAAAATGAAATTGTCCAAAAGAAAACCCAAAGACAAGTTGAACTAGTGAGCTGCAGGGCTCAACCCTGTAGAGCTGAACTCTAGGCCTCATCCTTTCCATCTGTACTGCTATCATCGCCATATGACCCACCCTCAGCCTCTGTCAGGAAGGAGTACTTCTTTTTATCATCCTCATCCTCGATAGGGAATTTCCCCTTCGGATTGACCCACTTAAAGATCGCCTTGATGCCTCTCTACATGTTCACCAGAAGCTTGCTCCTTGACTTGTTCTTCCTTCTCTCAGTGTCAAAGTCCTAGCTTAGCTCACCGTGGGCCTTGTCCATATTTCCATAGGCTTTCTTGAGCAAACCTACGGACATTTTCAGCTCCTTCTGTGCTTCCAGGTACTGTTTCATCTCCTATTAAGTGGACTGGTTAGTACTAGCTTCTGAAGGACCAACCTTCGAGGGACCATGGAGAAGTTGAGTCACTGGCTCTCGAATGGCCCTCAATTAGGAATCAATCGAACTAAAGGGTCCCTCCAGCTACGAGAGGGACTCATCATCATCAACATCCTCAACGGTCACCTCGATCTTCCTCTTCTTGTTCTGTACTGCGCTACCCTCTCCAATGACCTTCAAGGGTGAAACACCCTCTCTGGGTCAACCCAATGATCTATAGGATGCTGAGTAACCCCTGCCTTCTTGCACAAACTAATAATTAAGGAAGGTAACACCAGACTCAGGCCACCCTGGTGCAGGTACTCCTCAAACTCCTGAATCACGTGATAACCAACGTTCATCGGAATGTCATTCAGCATATGGGCAATCATCAAGGTACGAACGTATGTGAAGTTAGTAGTGTTTCCCAAAGAACATACCCTATGAGTGATGATGTACTGGCACCTCTTAGCCTCCGCGAGAAAGTCTGTGTTTTAAATCTCCGTCTTCTTGTGAACCCAGGTAATCTTATCCCTCTTGCTTTCAGGATTCATCTTTCAAACTAACCAGTCCCTATTTCCACAAAATTCTTTTCCATCCATAGCTTCCCTGTCATGGTCAGGCAATCCATAATAAGCATTAATCACCGCAGCACAAAACTTCACCATTGTACCCCAAATGATAATCTCTGGATCAAGCTCAGCCAAACTTACGAGCTTTAGTTTCGTGTAGAACTCCCACACCCATTGCTCGTTTGACTTGTATAGGGTGGGAGCAAAGCAAGTCCAACCAGTGTTGCGTGCACGTTCGGTACCTTGCGCATGTTAATTCCCCTCTCGAGTAGGAGTTTCTTGTCTAGCAAATTATCAAAGTAACGGCTCTGGCATGGTGTCATATTGTTCCTCAGCATCCCCTTCGATATTTTCTTAGACCTGGGCGATGTTTTCATTTTCGTTTAGATCCATCTTTAACTGATTAGTACCTGCATTGATCAAAATCAAGTTAGTACGACATTTGATTCATGTTCAGCATTTCAAAAAATTTCAAACAAGCCAAAGAAACCAGCAAAACAAACCCAGAAGGAACTGTTGTGAAGCTTCTGTTTTCAGCAATTTTGTGCAGGTCTCGCACCTGCAATCGAGCTATCACAGATGCAAGACCGCTTCTGCGAGGAAACTCTCACAGAAGCAAGATCGCTCCTGCATAAAATCCTCCGCACCTATAGAATTTCCCTTCCCTTGTGGCCGTCGCACCTGCGCAAATCTACCCGCAAATGCAGCACCGCATCTATGGAAGTTGTTTCGCGCGCGAGAAAATCATCATCTTCCTCAGACCCAGAAAAATTTTGATTTTCCCCCATAAGTTTTGACCCAAATTCTCAGTCTTTACCCTTAAATCTTCAATCATTCAAGCATGCATGGTGATTAAACACAATGGGCCATGATCTCAAGCAACAAACACCCTAAAATTCTAAAAGCCCCACCAAAAAATACCATGAACACCGACCCGTTGTTATTCAATTTTTCAACCCATTTTCGAACAATTTTTGTACTTTACATAGTGATAAACATGATCTTATGATGAACAACAACCAAATCCAACAATTTTTCAACCACCCATATGCAAACCCACATCACAAATTTCCACAAATCTACCAAAATTCTCAACCCATAAACAGGAATAAAACCAGATTTACAAGCCAAAAGTTAGTTCCAGAGTAAAAGGAAAGCATAAGACCTACCTTGTAGTGGAGATTCAGGAGAGGTGAGGGTGTTCAAAATTTTCTCGTTTCTTGAGAAATTAGCCCTCAATTTTTTGTTTCTTTTAAGTGTTGTGTTTGGAATGGGGTAGAAGTGGGAGAGGGGAAGAGTTTTATGGGGAGTGGGGTGTAACGTTTGGTAGTTGGGGGAGGGGGGGATATCTAATGAAGAGAGGAGTAAGGGTATGAAGAGTTTGGGAGAACACCTCTTTTACCCCAATTGAAACTGCTCGACTTCTACCTTAGCAGAGTGGAACCCGTGTTCGTGAATTTGGCTGTGTGAAATTTCACCGTCTCCACTAAAATCATCTTCCAGCCGAGTTGCTTCTATGTAATTTTCGATCACGTCTGCGAATGCGCTTCTGCGATAGTATGTCCGCTTATGCGGATTCTTTTCTACTTAGCGGTTGCCGCATATGCGGACAACCCATCGGACCCACGAGTACGCACCTACGAAGAACCTTTCTCATAGGCAAAATATACAAGGATTTATTCTTCGAGGAGCACTGGTCCACCGCAGGTTGATTCAAGACCCAACTCTCCGACTCTTATGTGACCTTTGCGAAGCATGATAGACTATCGAGATCCTTTTCCTGTGTTCGACCACCCAAGTTGAAATATTTGAGACCCCATGGATAGACAAAGTTGCAAATTCAATAGTACCGACCTTATTGTTAGTCAAGGCAAGTGACTGTCAAACGACAAGAGCCTGGCAGACAAGGATGCGCAATGAATTTTGTATAGAGAAAATTCACCACCTACGCATTCCACCATTTCTAGCACTGAGAAGATGGATCGTGATTTACGGCGGCACAACATAAGAGACAGCCGTGGATAGAGTGACGAAGTCACCAGAGATGTGGGGCAACTCGAGACCATTGGAACACATTTGGCAACCAAGACCATGTCATACCTTCTGGATTGATTCATCTATAATTTGGAGGAGTTAGTAAAGACCGGCATTGAGATATCTTTTGAGCCAAATTTTCCCGATTACCTTCATTCTGGAGAGTTGCAATTCCAGCATGTGTGTTCAATTTGGTAGCCATAGATTACTCACAACGAGAGCTATTTCATAAATAAAGGTTAGTACCCATGGGCGTTGGCAAAATATGGGATGTCATTTCCTGGTTAATCATTCTACGCATTTTAGGAAGAATCCCTCAAGAGGCCAAGTCTAGCAAGCACAGCGAGTGTCTCCGACACTTTACCGGTTCTACGTATCTCCCTTCCACTACTCTCCGTTCGGGGATAAAAAGTTTGTTAATTGGTATCTGATGTAACAACCCATTTGGTCGTTATGAGCATTCCTTCTCTTTCTCTAAAGTACCCCTCGTTTGGTTTCGCGACAGTAGCATTTTACGGGTGGGATTTGCGGGTAAGGGTGACCTATAGCCGATTTTGAGAAAAAATAAATCAACCTAGGAATTTTAGGGAAGTAGGTGCCTCGTACGTATCTGCGAAACCTGATCCTCGTAGGCTTGAAATCTGAGGAATTAATGAGTCCATATCTGCAAAATATTTTTCCGCAGAGGTGGCATCGCATAGGCAGGCAGCAGTTCGCGTAAGCGAAAATCGCAAAATAGGTCAAATATTTATTTATCCATTTCAGGATTGGACCTCATTTTCACCACAAAATGTTCCTAGAGCTGATTTTAGAGTGATTTCAAAGACTTCCATGGTTTTGTCTTGGGTAAGGATCTAAACGCTACTTCATTTCTCCTTCTTAATCCTTACCTCTTCCTTTAGTCAATCCAAGTTAGGTTTTGGGTTTCGAGAAAAACCTTTTTGGCTTGTAAAACCCTAGGTGGATAGATGTTTTCTTATTTTATTTAAATCATGATTTGTTGAAAGGACTTCACAGTTTTTAGTTTGGGCATGTTCTTTGCAAACTCAAATCCCAATTCTAAAATGGATTTTCAAATGGGTTAACTTTTGGGTTTTGCTTGAACTTTGAGAATTTTGGGTAATTAGGGGAAGTGAAAGCTCATTTGGGGTTAGATAAGTATGAAACTTAGGTTGTTGATCGTTGGAGCTTCTAGTAGACTAAATTTGCGTAAAGTTGCGATTTTGTCCTTGTGGACCCGGGGTCATTTTCATAAAGTCGTTTGAGTCCTTCTAGGGGTATGATAGCTTGGATGTTCATAGTATCTCTTGCTAATGAAAAATTTTTGTTTGACTAGACTTCGCCCATTCGAATACGTTCCAAGAAGGGAAAAAGCTCAAGGATGGATGGTTCGTGACTCCTGTTCGGCTTCGAAGTAGGTGTCGGTTTATTTTAGCATAGACTCCGATTAGTGAATAATATGTAGGTAGATACTGTTGATGGGGAAAGCATGATAGTCTTTCAGGCATAGCGTGGAAGTTGATTCTAATTAGGTTGATTGCATCAGCTGTTATGCGGGCTTGTCGCCATATTTAGAACTGGCTGTGTTTAGAATTGATGTATATATGGTGGGGTAAGGTCTTGTCAATCTTTAATAGGGTATTAATAGGTTTTGGTTCCATGAAACATGCTAAGTAGTGGTTTCTTAATTTTTGTTAGACTTATGGATAGGGAGGACACGGTTCAATGATGTGTGGTTTTGTATTCTTGATTTGTGTTATGAATTCCATGATAGGAATTTTGATGAGTGACTATGCATCAATTTACTTTCCGGCCCTGGATTATCTCTGATTTCCCTCTGCTATTGTACGGAGATTGAATTGATTTCATGCATGGCATTGCATTGCATCTCATCCCGTTATTTCATGATATAATTGTGATTCTGATATGATTATAAAACTTGAAGTAATGAAAAGTCGAAGAGTTTAGCCTCCGAGGTCTTTACCAGAGCATAAAAGTGAGATGAGAGAGTCCATGATCCAAGGTCTTTATTGGAGCGAAATATGTGTCCGTGATTCGAGGTCTTTACCGGAGCGGAGAGAGTGCTCGTGTCCGAAGTCATTTACCGGAACGAGAGGTACATGGACTTCGCAGGTCCCCCATGGGTCATGGCTATGAGACGTCGCCCTTAGCATGTGTGTACGATGTGGAGAGGAGGCATAGACGGCATTGCATTGCATTGCTCCACCTCGGCTTATAACTTGAGGTTTACGAGATCTACAATTATTATTGATGATTGAGTGTCTGTATGAACTGCCTATTTGTTCTATTTGTCAACTATTGTTTATTATATATGTGACCTAATCGTTGTTGGCCGATGATACCTATGAGTACGTGTATTTGTACTCATGCTACTCTTTTACACCCTTTCCGGGGTGTAGAGTTGTTCCAGGTTGATGTTCGAGATATCGGGGTAGATTTCAAGGATTTCACAGAGACGTTCTGGGTGAGCCACTAGCCGGTTCGGCATTCCGAAGTCCCTTCTTATGTACTCTATCTATTCTACCCTTATGGACAGTGTTTACCAACTTTTGGAGTCGGCATGTTATTTCAATTCTTGTAATTCATTATAGAAGTTCTTCTACTTGTAAGACCATATTTTGGAAAATTTATTGATGAAAGTCTTGTTTCTTCATTTGTTAATGTCATTATGACTCTAGTTATGCTTCTACAAACTTAAATTCTGCACTTGTTTTCCAAAAGAGGTTAATGATTTTGGGAATGGTACACCTACCAAGGGGATAGTGTAGGTTCCATCATGACCGTGATCTAGATCGTGACAAATAGATACAAGGAGGGACAAATTTGATCCAATATGTGGAAGGAGAGCAGAGCATTTTTGAGACTT
The DNA here is from genome assembly GCF_029784015.1 of Lycium ferocissimum. Classification (NCBI taxonomy): domain Eukaryota; kingdom Viridiplantae; phylum Streptophyta; class Magnoliopsida; order Solanales; family Solanaceae; genus Lycium; species Lycium ferocissimum. The sequence continues at coordinate 51,180,669 of NC_081352.1, forward strand.
TTTAATAGGTTAAGGACATTTTTGACCCTTTTCCGTTTTATGGTGTAAACACCTGTATATTCGAAAAAAGTCTATGAATTTTAAAACTAGGAGAAGCCATTGAGTTAAGTATCTTCTCATCATTTATGTCCCAATTCCTTTAGTATAGATATCTATCTGACAGGAATGTTTGTAATCTAAACATTAGGGTGAACTTCTTTTACTATCTCTATTGCAATACTAACAGATTATTATTCATTTGTTTTGTTCTCGTCAACATTTAATTTTTTGCAGTTCGTAAAGCAATTTAGCAGATAGTAACTTAAAAAACATCTAAGTGCTCCAAATGTGATGAAACAATGTTTAAGAAAGTAAAGAAAACTTTTGAATCTTGTGGTCTTGAATTAAAGATATGTAGAATATACCAAAATGTCATTTAATCTTGTGATCTTTTATAAGTCATATTTCGTCACCAAAAATCTTGTGTGACGAAAAAAATTTCGTCAATCATTCGTCCCTAAAAGCGGGTCGCTAAAAGTATACAAAGACAACTTAGTGTTTCGTCCCTAAATAAAATTTATTAACTACGAAATCTTCCTTTCGTCCCCAAATGCATAGTATTTGTGACAAACATATTTGTCATAAAAAGGATAGATTATCGTAGTTGATAGTGTGTTTTTGTCACTAAAGAGACTATTAATACCGACGAAACTACCTTGTCACTAATTATTTAGTCTGTTCAATGACGATATAAATTGTCTCAAAAGTTATATGTATTTTGTAGCGGAAATAATGTAATTTCGTCACTAAAGACTACCTTTTATATACAAAAAAATGTTTCGTCCCTAAACGTATAGGGATTAGTGACAAATTTGTTGTTATAAACAAAGTTTACAATTTTGTAGTTGAATCTATCATCTCGTCACTAATAGTATTGCTTTTGCTGACAAAAAAAAAATCATCACTATAAATTGTCATGATTAGTGACAATTACAATTGTCATAACATAAAGCATTAATTCGTACCCAACAAAGAGGAGGATACTGGGACAAATATATTTTTGTCACTAAATGTAATCAACTTATGACGAACAAATTTGTTTCGTGACGAAAATATATCTGTCTAGAAAAATTTAGTTTAGTCGTCGCCAAAAATTAATCCTTTAATGACAAAATATTTGTCACTAATTATAGACATTCAATGACGTTTAATTATTTTGTAGGTAATAATTTTTAAAATTAGAATTGCATAAATTGAAAACAAAATAATAAAACATGCCAGATAATGATACAATTCACCCATGATCATATAATTAACAACTAAAATTGTACTGAGATCATATCTCATTACAAACTCCTAAATAAAAGTAAAATATGTCTACTAACAAGAAAATCCAACTGAAATATACTAAATATTACTGCTAAACTAAGATAGACAATGCAGTTTCTTCCAAAGTACCAATCCAACTGAAATATATGAAATATTACTCCTAAACTAAGACAGATAGTGCAGGTTTCTTCCAAAATACTAATAATGTGGTGACACTTAGCTTGCAATCAGTCTTGATTCAATTCCCACATTTAATACCTGCGGAAAAGAGAGAAGAAAAATAAGATTAGATTTAAAGTGTAGAAGTTGAAGAATTCAAAGCTCAATGGTTATGAGTGCACAATCCAAAGCTAAATTGAGTTCATCAAAATGGTTTAGCAATTTGGAACATCATCAATACATAAGCAACATTATGGGTATGAAAACATTGAACAACTCTGCTGCTTTCATTAGAAGAATAAATAGTATTGGAGTAGAAGGTACAAAACAATTTTTGGAACATGAAAGCTGCTATTGGTATTGCTTTTCCCAAATGTGATACTACACTGTCTCGGTTCAAGCTTTGTAGATTCGTGGTCTTTGAGACCTGTTCTTAACACTAAACAGGTTATGTGGAGTAAGCCTTTGGTGGGACAATTCAGGATTAATACTGATGGTAGTTACATGAAAGCTAAAGGTCTTGCAGGTATTGGGGGCATCATTAGAGATTGCTCTGGTAACATGATCAGTGCCTTTTCTGTGCCAAAATGCTTATTCTACATGAGGCTGTCTAGTATTTACCTAAGAACACTTTGGCCACAACTCATTGCCTTTCAGAACCATAATTCCACTCAAGCTATGATTTTCTTTTCGTACACTTTTTATGTCTTCCACATGTTTTTTTTTTATTAGCTGTGGAAAATTGTACAAAAGAAAAGCTGTCTAAAGAATGAAAATAAATGAATATGATTAAGAGACCAATTAACAATGGCAAAAAAAGAATGTAATAAAGGCCTGAACGTAATGGGAGAGTCTTTAAGCAGAAGCAAAGATCTCGGGAGGCAATAGTGTGATTGATAATCCAGGAAGTTTACTATAGAGCTAGCTTATTTCCAAAATTAACTAGCCAGTTGAGTAGATTAGACTGCTGTCCAAACCTGGTATGAGTGGTATAGAGGCTTCGTAAATGAGGAGAGTGTGCACTGGAAGCTGGGGAATGTCCAGTTCCAGTAGTGATTGTTTTTTTTCTTTTGTTTGAGTTGTACAGACTTGCTTGGTAAATAATACAATGTTAGTTACCCGGGAAAAAAAAAAAAAAAAAAACCAGAACTAAGAGTTTGCAGAAGCTTAACTGGAACATATAAACTAATTACTGCAAATCTGCAATCATGAAAACAATCAACTATTCCTAACTTCAAGTCTAGTTTAGTATATGAAAGAGGACCACCAATTAATGAGTATTATCCTGGATAAATAAATATCTCAAAGTTTAAAGACTGCTGCAACAACAACAATTCTAATATCTTCTCCTAATAGCAGTAACTCTTTTTATGTTTCAAGTGTCTAGCTAGATTTATGAGGAGTACTACTCTTTCCTTCATGTTTATTCCAGTTTTGATGAGTACAGTTGTATAAGAGGCATATATAATAAAAGAACAAAAATAGAACTTATCATGTAAAGTTGTGTTACTTCTAACCTTGATGGCGATGAGCTAGCAAAATGTTGCATTTTTTTAAACATTTCCTCTTGGCGTGCTGCTAAAGTAACCAGTTGAGAATTTAATGCTTGTATCTGGGCCTGCTGAGTTTCTATCTGGGACTGCTGGTTTTCTATCTTGGACTGCTGGGTTTCTACCACAACTTCAGCTGCATTTAATCGTTTCTGTAAATCATGTTGGGCACTAGCAGCTTCCTCTTTCGTCTTTCTAAGGGAGTCTTCTAACTCTGCTGTTCTTCTTTGTGTGGCTCTGGTAGTATCAGGTTTCGGACCATAACCGAGACCTTTTATGTACCCCGATTTTGTACCAAGTACAGTATCCATAATTTGATCAATAGTCATGCAAGGCTCTCCCGGCTCTCCCGAAGTATATATATCTTTCAAATCTTTCATGGTGTTCTGCATAAGAATAGTAATATTAAATTATAATCTAGCAGCAAATACAACTATATTGCAGTGAAAATCACGCTACCAAATAGCAGCACAACACACAAATTTTTTCAGCGAACACAACATCTAGATTGGAAATCAGTTTTCTGGGAACACTATCAAAATCAATATTCCTTGGTAGAATGGAATTCACCAAACTCGCTCGGGAATTGACTTGAGTAGTTGTTTCTGTTGTAAAGTAGAATTTTCATTATTTTAAAGTTCAATCACAAGAAAAAATTTATTATGAATTATTCAAGGCTAATCTCGATTTCTAAGCCAAAAAGAAGGAAGACACAACTTCTGAAGAATATTTACCCGGACAAATGCAATGGATATGGTATTAAAATAATAATTTTCTTACATAGTTTGTCTCAGCCTCTAGAGATGACCATCCTTTTTCAGTCGAGTAATGAGTACTCTTGTAGAACTCAATTCTATCAGGCTCTACTCCATTTTCAGCCTATAAAATAAAATATTAATATGAAGTAGAACTAAAATATTGTTAGTAAAAAGAACAAAAATGGTATAACTTACAAGTTCAGCACGAGCCGGTACAAACGCTTTTGACCCCATGAAATGATTAATTTTAAGCTTACTTCGATTGGCCTTGTTTATGTCGCATCGTTTCTACAAAGAACATATAAATATATGTAACTTAATCAACAAGGATAATAACATGAATATAAATTACCTTATATTATGATCAACACACAAACAATCACAAAGCTTATTCCAATTTTCTCGGGTCAACTCGGCACTTCAATTTTCACGAGCTTCTTCCTCCGAACGTGCGCTTTCAAATAGTCGTTTTAACTTGTACCGCCATTGTCTAATAATGGTCTTCTATTTTTCAAAATATCCTCACAACTATCTTTCACGTAATGCTTCATCCAAATCAATTACAAACTTCTCTAAAAATATACACAATATGTTATGAAGAAACACACGAACAATCAAAATTCCTTTTATATTAAAACAATAATTAATCATCACATCGGCTAATATATCTGAATGGGAAACATCCTGTTAATGTGCAATGGTCAAAAGGGGGTTCTTATTCTTGGAAAGCTTTTTGTGGTATTAGAAGTGAAGTTGAAGTCAATATCAAATGGATTATTGGCAATGACTTTATTGTTGTGAACCTTGTAATATGACTAATGAGCTTGAAAATATACTGACCATTTATTTTGTGCAGGGGAACATGCTAGAAAAATGTGGGACTACTTTGCAACACCATTGGGCATTGAATTCAGGAACATGAATCTAAAAATGCTATTGCTCAACTGGTGGAATATCAAAAACAAAAATCCTATTGCTGATTATATCTTGAAAACATTACCACAAATAATTTGTTGGGAATTGTGGAGTACAAGATGTAGCAACAAGTTTGATTTCGAAAAACCTTCATTCTATAGAACTAGTACTAATATCCTGAATACTGTTTTGCAGGTTACAAAGAAGGAATTTGGAAATGCAAAGCTAGGAAACAGCTGGAGCTGTCTATGCCAAGCCAGTGAAGCATCCATACAACGTCATACTATCACTAGAGTCAACTGGTACAAATCCGAGGCCCCTTATATTAAACTCTATTTAGATGGAAGTTGAAATTGTGGAGGAGGAGGAATTATCAGAAACAACCAAGGAAAGGTCATTTTTGCTTACTATATCAAGATAGTGCCTGGCACTAGTAACCTTGCTGAGGCAGTGGCTTTACTCTATGGATTGCAATGGTGCTCCAAGAATGGTTTCACAAGGATCTGGGGAGAAACAGATTCCATGTTGCTTACTAAGTGCATCAAAAGAGAATGGAAACCTCACTGGAGAATTCTCAATCAAATTATGGAGATCCAAAGAATTTTTGAAGAGCATGATTTCCTAATTAGTCATTGCTTCAGAGAAGCCAATAAACTAGCTTTGAGTCATGATTGTACAAACCTACAACTCTTTTCCTACTCTCCCTAGTTTTGTTAAAGGACTTGAAAATATGGATAGGTGGAACCTTCCATCATTTAGAATCAAACTCAAAACCATCCCACATTAGATAGCAGATCACTTTTTCAAACTTTGGGTTAGGACAAATTACACTAGCTTCATCTTAATGGTCATGTATCAAGTTTGGTATGCCAAACTCAATATGTACATTTTTGCCCATCAATGATCAAAGGAGTCCTAGTTTGAATTAAAAAAAAAAAATGGACAAACTGGACGATAGCAGGTCACAAGAAGAGTGTGATGCTAGATATTAAAGAACTAGCTAGAATTACCCTTTGTGAAAAACTTTGATATGTCCTGGAAAACGGGGATTTCACCTTAAAAGGAACTTTAATTCATATCTTGTATGGATAAAATTGCCTATGTCATATTTAAGTAGTAGTCATAAGGTTCTTGGTGAAAAGGAGATTGAGTTTAAACTAAACTCTTCCTTTTTTCATACAAACAGGCCAAAAAAAAAAAAATAGATAATGCAAATAGATTATTTTAAAAAACTTAGGGAAGCATAAATTGCAGTTCAAAAAATTTGTACTACATCACAGAAAATGATTGTAGTTCATGTGTGAGTACTCTAGAGCCATACGTAGTAAGCGAAGGATACATGAGTTAACTTACTACTAGCTTTCGATGGAGATAGATATAGCCGATGAGTTTGCCAAATAAATAGATGGATGAGTAACAGCAATACCCAAAAGAAGAGAACTCACTATAATCACTACCATGTAATAAAATTACAAGAGTATAGAATCCTTACGTGGCATCTAATTAGTGCTGCATCTTTGTCCTCTCTTGTGAGTTCCTTCCACTTGTTTGGAAGCGAAAGAAAATTTCTGGCAATTATCCCTAGTTCATTGGATAATTTTGCCGATTGAGTTGGCTTAGTTGGCCTCCCTTTACCAACTGGGATCTCAATTTTCATCTTGCTTCCCATAGTCTTCCTCATCCTTTCAAGACCTTTCCCTCTAGTCTTGCCACGACCATTCCTGATCCTAGGGGAATCATCTGAAGGAAAAAAGTCAGTTCAAAATACCACATATGAGTATCGCACAGGATGAAGAAAGCAACAACTTAGGGACCTTATTTCATTTTACAACTTATATGAGCAATTTCGCCTCCAGATAACTTTCACTCAAGTGCAATCCAGTTAGAAACTGTTACATAATACTTCAACTCATCCTTAAGAACATGGTCTAGTAAAGGGTTTTCACACAAGTATTATCTAAAAAAAAAAAAAACATCAGATAACTTTTAAGCCCTTAAATCCACAAAACAAATGGTATAGATGATTGTGGAAAATATAGACGACCAGTCAAGAACAAATGTTGGAAAAGCAATTATTTGAGAAAGCAAAAGGCAAAAAGAGATGGCTTTACAAACAACAGAAGAAAGGAGGAAAAGATAAAAACATGTTGCTAACATGAATAATTTTTTGATGTTGTGCAAACTAAAAACAAGTTTGCTTTGAACTAAAGGAGGGTGAGGATGAGGATCACTAAAAATTATTACATGATGCTAGTAGGCACTATTACAACCCTCAATGGAAAAGTGTGGTATCTAAAAGTTGGTGGAAGTTCCACTTAGGGTAGATTGGTACATTGTGTAAAAATCAGAATTTCACTGTCCTGTTAATGCAATTCGAAGGTTGCACAAAAAGGTCAGATTTTAATTACCACTGTAATTGGCAAAACCACTCGAATGAGAATAATAAGCTGGGGTTCTTATATGCTGCACTGTTTAGGCTCATTCAATGCATGTGGTGTTAATGTTGGTAAGACTATTAATTGCTGATCTTTTTCAAAAAGGTGCAGATATAGACACAATATGAATAAGGTTTGCCAGAAGTTCCTTCCACCACTTGTTTTAGTGGTGAGAGGAATTTGCATATGATCGGATTGAAGAAAATGTGGAAGAAAACTAGATTGCACAAAATATGGAGACAAAATTTGCTATAACACACACGGATCATTAGTGAATGATGTTGCAAGATTGGATTGGAGAAGCGATTGATTGTTGCAACTATTGATATGGTAAGTTTGTGGAGGTTTGCATGGAAGTCCAACCAACAAGTATTTGAGGCATGTAGCAAAAGGCTAGTGAGAAGCAACAAATGTTAATGCCAATATTCATGCTTACACTCCAATAAAGAGCACGAAGCTTGGGATACATGGCATGTCCTACTTAGTAGGATGCACCTTCACGAGGGTAAGAAGTAAAATTTGTTTGGGTCACCGTCGGTATCTTGAAGCTAGCCACCCATGGAGAAGAAGCAAGAAATTTGATGGGAAGACGATAAAACCAAAAGAGCTCTCGGGAGATGATGTCTTGCAACAATTGGATTTACTCGGTGATTATAAACCGGAAAACACTCAAATAATAAGAAAAATAAACGTGTTCTGGAGAGTTGAATTGGGTGAGGAAAGTATTTTATTTGAGTTACCATATTGGAAGAGCTTGAAGTTGCGGCATAATTTAGATGTCATGCACATAGAAAAAACATTTGTGAGAGTATTATGGACAGGACTTTATTAAATATTGATGGGAAAACTAAGGACACATATAAAAGCAAGACAAGATCTTAAGGATATGAACATAAGAAAAGAACTATGGTTGCAACATGATGGTTCTAGTTGTACAATGCCTGGAGTCAAAAAGGACCAGTAGTTATAATATGTCAAAAAAAGAGAAAAAAAAGTTTTGGGCATTTGTAAAAGATGTTAAATTTCCAAATGGTTATGCTTCAATATCTCGGGGTGTGTAAGTGAGATGATGGTAAAATAAGTAGACTCGAAAGTCATGACTATCATGTCCTAGTACAACGAGTGCTACCTATTGCTATTCGTGGATTTGAAAATAAAAATGTCTCTTCATCATTGATTGAGTTAGTTTTTCTTCCAACGATTATGTTGTAAGACATTGAACGAGATGACTTAGAACAACTTGAAAGGGATATAATTGTTATATTATGTAAGCTTGAGATGATCTTTCCACTTACCTTTTCGATGTTATGGTACATTTGGTTGTTTGATTTATCACGAGAGGCTATGTATGGGGGACAGTTGAATATATCGTTGGATGTACAAAATTGAGAGGTTCTTTTTGAGCTTAAGAGTTATGTGCGAAACAAGGCACGACCGATCTTCTATTTTGATTAAGGCTATATTATTGATGAATGTTTGACATTTTGCTCTATGTATCTTACCCTGAAACTAGATTTAATCGTGAAGATCGAAATGATGATGGATCTAGCAAGAAAGATGAACACAATTCTAGACATATTTTCAAAGAGTGCTAGAACTGGATTTGGAGATGGAGATTATGATGCCATACCAAGGAAAGATCTTGATATGGCTCGGTGGTATGTGTTGAATAATTGCGAAGAACATAATCTTTTCTTCGAAAGAATTTTTCTATTTATATATTGATATATTTATTTTTGTAATACTATTTCTAAATAATTTTTTTTACATGCGAGAGCATAAAGAAGAGTTGGTGAAACAAGATGTTGGGAATATAGAAGAGAAACAGTATAACAATTTCCTTTATGGTTTAAAAGGAAAGTAAGTGATTTTAAGATAATAATCATGTTGTTGTGTTTAAATTTTAATCTTTTTCTTCTTTACTAATTGAACGCTATATTTTTTTAATCATAGATTTTGAAATTATATAATAAGGACAAGTCAATTGGCTTCAACAAAATATCCTTTATTGGAATCCGTAAGAAAACATTCATCTCATAAATGGTGTTAGGTATCTTATTCAACGACGCGATGAATTACGTAAAAGTCATTGGTATAGTTGTTTTCGAATCATCATGAAAATGAGTTGATTGATTTTTATGGTATTATAAAAACAGACATCATTGAGTTAATAGATGTTGATAAGTTCTATTTAAATGCAAGTGGTTTGATCTTGACACAACGGGGATGCAAAAAGATAAACATTTTACGAGCATATGTGTTAAAAGATTTTGGTATGAACATGATTCTTTCGTTAGCTACAAGTAAAACAAGTATTTTACATTGACCTCAAAAACAAAATTGGCGAATTTATTTTCTCAAATTTCAAGATTTATATGATGTCCGGAATATAAATCAAGATTCGATGTTCAACAAATAATGAGTCGCATGAACAAATAATGATGTGTATCAAGACATTGTCACAAAAAAAATTTAATAAAAAAAAGAATGATGATACCATTACCCTGGATACAAATGTAATTGAATTGGAGGCTCAGGTGCAGAAATTTGAAGTTGATTATATCGAAGTAACTTCTTCCAAGAGGATGAGATATGGTAGAGTATAAGTGATAATGAGGAGAATGAAGGTAATAATAGTACTAATGATGATGTGATTACCCTGAAAAAATGGCGAACATTGGCTTGTGATGTAATCTCAAATAATAGTCGATTTCTTTTTCCATTTTTCGAGTTTTGTATCTTGTTTAGCGGGATTTAGAAGGGATGACTTTCATAAGTTCAAACCCAGTGCGATATGAATTGTTGTATATATTCTTGTGTTTGATGACCTGATCCTTTCCCCTTTTTAATGTTATGTGTTGCTAAGTTGTGGGACTTCTTTTTATTATTTGATTAATAAATTATCCACTAAAATGAGCTTGTTGTTAGATGGTCCCTATTTCTAACTTGAGAAATTTCAAGGTGCATCACCAAGATGGCACTCTTGACTATGTGTTATCGTTTAAATATACTATTTGCTACTTCGGAGTAAATAACTCTATATTCTCAAAGTTACTATTTTGAATTTCCTTTGTAACGTCTCTTTTTATCGTTTCGTAAATGAATCATATAATAAATGACTTGAAATATGAAGGTAAGAGTGTCTTTCTTTTGAAAATTCTTACCAGCAAATAATTTATAAGATCATTTTAGCATCTATCAATCTATATAAAGCCCTCTTCGTTTTTTGTGCACAATATGTTCTTTTCATTTTCTTTTGGTTGGAAAAGAGCTAGTTGTTCATCTTTCATAATAAGTTATTTGAAAAAAAAATTATCATAATTTATATGCTTTTCACAAGTTATGTACACAAAATGTTCATTTTCTTTAACTACCTTATTTTCCTACTTTATATATCTTTGATAGTGTTGTGCCTTATAATTGACACGTTATGTGAATGTAATCATAATAAATCTTGCGTGAATACACTCCTTCATATATATCATTTGATTCTCAATTTCTCATTGAAGTTATGATTTTAGCTATTTGGAATCTCTCGGGTGCACGAATTTTGTATTGTTGTGTTTTCCATTCCTTGTTTGCTTGTAAAAGATTAGATTACCTCTTTAGTTCTAATATATTTTTTTTTGCATATTAAAAGTGCAATGGAGTTGTATCTTACCTTCAATTTAGTGTCATTTCTCGGTTGATCCCTTTTTAGCATTTTAGTTTCATACAAGTATCCTCAGTTGTGGCATTAACTATTTTCATAAGGTAATAGAGTTGGCTAAAATTTTCCAGGTATAACATCCCTTATGTGTCCTCAGCCAGTGGTGGTGACATGATCCTGTATGTTGCTTCCTCTCAGTGAATTAGGAGGAGGATTTCTGAATATAACTTATATTGTTCCTGAAACGTAGGAGTTGGGTTTAAATATTTTGACTAGAGAATAAAGCTTAGGAGTTGGTAAAAATCAGGTTTTTATTCAAAGATCTTATTGATTCTTTTCTTTTTTTTACCAAGTGATGTAGATGGTGAACCCACATCACCCATGGACACAAAAGATCATCCGGTGGTAGTAATCCTAGTGACAACTATTAAAGTTCGTTGAATTTGGATTAAATATATGAAAATGTGATTGTGTGGTTAGAATGGATGTTAGAATGGCTAGAGTGAATATTGGGTTTAAATTTAGTTTGTAAGGCTGATGATCGTACTTTATGATGATATTTTTTGTGTTGTTAAAATATGTTGATATTTCTTATAGTTAATATGCCTTTTTGGGTTTGATTATGAGGTCTATAGGTTAATATGCCTTTTTAGATTTGAAATGAATTTGGGGAGCCATTTCTTATGCTCAAAGTGGCGAGAAATGTGATAAAGTTGAATCACGTCGTGCCACGATGTTAAATGTGGCACTTGGTGGGAGGCAACCTATCAATTTCAAAATTCTTAGTCGTTTTTTGGAATTTTCTTTTTTAGAATAGTTTATTATATTATTTTTTACTAATATACCAAGTTTCATGTTATTTGGAATTAATTGGACGAGTGTTTAAGGGGTTGAAGTTGGTTAAAATAGTGCAAAACTTTTCTTGGTTAAAATAGTGCAAAAGTTTTCTTGCTTAAAACGGCAAGTTCTCTTTGCCCGGTTACATGGAGCGTTTGACAAAGAAGTCCCAAAGTGTTTTGTGGTTCGGATGGTTTGCCTTATTTTGGGTCCGGTAAGTGTTAGACCATTCACCTCTCTATTTATTTCAAATCGTAACTCCCGCTTCCCCGACACCCCCACACCTTTCACGACCCCACGAGGGTATGCTCCTCTTCTCTTCTCTTTATCTCCCTCTCCCTTGCTTTCTCTTTCTTTGGCTAATTTTGTTTTCATCATTTCTATACCCGTGGTTTCTTTGTGTGGAATTTAGATAACAAATCGTGAGAATCGTGTTCGTTGTTTGATCGTGATGAATATATGATTGTTGAACTATAATTACCACTTTTGGGAGGGTAACTCTATTATCCCGTTGTCACAAAAACTTGGTTAAAGTTATGCACATAACCAGTTCGATATATTTTCTGAAAGACGATTTCATTCGCCAATGAAGTCTAGGTAACCAGGTGAAATTAGGAGATGCGTAGAAGTGCGTTTTGGGTAGTGCCGGTTGGCTTTAAAGTGTTCTGTTAAGATTTGACCAATTTATAAGGAAATGAAAATTGGGGAGAGGAAAAGTGTTACAATTTTGTTTTCAATCTATAGCCATGAATTTTGAATTTTTTTTTGCATTGTTTTTTGTTTTCTTGAGTTGAGCCTTTGATAAACATGATCTTCATTTTATTGTATGATCAATGAATTATCCCCCAAACCGAATGGTCAATCAACGTGGTAAGCACCGCATGTAGCTTACGGCGAATCCCCAATTCATTGTTTAAAAAATGTGCCTGTTTTCTACACATGAAAAGTTTATGTGCCCCAACTTTAGAAATTCTATTTTTCTGAAAATAAGTAGACAATGAATAGTGATGTGCCAAAATTCACTTGTTTTCCTTTTATTTTTTAGATGCTACTAATTTTAATTTCCCATTCCGACAAAGATGGTCATTTTAGGTGACAATTGTTTCCTTTAAAAGAAAAGTATTTCAATTTAAAGTGAAAATCGTGTCTATATGTAATAATGTAAATGTGTCTACTTCCTTTTCCATTTTATCTTTATTAAAAAAATTATAAATAATTGAAAGTTTGTGTGCTAGTTTTTTATGCTTTAGATCCTTTTTGGGGGATGGTGGGAAACTCTTATTGTCACATAGCTTGTTTTAATATTTGAGGATAAAAAGTACACTCTTAAAACTGTTTTTCAAAATATTTTTTGTGGGATTGGTTTAACCGAAAAAATTAAAAAGCTAGAAAAACATCCTTGGGTGGAGGTTGTAGCATCTCACTACTTATGCTATATTTTGCTTCCCTGTAGCATTACTGTAAAGATATCAAAGTAGTATAATGTTTTAAATACCTGTTTCTATAATATATAAAAATTGAACTTATAAAAAAAAAATTTTGTTTGTGGAAATACAGGACCCAACAAAGAAGTTTGTAAGACAAGACGAGGTTCCGCAGGCGGGGGTCGTTTTGGTATGTTAGTTGTAATTTTGTCTTCTGTTTATTAATCCCAACAAACTTTTACTCACCTTTTTTTCCCTTTAGATTCAACTCTTGAGGCTACAAACGCGATGTGGGGAATTGAAGTCATTAGCGCTTGATGAAGTTGAAGGATGTTGTGGGTTGTTAAGGATCCTTTCACAATTGCATTCTCGAGTTCTAGTTTCGAAATGAGGATCATCTCGAGTGAGAAAATGTATTCCCCTTCTCTAGATTCCCGTGACACGCATTAGTTATTCTCGATTTACGAAATGGAACAATTTACAGCTTTGTTTATCATGTAATTATAATTGTATAATTTAAGTTAAAATTTTAAAATCTTGTATAGTTTTTCATAATACTAACGAAAGTGTTTGTTCGACCTATCATTTGACGATCCATAAAAATAAACTAGAACTTAAAATGGAAGTGTATTTGGTACAAAGGAGATTTTTTTATGCAAAATATTTTCTAAAACATTTCCTAATTTTTAAGATTATTTTAGAGAAAATGTTTTATCAAACATTTATTGACTCAAAATAAGAGACAATTTTCTCGATGATTGGTAGCATTTTATATTTCTACAAAAAGCGCAACTACTTTCTTGTGATGTAAGGTGAACCTCGTTATTAATAAAATTCCTCTTCTTGTTATAATAATTATTATATTGCTGGAACGAGTTAACTAAAATTGACAAGCAAAGAATGTCCACAAAAGGCAAAATGACTAAATTATGTGAAAGGTTAAACTGCATTTCTTGGTCTACGTTCTAATCTTTGTTACCTTTGTCGAATCCGATTAAACGAGTATAAATTTATCCATTCATTCTAAAATATTTGTTGGTGCATAGTGGTCAAGACTTAGTATAAATGTTGGCCTTCCATTTATTTGATTAATAAAAGTGCGTAAAGTTTCTTTTAATCTCATAGTTTTTCTTTCAATCCGTAGATTTTTTGAAGAAAATAGAACCGAAAATTGCACTATTCAACTACGAAATTTAAGTTGTCACCATTTGAAAATTATATTTTTTTGTGACAATTTCGTTGTGACTAAACTGTAGGTTGAGTAGAGATAAATAACACAATTGTTACTAATTGTTCTAACTATTAGTGACAAAAATTAAAGGCACAATTAAATATAAAATTTAGCTAAAGTTTGGAATGATTAACTACAAATTCTAATTTGTCGCTAATGTATCAACAAAGTTTTTGCGACAAAAGTTTTTGTCTCCAAATTTTAGTGGTATATTAGTTAAAATATGTGTATAGGCATTTTATCTCTTTTATTATGTAATATGGTTATGTCGCTTGTCGTTAGTATGTCTAGTATTTCAAAGAAAATTATGCTTGTGGGTATATCTATTGACGGATAAAACTCTAATTTTTATTTTGTTTAGATCGAGATGTGTCTGAATCTTTTTCTTTATAACAACAAATTTTTTTGTAGCCAATAATTGCACTAGTCAACTACGAAATTTGAGTCGTAGCCATTTCAAATTTATATTTTTTGTGACAAAATTGCATTGTGACTAAATTGTAAGTTGAACAGACAAATAATACAATTGTCACTAATTGTTTGAACTATTAGTGACAAAAATTAAAGTCACAATTAATTATAAAATTATGTGGCTAAAGTTTACAATGGTTAACTACATATTTTAATTTGTCACTAATGTATCAACATAGTTTTTGCGACAAAAGTTTTTTGTCTAAAAAATTTAACTTATTTTAGGACGAAAATTAGTTTGTCACAAATTTGGTACATCATTAATGACAAAATAATGTGTCACTAATAACTTTAAATTCGTGGCTAATAGTACTCAATAAATGGCGCCAACGCTTTTTTTTTGGAGGGAAACTTTTAGGGGACAAAACTTTGCTACGAATTTTGTGTTTCGTCACTAAAAATATGTGCCATGTATTTAAGGACGAAATGGAACTTTGTCACGAAAAGTGAACATTTAGTGACGAGTTTTGCGTCGTAGCTAGTATTTTCGTAGCTAAATATCATATTTCTTGTAGTGAATACAATATATTAAGGCATCCTTAAAAACTCCAATGAATAGCTCCTCAATAACTACTTGGCCAGTTCAACTGTGAAAGTTGAGGTTGTTGATAGACGTTGGTGGTTGGTCCAACCATATCAACTGGACAAGCTATCTTTTGAGACTACTGCAGAAGTGAATGAAAATTTGATGTTGTAACTGGTTGAGCTGGGTGATAAAAGGTCAACTAAATTGACATTAATAACACAAAACTTTGTACATGAACCTTTCCCTTGCATATATGTTAACAACAGCGAGTTTGACTGCATGGAGCATGCAAGGGGAAGGTTCGAGATAGAAAGCCCGAACTCTTGTGTGCCCCATACGATTTGTTACATGTAAATGATTCAGCTGCACACGAAAAACAATTCCTGTGAAACCCGTGGTCAAGCACAAAGATTTCGTGACAACTTGGTTACTCATTGATTCAATATTGATGAACTGATGATACAGTGGATTTACGGTTCCTCGCCATCGATTTCCTCGATGCACTACAATAAAAATAGGAATATCGACCAATTATAACTCTTGTTACTCAATGAGAATCATCCAAGAAATTAGTAAGAATCTCGTTTCTTTACAGAACTTGTTTTTCTTACTTCCACCATAAAAGTCAATTTCTTGATTATTAAGGAACTATTTTTCAGAGAAACATGAAAAAATTAGTTAGGAATTACTCATATTTAAGTTCATAAATCAATGTCATGAAAAGAAAAAATAAAATTATGAAACTAATGATATCTTACTTGATTACTTCTAGCAACTCTTCTTCTCTCTATGAAGGCAAAGTATTCAATGATTTATGAAGAAAAGTGTTAATAGTTAGGGGTTTTTATAGCAAGAACAATGACAATTATTGTGACCAAATTAATGGCTTACATAATGTAATCTCATTTCTTTCCTTTTAGCAATGATTCTTGTAATATATTTTTTGGAATTTGATTCTTGCAAAATCTAACTTATTCAACCTATATTAGTAAGTTTATTAAAATCTCCTACACCTTCTTCTAATTAGGAAAATAATTGTTACCCTTGCCTGTCTGTAGGTTTTAAAATAGAAGGCAACTTTTAGGAACAAAACTTTTCATTTAGAGTTTAACTAATAATTTAGAATTATATACACTGATAGTTAGTGTAACGAAGTTTTATACTATCCAATTATCTTTATCTATTGTGGTAGATAACCTGTCTCATTTTCAAGATCACAAATATCATAAAAAATTATTTACACTAACATTGTATAAAACTTAAACTCCTAACTAATGTCCATCAACTTTCGATAGTGTAAATATTTTTTACACAACAAGCCACTTTCACTTCTTACATCAGGTAACTGCCTTATTACCAAAGTTATAAATTTTATTTTTTATTTTAAGGGAATTTTAAAAATACCACTCCTTAATTAAATTTTAACTTGTATTTTTTATTTTTTTTATTTTTTTGTTAAGGGTTCAAAATTTTATATATGTATAAAATTTTGTCTGAACTCTATAAACACATTTAAATTACCGTCTTCCTTGCATGTGGTTCCGCTACTGCATGGTGATATTCAACGTCGCAAAACAATCACATATCTCACACAACATGTTAGGTAGGGACGAATCTAATAACTTGTAATTTATAGATTAACGTAAGCTTATATAATTTTTGTCCAAACCTTGCAAGGCTGCAGGTTAAGAAGCGCAAAGGTCTTTGTAGCTTGAAAATATATGCTCTAGAACTCTTGTCAATATAGTTCTTTATCAGTAACAGTAAAACCCTTAATGTTGGTCATTTCGTGGACTGTTGGAAGCTGAAAATAGTTGTACTTGCAGCAAGATACCTTCAAGATAAAATGATGAACTTGACCTATCGTCTCAACTGCTGACCTAATTCCTACCTCAAGTCTTTTGCTTCGAGGCTCCCTACTTGCCTCAATAGCTTGAAGCAGAGGCAGATTCAGGATTTGGAGGTTCCGGGTGCCACATCATCAAAACTAGTAAACGGGTTGGTTTGTTCAATTTTGGGCTACGATTCGGATTATTATCTTTTTCGATTTACATAGACAAATCGACCAAATATACATATTTTTTTATTTTGTTTTGTTTTCTTTTCTTTTAGATATTCTGAGATGAAAGACACCTAGCTAAGAGTCTTTTCTTTTTCTTTTTTTGGAATAAGAGGGCTTATTCTCTAAAACTTTGAGAAGGAAAAGATTTTTCACGTTAAAAAACCGAACCTATATAAACCATCTAATACCTTTACCTCATGTATTCATACTCCATTGTCTTTGCGTGTTGTTGCAGATATATAATTGAGAAAGAATTAAGCATTGTAACTTCAACCCAGTCATTTTCACTTAACGCGAACATCAGTGGAAGATCAAAAACCTTCAAATTTTAAAAACTCTAACATAATAATATTCATCATTTTTAAGAATCTAAACTTTTAAAAAAATTATAATTTACTATTTAAGTATATTTTTATTAATATTTATGTGATGTTTAAAAATTTAATACTCATTAGTATGAGATACGCACAAAACACGCATATCAAGAGATTATACTTAAAGAAAGAAAGAAGTAAAAAGAGTCAAGAATTAATTAGAGCAAAAAAAGTCTTTTTTGTTTAATAAAGAATATAAGTAAAAACTAGAATTTAAATACAAAAGATAAAAAATGAAGATGAATAGAGCTGAGCGTGTACTTTCCATCAAGCAAATAACAAGCCAAAACAAGTAGAGAAAAATTAATTAAAAGGATAAAAGAAATGAAAAAGAAAAGAGCTGAAACGTGTACTTTCAGGCTGCCAAAAAAGAATCGCAGCAGACCAAAAGAGGCACGCTAGGT
This sequence comes from Lycium ferocissimum, assembly GCF_029784015.1. Classification (NCBI taxonomy): domain Eukaryota; kingdom Viridiplantae; phylum Streptophyta; class Magnoliopsida; order Solanales; family Solanaceae; genus Lycium; species Lycium ferocissimum. The sequence goes on from NC_081352.1 coordinate 51,198,772, forward strand.
TCGAACTCCTATCACATGCCTGGAATGTTGTTCCCTTTGGCAATGCCACCTTTTGAGCTTTTAGTATTCCGGGTGGCAAGATTAATATATATACGATTTCTTATTCATAAATACATATATACACAGAGTTTTAATTGAGGCATCCAGGTACCGTGCCTCTCCCACCCTTCTACGTAGATCCACCCCTAGCTTGAAAGTTATCGCTTCAATTGATTTTGATTTTGATGAGATGATAATGAAGGTCAAATACTTTCCCTTCTAAGAATGCTTGGAAGTTCTCCCAATTTGGAGGACCTACTATTTACGTTGAGCTGGAAAATTAAAAATGAATCCGTTTTCACTAAAGGTAAATTTTGAAATCCCTTAACCACTGTGTCAACCTCTAGTCTTGTGTTTTGGGGATTCAAAATCTATATATGTACATAAAAAAAAATTAAAAAATTATCTAATATATACAGTGTAATTATTTGTCGAGGGGGTTCAGGTGAATACTCTTACCCCCTCCTAGATCCTGAAGACCATCCTTAGGGTAGATGTAGAAAGTCTTCATGGCCAATGCTTGAAGCTCGCAAAGGAGTTGATGGGGTACGCTCGGGCTTTCCCAAAATTGGAAATAATATGTGAAGTGTGAACCATCGACAGTAGGCGAGAAAGTGTTGTGTTATTTATTCGTCAACTGCATGCATGTCAGCCTTGGATATTTATACTTCTGGTTCCTTATCCAGAAATTTTAATCTTTTATTCTAGTTATGCGACTAACATTATTTGATCGATCAGCAATTAATTGAGTGAGTTACCTTGGTTTTTTTTAAAAAAAAAAAAAAAGGAAGAGCAAACCAATCGCTTTATATGTATGTATAACAAAAATGGAAGTGTGTTTTCGAATTATTTCAAATCAAGACCAACCATTACCTTTTTAATAGCTTACACAAGTTGTTTATTTGAGTTCAACTGTGCAGTAAAACGTGAATTATATTTATATGTAATCATGTTTTATAGTCATTTTCTTCCCAGTTATCAAAACGGCTTCTTAATGTTTACATTGCTTCTTTGGTGGGTGGACTACTGGATTCGTGAATAGTGGAGGGAGAAAATTTGGGCAATTCGCAGGAATGCCTTATTTGAAAGTATCTTTTGTCATGGCTTTCCATACTAATTTGCCTTATAAGACAAAATCTATATCTTAAAGAAAAGTTAGACAAAATCTATTTTAATTATATCTTATTGTCTTTTAGTCTTCGCCAAATGCACCATAAGCGGCTTTAGGACTTAACTAAAAATTTGCCCATTAAAAGTTTGCCCATAAAAACCAAAAAATCAAGATTGTAGCAGTAGCAGAAGAAAGTATGTCGGGTCCGGCATAACTTTGGTAATTCTTAACAAGTGTCCAGATTCAAAATTCTACCCGAGGATAGCAAACTTAGGCTTTAGGCCGAAGCAGTTTTGAATGCCAAATATTTATATGTAATCATGTTTTATAGTCTACCCAGTTAGACTTCTTAATGTTTACATTGCTTCTTTGGTGGGTGGACTACTGGATTCGTGAATAGTGGAGGGAGAAAATTTGGGCAATTCGCAGGAATGCCCTTCTTTTGGGGTGGTCTTTAATTTTTGCATTCAAAATTTTGGGGTTCGAATAAAATTTCCCGAGCAAAGTTTGCAAAAACTGCACTGCCAAACTACGCAAATCCCAACTTATGCCTTGCGATTTTTTTTTATTTTTTTTTTGTATGCTTGAAATTCAAGGTCTGTCACGAACCCGAATCTCAATTTATGCCTTGCAATTTATTTTTTGGCAAAATATAAAGACCACCAATTTAAGGGGCAAAAATTAAAGACCAATGCTTTTGAAGGGCAAAAGGCACAAAAAAATGATTTTACTCTAAACTCAAGTGATGTAAAAAAGAAATTGTAGCCACAGAACTTCGAGAGATTACTTATGTGTTTTCTATTTTCTCCAATAATAACACCACTATTAAATCTCATGAGCTAACAAAAAGAAAATAGAAATGAACAACAATAATGTATAGTAAGATTTATCTAGCTTTCAAAAATCGAGATATATAGGTGCATCCGTGCATTGATATTTAAAGGAAAAACATAGACAAATCCAGTCGTCTTTAACAATTTTATCCAAACTCACTATTTTTACTCGGTTTCATGTATATATACGAAGACGAATTTAAAAAAAAAAAAAATAATAAGCCAAGTAATTTAAAAATATATCATGAATTACACCGATGCGGAAGCCAGTGAATCTACGAAAATAAAATATAAAAAGAGAATGATAATGAGTTCTCATGCTTGCTGCATACCAATTTAAACTTCAGTATGCTTCTAACTACTACAACCACAGATGACAGATAGTAAGAGAATAGTCAAGCAACTTATTTTTCAAATGCCATATCCAACTACAGTATTCGACATCTTACGTTCGATACATTGTCTTTTCTTTTGAATTAATGAGACATTACCTTGACTAATTCTAAGCTTAAAAACAGCATTTTGCTGACTAAGCAGGAAATGCATTTCATATTTTTTGCATACAAAGTTCATTTTCTGCTAATGTATCTATTCGAACTTCTTTAGTCTGAATTTGCCCGTGTTGATTCTGCTGAGGACACCACGATCCAGCTTTTTGTAATGGCCTCGAAACTTTTCGAGGGCATTATATACAAAACCATCAACTTTATCATCATATCTTTCGTACAGCACGGGGAGCACATGTGCAGCAACAAAGCCTAAAGCAATCAACATTGCGAGCATATTCAAAATTAAAACCTTTCTGGAGCTTAATGTGACTTCCAGAGAAAAATACGAATACTGCTGATATAAAATCTTGAAAAGAATTCAGAACAAATGTACAATCAATAATCGAACGAGCAATCCAGAGTATGGCAAGATCTCTTACCAATGTACAGAACAGTCAAAAAATTGCACCAGCTTCCAATTATAGCAGCAACCCACAAACTCACCACAACCTAGAACAAATCCCAAGACATTAATGTTGCAGAAGATAGTGGGTTAACTAGCTCACTACAACAAAATATGCTTTTAGCGACAATTAATTTGCGGCAATAACTTAATTGCAGCTAATTATATTCTAGAATCAATTATTACCGGCAATACCAAACTTTAGCCCTAACAATAAATGCCGCTAAAGGCTTTAGCGACCTTGGATCTAATAGCATTAACCAATTGCTGGTAAATGTTTTTGTGGCAATAACTATTGCTGCTAAAAGAAAAATATATTGCCACTAAAAGCCTCTTTTGGTGTAGTGACTTGCACACAACCACACAATAAAAGCAAATAGAGAAGAAGAGATAACACAAGGATTTAACGAGGTTCGGCCAAGCCTACACCCTCGGGCCAAAAGCAAAGATAGTTTTCCATTATGATTGAGAAGACTACAAAGAATTTCCAATTACAACCCATTTTATAGGCCCTAAATAATTCATATTTTCCACAACAATTAATTTAGTTGTCCTCAGAAATAATCTGGATCAGATGATTTAATGACGTTTTCTTTTGTCCAAGTGCTTAAAGGTCAAAGCACCTTGAGAGGAGACTGCATATGGACAAAAGAACAGCATCTTAACCCCTAAATACACCAACCATTGAGCAATAGGATTTCAGAGTAACACTATATACGGGAAATAAGAGATTCAATATCTAATTACAGTGTATTAAGTAACATAGGAGAAAAGAAAACCAATGAGGAGAAAAATAAATGTATAACAAAAGACAGAAGAAGGCAGGAAGCCTTCTTTTTCTTTTCGGGAAAGGAGCCGGGAGACGCAAGTTTAATGGCGAAAATCTTACACGTACATCGATCAACCAACTCAAGCAATATTTTATAGCTAGTTGAGTAAAAATGCCCACTTATCTTTTTATTGTTTCTACTATCCGTTTTCTAAAATCTGGGGAAAACATTGCACATGTATGCATCTTACTTAACAGAGGTATTTGTTTGGAGCAGATATTTAGAATGAGCTGACGTGTACACAATGTTGAACAAGCAAAGGCAGCAGTCTGGGTTTGGCTTTTGCAACTGAATTGAAGGGATAGGGAAATCTGCTTGCATTCTTTCTGGAATCTGACAGCATAAATGTCGTGGTATGTCCACTAAGTGGAAATGAAGGGTAAAGTACACCTCTCGACATTAATTATTATTTTTAATCACAATTTCTTCAGCGCTATATAAACAGAATGGAAAGCTGTCTGGAACCACAAACATAAGGAGAGCCAGAAAGTAGAGATAATACGATATTTATGTATTATTGTTGTTTTAGGAAAGGAATTTCCAGAACAATTGTTCAAGATACTTGAAAAATGCTGAATCAAAGAAAGCTTACTAAAGGGGTGAGAGGCCCATGACCTTTGCAAAAGAATTTGGCGAAGTTGATGCAGAGAAAGCAAAGTAATTATTTAAAAGATCAGGCTTGAAAAAGCGTCAAAATATGATACAAATCAAATGCATAGTAGTTTGTAATGAGCTTTTGCAATTGGATCAGAGGAACAATTTTCATTTAAATAAGCTTGTCTATTTAAAAGGATTCCAACAAAAAAGTATGAAGATTTACCACTAAGAATTGTTTGATGTTATCCCCACAGGCAACTTTTTGAAGGAAGGCTAAAGCACGGTTTACTTCAGCTCCTATTGACTTGGCAATGCAGATGAAGAAGTCATCAGGTAAGACAAGATGAGGGACTTTAGCTGGAGACCTGTTGCCACAGAGATCACCATTAACTTGATTCAAGAATATCGTATCAATTGAGAATAAGACAGGAGAGTAGGTTAAGTTGTATTACCTGTTTATCATGCCAGAAGCATTTTTCCATATAAACTGAACAATCATACCAATGACAAGAGCAAAGCATAAAAGTGAAAGAAAATTATAATTCAGCCACTCAAATAACACCCAGATGGCTGAGGCACTGGCTAAAACACCAGCTGAGATTTTCTTGTTTCTCCATAACAGGACATCAGCAGCTACAAAAAACCGAAGAAGCATGTATAGGATCCGCAATACAAGCATTGTAAGGACAAAGGAAAGCTAAGGTTTATAGGTGTCCTACATTTGCCTCCACCTAAAATGTGGTGTACCGGCTTTTGACGGCCAAATAGCCTATTGAGTTGAGCATTAACTGAGCTTGCTTTCTCCTCTTCGAAGAAGGACCCTGACTTCTGCTTCGATAATGACTTCTGCTTCGACAGACCATCAGCAATTGATTCCACAATGTTGTTCAGAAGATTCTCGGCCGTACTAGTTCTCTCAGGCATTTTCCTACCTTTTTAAGATGCACAAGAGATTAAGTCAGTCATCAGAAGAATAAACTTCAATGCACAATGTTATCATAAACAAGTACAAAATTCATTTAAACAAAAAAATGATGAAAATTTAACAAGCAAAAAACAGCTTTTGATAACTATTATAACAGTCAAAATAGCACACTTATCCAGGTTGATACGAGGTTGGAAATAGTTTGGTCCTAATAAAATAAAACATTTTGCCTTTTTTCAGACTCACCAGACTGAATCAACTGGCCTTCCCACTAATATAGGCATTCTTCTTTTTCTTGTTAATAGTTTTCTCTTCTTGTACTTCCTCTGCAAGAAGAGCATTTGTTCTTCCGTGAACTGCTTATAGCTAATCTGACACAGAACTGAGCTCTAATTTATTATCGGTGAGGAAGGGATTCGGAAGCCCTATCTGATATCTCCTCTTTTATCATAAAATTAGCTAATCACGTTCTAATAATCCCTCTCTCTTCTAGCAGCCTAAAGTTCTTCTTCTTCCTTCATCTACAAGGAAATCAAATGTTTTATCTAAAAGATAGAGCATTGCAGTCATCAAGACAGAAGAAAATTACAGTTGAGATTTGCATATGGCACTACCCTTATACTCCTTTATTCTCTCCAGGCCCTATACATCATTTCTTTTCAGACAATTCACTATTCAACAACTTTGAGACTTTAGGCTTTTGGTATTCAAGCTAGAATTCAGGCAACCCAAAAAAGAATAAAACGAATGCGGATGGATACGAATCTTTCTCTATCAGTCAGCAGACTCTATACACTTCTCAAACATCGGTAATGTAATGATGGCAAGAGATGCCGCCAGTTAATTCAAACATCTGTATATTTAATAATAATAATAATAATAATAATAGACTGATAATCACAACGCAATTATCCAACCAGGGAAAAATACATGACTATGAGCAGCTTAAAAATTTGCAATTCAAGTTAAACCAAAATTAGGCGTTCCTCTTTCAGTTAAACATGCTCAATCACTTTGTGTGCAATTGAACAGATATGTAACACACATGGAATCAAAAATATTCCAAAAAGAAGAAAAAAAAAAAAGTATTGCTTCCTGCACAAAAGAACAAACTACGGAACAGCAATCTGCGAAAAGTAAACCAAGAAAAGTAAGGGAAATACTATGCACAAAAGTTCCTTTTTCTTTATTGGTGGGCCAATGGGGGGAAAAGAATAACAAATCTGATGGCAAAAGCATATCAAGAAATATTACCAATGATGAAGAAAAATAGTGTCATTCATTATGAATTAACTTTACCAGTAAAAAGGAGCACAAGAGGGGAGCAGAAACGCTATTTAGCTCTAATCAAAACACCATATTTGTCACTGTACCTCTCATCACCTTAGCCCATAGCACACAAAATTGAACCCCACACACACCAAAAAAATAAATTAAAAAAATTATAAAAATAAAAAATAAAAAAAAGCACAAGATTCATCCATACCATTACAGTGGAATGAAATTGGACAAAATTATTCACATGCCAAAAGCATTTCAAACAATCTGCAATTTATGGCTAACAATGGGCAACAATAACTGCTACTTTGATATGGAAAATAGCAGTACCATAGACCAAAAGACCATAACTTTGGAGTGAGATAACTCCAGAAACCACCAAGAAAACTCAAGATTTAATTTCCCCAAATTAGATCTATGGATTACCAAAAAGACCCAATTTTTAATATTTGCAGGAAAAAACAAGATGATTCTCATACACAACAACAACAACAACAACAACAACAACAGCCCAGTGAAATCTCACAACGGGGTTTGGGAAGAAAGAAAATGTCACGCAGATTACTTTCCTACCAAGGAGGACATTTGAAAAGATACTCGATATAAACAATGAACTTAAATCAGAGTAACACAGTGAGAAAAGATCTAACAAGCAAAACCAAGATATCAAAAACAAGAGAAAAAAAGACTCACCCAAATGTAAGCAGCCAAACAATGCAAAAGGTAGGAATCTTTTTTTTTTTTGGCTAAAAGAGATACTTTTATGTTTTTTGAACCTTTTGAGGTATCTCTATTATGTTACTACCAAACACTTGTACTATGTACAGTTAGTGAAAGAGTTGGGTAGAGTGATTAGTATATGTTGGGAATTGGAGTCATTTGAAGAGAAGGAATTGATGGTATACAGTTGAATTTGAATTGGGAAATGGGAGGAAAGATGATGAGAATCTATAAAAGCTTATTGCCTGCGTGTAATGTTTGTCTGTATTAAACACACATGCCACTTGACTTGTGCCACTATTTAAATACTCCCTTAATTCTCTGTTTTGCCGCCTTCAAATAGTAGATTCGGTTCAATTTTATCATATTCGCGTCTCCTATCACTTTTTTATCGATCTTTCTTGCGTTGTGACTTAACTTCACTCAGTATTGTTTGGATTTATCGATTGTTTCGTATGTAAACATAGTAATATCGAGTGTTATCATTAATAAAAGTTATAAAAAAAAAAAAAAAAAAAAAAAGTCATCATAAGATAGTATTGACTTCATTTTACAACTGTCAGTATGTATTAAGCCTAAAAGATTGAAATTCCTTTTAACTGACTTATAAGAAAATTAAACAAACTTTGATTTAACACGTACTTGACATTTTGAAATACTACCTTCAAACTCAGGAAATACTTTCAAGTTGATCATTTTTTGCATGATTTTATAGATGACATGTCGCAAACGTGCATACCATAAATTATTTGATTCAAGTAAGTAAAGAGAAGCTTGAAAGATAGGCAATACTTTCTAGCTGATCATTTTTGTATGATCTTGCTAGGACCAAGCATGCAATCACGCAAGAACACGATAGGGGCAAATGCTCGCAGTCGTCAGGGGTGTTGGCCGCGATCGCGAACGGCAAGGAACTCCGCATTCCCGAAGTGGGGATTGGGCAGACTTGAATAGTCTAATTCAAACCCATTTATTCTAAACACAATTTTGGGAGTTCTAAACCTCGGATTTGGGCTATTTTTAGGCAACCTTCACGATTCTTTAAGGGGGTAAGTTTCTAATACCTATTTTTGTCAGTAATCATGATTCCTAACGTTTAAATATGACTTAATCTATGAATTGAATTGGAAAATAGGGGATTTGTGCCCAAAACTTAAGAGGGGATTAATTATGGAGATTGAGGATCAACTAATGATTGGTATTGGATGAAAATTGAGATGTGAGGGTAACCAAATTTTAAAAACTAAATTGTGATGATCGGGCTTTGCTCAATATTGAATAATCACGTTAAAAATTGCTAGTTGAAGGAATAGAAATGCATATGCAAATTGTAACTTAAACATGATCAGGTACCAATCAAAATCTCATGTTCAAAAATCTCTCGCCAAGAGGATTTCCTATTATTATTCATGTGTAATTTGTACACTTTGAATATGGTGCACATCTTGCACGCACACTTCCTAGCTATTTCAAGGATATCCAAAAAAAAAAAAACTCTAGAATTTTTTTCTCTAAACAAAGAAAGAGCAAAAAACTTTGTAGTTATAGAGCTCAATTAGACTGAGCAGGACCAATGTAAACTGATAGATTCTCACATCTTCAAAAAAAAAAAAAAAAAAAAAAAAAAGTTACTAAAAAAATGCACAAAACTTGGGACTCAAGCAGACTGAGCTCCAGCACAAACTGGTGGATTTTGCTTCCCCACAAGAGTTGGCTTGACATTCTCACACCTAGACTTAGCTGGTCCTTCCTTTCCATTGTAGGCAATGTCTATGTCTCCAACTTCAACTCCTTCACATGGTACTCCTTTACTGCACAGTAGCAGCACTGCATCTTGTGTTCTTGATGTACCCCTTACATTTTTTATGCTCACTTTGCTTATCTTCACTTGTGATGGCAACTGCAAACGTACAACAAAAGTAAATCTACAACTTATTTATTTTCAAAGAGTTTAACTTTTATACACCGACAACGGTGGTGGAATCAAAAATTTCGCTAAGGATATATAAGATCTGATGTACATTTATAAAAAGTACTACAGTAATATATTTGTCCTATGTGCATAGTTTCACTTTGGTTATCATAGTTTGACTTGATATAAAGTTTAATTAAAAAAAAAGACTTTTGAAACTTGTGATATTTAAATATGTCATAACGTTTGCGCGATGATAAAGCTTTTGATATTTTGTGGTATTATACATGTCATAATATTTGTATGGCTATCAAAGTTTCTCATTAAGAAAATATAAGAGTGTTCCATTGTTTCTGCAACTAACTAATAAGGAGATATTGTCAAGCGAAATAGAACGTAGGAAGTATAATTAAAAAAACCAACCACTCTTTGCGAGCTGTAGCCGACAGTGTAAAGGAATTTTTGCACTATCAGGTCATTTTAAAGATGAGTGCAACCTAGTGCATGCATGCTTAATAATAAGTGAATATGAGGACTTACATCTTTGTTGCATTGATTGTATGGGCAATAGACTTGATCAATGACAATAGGGTTGGTAACATTTTGTACAATGATATCTTCATAGTGCAAATCCGTGACAACACCTTGATGAGAAGCTGGCCATGTCTTTACCCTAACACCATTATCAGTATTAATAAATGTGCAATTCCTCACATAAACTCCCACCACAGGCTTTTCACCAGGAGTCTTTCCAAGGCTTCCAACACTAATACCATGTCCAGGTCCACAAGTAACTCTAGTGATATGAAGTTGTTCCAATTCATCACCAACAGAAATACAGTCATCTCCAGTGCCAATGACACAATCCGTGATGTTTACGTTGCTCGATCGTGCCACGTGGATGCCATCGGTGTTGACGCTTTCTGGTGGAGCTGTGATGTTAACTCGGATGAATGTCAAGTTCTTGCAACCGTTCACGTTGACATGGAAGAGTTTGCTGTCTTGTGATGTTATGTCTTGGATTGTGGAATTTGTAAGGAAGTTGAAGCTCAAATTCTGTACCAGAGTAAAAATATATCAGTGAGCATAACATTTAGATAAATGTAAGTTGTATATATGAACTAATGAGGTAAAAAAAATATGTAAATACGTGTCACGTATAAGGTACTCACTCCATCCATTTATGTGACATTATTTGATTGAACACGAAGTTTAAGAAATAAATAAAGACTTTTGAAACTTGTGGTCTATAACAAGTGATAGACATTTGTGTGACTATAAATTATCTCATTACCAGAAAAATGAGAAGTTTAAAGTTAAATTATTCTTTAAAAAAAAAAATATGACATTCTTTTTAGAACAGACTAAAAATAAAGGATTGACATATAAATTAGGACGAAGAGGGTAATTACATGTGAATGTATATGAATATAAGAATTAATTGGTAACATGATAAAAATGACAACGAATCTGTTATCGTAGCTCAAACTACACTAATAGTGAAGAGAAAAAAATCTCTACAATTTTAGTATACATATAACTTAAATCCCAAGGGTGATTCTTTATACCTGTAAAAATTTATTACAGTATAAGGTTATTTAAAAGTTAATCATAAATACTTATAATAGATGGAATTAGCAACCTGAAAAAAATAAAATAAGTAATCTTGTATGACATGTTAAATTGCATTGCATTAATAATGTAAAGTTGTTTCTATATCGTCGGTGTATATAAGTTAAATTCGTGTTAAAACCTATGAGCACAAAATGTAAGGGGAATGTAGATGTGACTTACATTGGGAAGATTGCCACAACTTTTGGAATCCTTGCAATTATTTTGAGCCCATGCTGCTTTACCTTGGCCATCAAAAGTACCACCGCCAGAGAGTGTAAAACGATCAATATAATTAACAGTCAACCATTCAATATCAGCATTGAGTTGCTTAGGATCTTCATTAGCTTTCAAAGTGGCTTGGACTTGAAGTTCAAGAGGTGCCTTGCATGGACCTTCTAGTTTTACTTGAGCCATTTGAAATGTACCTTTTGGTATCACTATTGTACTTGGGCTTGTTGATGCACATGCCTCTTTAAAAGCATCCAACACTGCCTGTACAATTTGAATATCAAAATAAGAGAAATATTGTCATTACACAGCCTATACATTTTTGAGATAATTACCTTTCTGGACCACTCTAAAAAATAATAGCCGAAAAACGTATGTGTTTTGTATATTAAGTATAAGTATACATAAATATACTTATAATACACTTAATCAATGTATATATTTGATATATTTTAGCTAGTGCCCGTAATTAATTTCGACCGGCAGGACAAAACAAAGCCCTACATTTTTGGTAATCATCAAGATAAGAAAAAGACTATAATTGTTAATTAGTTTCAGTTAAAAGGAAATCTAGATTGAGTGCAATGGGTTCAACGAAACTCATTATTTTCGGTTTGAACCACTATACATATGCAAAATAATTTAGGAATATAAATATATACTTCCTCAGCGAGCCACTCCTCTCCCTTTCACTCGAAACAAGATCGTTTTGTGCCAAGCATAAGATAAATCAATAGGACCATATTATAATCCTAGAAATACCATAACTTTCTTTTTGAACGTCTCAACTTTCTTTCTCAAACCATTTCAATTTATACGGGGATGTTTGACTATACATGAAATTTAAGAAAGAAACATTTGAAGCCTATGTCTTAAACATATACCATAAGATTTACGTGACTATAAAAACATGTCATTAAGGGTAAATAAGAAGTTTAAAATTGAATTATTTCCTAATATAAAAAGATGTTATTCTTTCAAAGAATGGCACGGAGGGAGTAATAGGTCATATCCATTCTGAAGCCTCCAACTCTAAATATTGGATTTGCATATAATTAATGTGAAAATAGTTAATGAAAGTTACCAAGATCAAATTAACTAGATGATGAAAATGCATGATTTATATACCTTACTGATATCTCCATTACTAGTTGCGCCATATTTAGTAATATCAAACACTGCTGGCTGAGATGTTGGTGCCTGAGCGTCTCCAAGTCTTGCTAAAAATAGCAATAGAAGTGCAAATGATACCTTGATATTATATTCCATTTTCTTTTCTTTTTTTTTCCCTTTTTATCTTTTTCTTTTTTATTTAAATTTAAATTTATTGTGTTTTTTATTGCGTTTGAAATGGTAAGTGAAGGTTTGAAGCTCTTTTATAGTGTAATTAAGATGAATTGAGAACCATTAAATTTCTACAGGCTTATTCGGAATTTTGGTGGTTCATTTTGTCTTTGATCCTTTTATCCTTATGACTTATTCTTATGCAAAACCAATAAAGTAAACATTAGTTAATCTTCTATGGGAGCAGCTTCTCTATTGGAAAGGAGGAAAAGATTAGGATAAGATGCAAATACAAATAATTAGGTTGTGTTGGAAATTCCAACACCATTTAGCCAAAGCAAATTAATTAGAATCTCTTGCATTTCTAAAATGTAGTCCTAGACATCGCTTTGAATTTCATCATTCATCGGGCATTTTGGAAAAAATTTAAAAAAGAAGAAAAAAAAAGGAAAGAAGAGTTTAAAAAACAAAGATTTTAGTAGTTTCATTTTTGCAACTTAGGGAATACCTACTAGCTAGCCAGCAAATTAGGAACTACCGAGTCCGGAGCCAAAATGGCTTCTTTTTGCAGCCATTACACAAAAATGGTATGCTTTTTTTTTTTAAGATCAAAATGGGTATTTCGTTGGTTATCCAACGAAATACCCACACAGGTTACTGTTCATGGCGAATTATTTCAATCAATTTTTTTTTATTTTTTTATTTTTTTTTTTTTGCATTTCGTGCAATGTTGCACGAAATGCAACAAAATTTCTTTTTTTGTTTTATTTCGTTTTTCATATAACAAGCGAAATAAAACAAAAAAAAAAAAATTTGTTGCATTTCGTGAAATGTCCAACGAAATGCAACAAATTTTATTTTTTTTTTAATTTCGTTTTTCACATAAAAAACGAAATAAAACAAAAAAAAAAAAAATTGTTGCATTTCGTGAAATGTCCAACGAAATGCAACAAATTTTATTTTTTTTTTTAATTTCGTTTTTCACATAAAAAACGAAATAAAACAAAAAAAAAAAATTGTTGCATTTCGTGCAATGTTGCACGAAATGCAACAAAATTTCTTTTTTTTTTAATTTCGTTTTTTATGTAATAATGTAGGCTCAATACATCAAGGATACGTAAACGTTCGGATCGTCGTTTTAAAAAGGTAGCAAGTAAATTTTGTTTAAGGTTTAAGTGTTTTATTTTTTAAGGTTTTGATTTAAGCGTGTTATTTTTTAATCAAGACATAATGTTATTTTGAATATAAATCTAATTCTAATTCTAAAAAATATAAGGTGAAAAACTAGTTGTAAAGTGGTCAAACTTTAGATGGTCATAACTTTGCGCTCGGACGTCCGATTTACGCATTTTTTTTTTGAACTTGCGTATTTTTTCGAGATCTATGGGGCAACCGCTATGGCGGTTTGGCCGAGCCGATTTTTAAAAAAACACCTTTATCCCATTCAATTTCAATTTTCCCCCAAATTGGCGAGAAATTTTCGCTTTATTCACTTATAAGATGATGATACGCAATAGATTTCAACGTAAAAATCCTGTGGTAATGTAGTTGTGAATGTCAATTTCACTTCGCGGTTTCAATTTTTGAAAATAAAGTCGACTAATTTTCTCGACATATAAAGTTGACTAAAATAACCTTACAAATGTTTTCAACCCCTAAAATGACTATCCGAACGTCTATTTATCCTTGATGTATTGAGCCTACATTATTGTCCTCGAAAAAAATATCGGTTCTATATAAAATTATATTTTCCTATTTCGTTTTTATATAAACGAAATAAAAAAAAAAAAATTAATGCTATTTCTTTAAGCATTTCACGAAATGCAACCAAATTTAAAAAAATTATTATATTTTCCTATTTCATTTTTGTATAAAAGAAATAAAAAAAAAAATTATTTCGTTTACACAAAAAACGAAATAAAAAAAAAATTGTTTCGTTTATACAAAATGAAATAGGGAATATAATAATTTTTTTTAATTTGGTTGCATTTCGTGAAATGCTTAACGAAATAGCATTAAATTTTTTTTTTTTATTTGGCTCATAACAAAAACGAAATTAAAAAAATAAATATTTTTGTCCTATTTCGTTGGACTACCAACGAAATAGGATAAAAAATATTTATATAAACGAAATAAAAAAAAATAAATTTTGTTGCATTTAAAATCGCACGAAAATGCAACAATTTTTTTTTTTTTTATTTCGTTTTTTATGTGAAAAACGAAATTAAAAAAAAAAAAAAAATTTGTTGCATTTCGTTGGACATTTCACGAAATGCAACAAATTTTTTTTTTTTGTTTTATTTCGCTTGTTATATGAAAAACGAAATAAACAAAAAAAGAAATTTTGTTGCATTTTTCACATTTATTTGATTGAAATAATTCGCCATGAACGATTGGGTATTTCGTTGATAACCAACGAAATACCCATTTTGATCTTAAAAAAAAAAGATACCATTTTTGTGTAATGGAATTACTAAAAAGCCATTTTGGCTCGGATAGAACTACCAGTTGTTAATATTCTTCAAGTTATATAGCCTCATCGATTGCAATAGTGATAATTTAATAGTTTAAGTACTTATTCATCTTATATTAATATCTCAACTGTGCCCGGTTAATTTTAAATTTTATGTAGTTCTAATAATGTTTGACGTGTCCGACAAGTTGGCCGCTACTATTTCATTATTAGCCCATTTTAAAAAGAATGACCTAGAAGTTTTTTTATAACTACACAAATGTTATGACATTTTTAAGAAACCACAGTTTCAAAAGTTTTATAGTTACAAATGTTACAGCATATTTAAGACACGCGTTTCAAAAGTCTTTCTTTATTTATTAAACCTTATAAACAAGTCAAACTATGACAAACAAAAACGAAATGGACGTTCCATTTATTCATAAATATTTAACTTATTTTTCACTTTTATTGTTATTTGGTAGGATGATAAGCTTAGATTAAAAAAAACATGATTAGTGAAAATTCATATAGTCAATCCCAATTTATTAGGCTAAGCCGCGGTATTATTGCTTATTACCAAAAAAAAATACTTCAGAAATTAGTTTCAAGTCAATCTCCTAGTCCTAAAAACATGTAAATGCTACATTTCTACTATTACATATTTTGTACATGTTGAAAGGAAGTGTGGTAGGGAACAGCCTTACTCCAAACTTAGCCCCACAAGAGTATGACATGGAGATTGCAGAGGAAACTAGAACAAACAACAATATTGTTCAAGTCCAGTTGGCACCAATCAAAACCTCAACAACCTTATCCCACATCATAAATCTAATCTTCCCCCACATCTAAAAACTAAGCCAATTTCCCTTCACACATCACAAAAATTATCTAAAACATATTGCCCCCCACATCACCATTCCAACAAAAGGGAATAACAAAGAGGAAATCCAATTCCAAGCCAAGAAAAAGAAAGAAAGAATAGGCTAATTGCGAGTAGTGAGCAATGGCTGCTTCCACACAATGCTTCTTGCACCAGTACACTGCACTCTCTAGCCCTGCTAGAACACAGAGGTCTGTTTCATCCCTCAAGCCTAACCAATTGGTTTGCCGTGCCCAAAAGCAAGATGATGCCAACAACAACTTTGCTGTCTCTCGCCGATTGGCTCTCACTGTCCTCATTGGTGCTGCTGCCATTGGATCCAAGGTTTCCCCGGCCGATGCTGCCTATGGAGAAGCTGGTATATTTCTCCTATATAGGACCTCTCACATTCTTGTACAAGTTTAACTATGATATACTGTCTCAAAGATTTTCTACGCTATCAGGTCATCTAAAAGATGATTATAGGTACCTGATCATAATATGTGAATTAGTCGCATACACTACTACTTTTGCCTTGCGTGGATGATATAGAGATAGTGTTGTCATAATCATAGAGTAACCCAAGCCACCTAGGCTGACTCAAATTCAAGTCTTTCTTCACTTGAAAATAGAAAATACATACAACCTAAGTCAGACTCATAGCACAAAAGTTATTTATACTGTCAGTATGTATAAATTAAATCATTTTTGTACACACTCACTATGATCTGAATATTGAGCAAGTGCACCTACAAAAGAACAACTTTCCACCACTGATCTATGTTGTTCGGATCCTCCAAATATATCGTAGTTCATGTGTCAGCTCCTCCAAAAGTAATGCATTTCTGGAAGATCTGACACGGATGCAACGACTTTTTTAAGGATCCTAAAACATGATGCTTAATTATGAACTTGATGATGGTGTTGTGATATATGCAGCAAATGTTTTTGGCAAGCCAAAGGCAAACACTGATTTCGCAAAATACAATGGAGATGGATTCAAGCTGGAAGTACCAGCCAAATGGAACCCCAGCAAAGAAATTGAGTACCCTGGTCAGGTTCTCAGATTTGAAGACAACTTTGATTCCACCAGCAATCTCATTGTCACTGTCACTCCAACTGACAAGAAGTCCATCACTGACTACGGCTCCCCCGAAGACTTCCTCTCTCAAGTAATTCTCTCTCTCTCTCTAAAATCATGAATATTATAGTTGATGGACTGAAAGTGGTGAGCTCATAAGTGAGTTTTTTTTTTTTTTTTTTTTTTTTTTCTGAGCAGGTGGACTATCTGCTAGGAAAGCAAGCCTACTTTGGTAAAACTGATTCAGAGGTAAGGAGTCATAACTACCATGGATTAAAGGATTTATGTTCTGGTTTGTAGAGTAGGAATATTTTTAAAATTTGGTGAAAGGACTGCTTTTTCATATGAGATAAGCAAAGGTTACAAGCATAGTATCTGCTGCTCTTCTATAACTTGAGCATAAGCTTTTTCATTAATCTACCTCAAAAGGCCCTCCATTTTGTCCCCAAATAAAGAAAAGATAGAATGGTGGCTTCGAGATTTTTTTCAATATCCACTTAAGAGTATGAACAAACGAGTCTAGAATACGGTCAGTATAAGCTACCCTCATAAATTAGTCCTCAACTGGCTAGCAAGCTCTCGTCAACTGGTGTTGTCATTGAGAATGGGAGGCTCAATTTGGGGAATCACTTGGTAAGATCATAACAAGTAATGGCTTTTGATCATATTACCATGAGATCTTCAACTTCAGCACCAACTAGTGGAAGTAAAATGCATTTAAATTTGCTAACTGTAGCTGGCAGCTTTTTTCTATAAATCAAATGAACCATATCCATATAACACATGGAACGAGTGAAGTACGAAACTATGTGTCAATCCCAAGCAAGTTGGAGTCTTCTATATGAATCCTCACTGTTTAGTTGCTCCGCTCCGGAATTGTCTAAATTTGGTGGCTAAAGCACTGTCTGAACTAATGTATGGACAAATTATGATACAAAAATGAAGTGAGAATTTGTTGGTGCAGGGTGGATTTGAATCTGGTGCAGTGGCAACTGCAAACCTGCTGGAGGCATCAAGCGCAGAAGTCGGAGGAAAACCATACTACTACTTGTCAGTATTGACAAGAACTGCAGATGGAGATGAAGGTGGGAAGCACCAGTTGATCACAGCCACAGTGAATGGTGGCAAACTTTACATTTGCAAGGCACAAGCTGGTGACAAGAGATGGTTTAAGGGTGCTAAAAAGTTTGTGGAGAATGCTGCCTCTTCTTTCAGTATTGCTTGAGAATAAGAAAACCATTATTTAAGTTTGTATCTACTTAGTTGATCTCCCCCTTCTTCAAAACATATGGTGCTGAGATGAGTTGCTCAATTGGACTACTTCCTTTTTTCTCTTTTCAACCAACCCCAAAAAAGTTACTGGAGATGTTTGAAGTATTGTTGGAGGAAGCTAATGTTAATAATTTAAATATTTTCTTTGCATATATCTGACATCCTTTTCCGCCTCTCTTTCTCCCCACACTCACATATGTAACAAATGCAACAGCTATGTTAAAAGGTATAGAGCCTGTTTGGATGGGCTTGAAAAAAGCAGCTTATAAGTTGCTATGTTAAAAGGTATAGAGCCTGTATGGATGGGCTTAAAAAAAGCAGCTTATAAGCTGAAAATAGCTTATAAACTTTTTTTAGATAAAAAAGCCCAAACGCAATGACAGCTAATTATTTTTTGAACTTATTTTAAGACAAAAATAGTTTTAAACAGTAAGCCAAACCCTATAAGCCAATCCAAACGGGCTCATAGTATCATTTACATTGTTTTAGAAGGGAAACAGGTTACTTCAAGAAGAACCACCCAAGGAATGCAGTTGGATAGTTGAGATCCCTCCACCCTTAACCAAAGGTCTTGGATTTGAACCCTAGGAATATAGATTTTCCCGGTAGCAAGTGCATCACCCTTGGATGGGCCTTACTCAATGTGCATTTGGATTAACCGGAGGCAGTGGGTTTTGGATGAAAAAAAAAATTATTTAAAAAAGAGAAATCTATTCTAATAACTCAAACTCACAAGGCTTTGGTACAATTCATATAAATCTTGAGGAAATGGAATTATCTCAAAAGGAAAACTAGAAGCGTTTTCCTTCTCTTCCTTTTTTGGGTTATTCTGAGGAGTAAAAAAAATATAAAAATAATTAAAAAAGTATTATTTTTCTTTGAATTCTAACATGTAAATTTTGAGTAGGACAGAGCTTTAGAATAAATCTAGTCCATCACCCTTAAATTTATTTCAATTTTAAAAGAAGATGAGAGATGGAATTAACTGAATTAGCAAAACTCACTAACTTGACCAAGCCTAGATCTTCAAAAGCAAATTTTATAGTGATGTACCAATAACATGCCTTGGTGAATAACAGTGACAACACTGCATCTAACCGGCTCAAACCATTAACTACTTACCTACCTTAAATAGCAAGGGCCAATTAAAGACGCAAGCAATCATTTAAATGGAAGAAAAAAAGTACAATATGGAGAAAGTACGCTATTTATTAAATGGACTGAATGCAAATTTCACATTCTTGTTTGTCATAAATGTTGGTTCGACATGAACGTAAAGAATATACACAGAAACCAGTGATAGAAATAAGAGATCATTCTAACATTACACACTTGCCCTTTTGCATCTCTGACTTACAGCTTCGCCCATTGCTGCAGTTTACACCATTACTAACAGTGCCATGTTGATTCATGTTTACTCGATCCAAGCCCCATATACGAATAGTACGATCATCACTCGCAGATGCCAGCATATGATGATTTGCTGGGTTCCAGCTAACACAGTTTACCGTCCCAGAATGTCCGGCCAATGCCCCAACAAGTTCACCTGAGCCTCTGTGCCATATATAAACCTGAAAGTGTAGCAATAGATCAGGGTCAAAGTCCCTCTCAAGGATATAAGGTTCATGGTATAGACAAAGATCAAAGTCTCTCTGAGCATGCAAGGTCAGTATCAATATCTGACAACATATTTCTGTGATTTGTGCCCAGTAATAGAGAGAAATGGAAAATATCATCTTTTCACTATCAAAATTTACTTCTCTATCGTACATTTCAATGAAACAAACAATTGACAGGACACAAAAATTACGTTTGCACTACAACTAGTAATATTTTCATCGAAGAGCACACCTAATAAGATTGATTTCTCTTCGGCTTTCCTCCAAAAAAAAAAAAAAAAAAATTCCTCAACATTTAGACTTTCTCCAAATAGGTATCTCTTAATACTCAAATGCTTCGTTCCCAATGTATATTGCACACTTTCTGACGTCCTGCTTTTCAGATTCACAAGTTTCAAGAATTCAAATCATTACTACCCACATCATTGTGGACTACAAGAAAAAATGATATCTTGAATTCTGTGGAGTAGCATCTTCATACACAAATTTGTTGCATATCCAAGTACACATATCAGCTATTTTTTACAATTGGACTGATGAGCAGACTAAAAACTTGATTCCAAGCACAAAATTTGTACATTAGAAAGTAGTTGCGATATACTACATTTTTGATAAGGGTAGTTGTGAATTGTGATATACTAGATCACAGGAATATGCCATAAAAATTAGGATGTATTCAACGCCAAAGCCTATAAAACTTATCTAGTTCCACAATAACTTCTATAAATTTGAAAGAATATATGACCACTAATTGCAGAAATGCAGGTCATGCTTTAAGGTGATTAATCTCATGAAAATATACTTGATGTGTTCATTATTCCTTTTTTTTTTTTTTTTTTTCCAGAAAACTTGAGATCTCCTTCTTTGCCAACTATTATAGACCAATTCTGCCTCACACTTCACATGGAGGTCATGACCTGAAGGCAGTAAGTAACTGCATGTCATTGATATAAACTCATGATCACTGAGAGCATTGATTATTAGAAAGGCAGCATGTGGTTCCAAATAGTATAATACACTTTACTCATGATAGAAGAAACTCAAAACAAAAACAAAAAAACAGAACAACAGATTAGCTCAGGCTATTTTGAAATACTCAAAACAACAATATAGCAGAAATAACTCTTTAAGGGCACCATTTTACAAGAATCTTAGAAAATGCAAAAGAAATAATGTCAATTGCATATATGAAGCATAAACATGAAATGTTATACGCCAAGAAAGATAACTTGTTCACAGGACTTCTTTATGCAGGCAAATATAGTTTTTCCTCATTCAGGTAAACAAAAGATCACTTTTCTGGTCAAAATACTGGAATATAGGCAATATGCAACCTGATTTGAGGAATAGAATTGTCAATTTATTCATGTGCTAAGATCACTAAAAGGCACAGCCCCGACAAAATAAAATTCTGCAACTTTCAAAATAGATTGTGCTTCTACATTCAACAAGAGAAGTAGTACCTGTGAGTCCTCGCTTCCACTGGCAATAAAAGCTTGATCCAGTCCTCCAAAGCACGACCTCACAACGAACCGAGAACGTTTATGCCCCTTATATTTGGCTGTGAGTTTAATCATTCCCTCTATATTCCAAAGATGAATTTCTTGGTTCGAAAGACCAACCAATACGTATTTATTGTCCGTGGACAATACAAATGAGGTTATTTCTTGATCCTCCTGAATTACTTTCTCTACTTTTGATTCCCATTCAACTATTACTATCATATCTTCTTTACAAACAGAGACAATATGCTTCCCATCACTTGTTATCCCCAAGTCCGATATTCTCATAGTCCTGTGGCCTTTCCAGCCCTCAAGCTCTTTCCCTTCCAAATCCCACATGCTAATACTTTTGTCAGTTACACCACAGAATATCCTTTTGCCATCAGCAGCCCATCCACATGAGATCAAACCAAGGCCATTTTTCATATAAGTGTGTATACATTCACCGGACTCGACATCCCACCGTCGGACAACTTCCTCTACACCACAAGTGAGAAGCTGATGGTCATCAGGACTCCATGATATATACGAGACAGCTCTCTGGTGACCAGTTAATTGGTGCTTCAAGCAGACACGGCCATCCAATTTGACCTATAAAGAGCAGAAAGTTAGTAATGAACTTAAATTCTATCAATTATCCTGATTAGTTCAAATCTTCATGATTGACAGCTCTCTTTTCTTTTATTCCCAGCATTGCCTCTCCCAACCCCCCACATAAACACCAACGGTTTCTACTAAACTTCTAAAGACCAACTTTTTCAATTTAATTTTATTAAACATAAATTGCACCTGATATTAGGATCTTAGAATTTGGAGGAAAACGAACCTTGCATATCATAGTCCTCCAAAATATAATCAACCATCAAAAATAAGAGGACATGATCCCAATATGTCCAATATTAATCCTTTGATAAGAAAACAGAGGCAGTAATTTTATTTTATTTTGATAACTGTGGTGTCCGGGCTAGCGTGCGCGCACCTCGACTAGTTCCACGGGATACCTGCCACCTCCCACCAGCAACAGGTACCAGGTAACTCTGTCCACCAAGGGTATAACAGATGGGAAGAAATCACCTATTGTTTTCCTCTATTGGGAATTGAACCTGAGACCTCATGGTGCTCGACCCACTTCATTGACCACTAGGCCACACCCTTGGGCGCCAAACAGAGGCAGTATTTAGGAGTAAATACATCAAAAATCTGATTTCCAACTTATAAAGCCAGTTGAATAAAGCACACCAACCCTCTAAATCTCTTTTATCAACAGTTTGTTAAGAATTACTTCATGGTGAAGTAATATGTTTTTTGAGATGGTGAAGTAATATTAGCTATCAGCTTTCATGTTTTCTAAAGGACATGGAACTCTTCCATGTGTTTATTTCTCTTCAAACTTGAAAAAGGACATCATTATATGAAACAACTACTCCCTCCGTTCCATTTTATGTGAGACCGATTTATTGAGTACCGAGTTTAAAGATATTAATTTGACTTGTATAATATGTTTGTGATAATGAAAGAGAATATAAAGTAGAGGTGAAAAGATAGCAAACATCATATCAAACTTGAAGTGTGAATAATTAAACGAATCCTTAAAGTTATAAAAATTTGTATAAAATAGAAAGGTGTCCAACATTTTGCAATGTACCAAAATCAGAACAGTGTCCTATAAATTTGAACGGAAAGACAAATTAAAATGGAACTAAAGCCATAATATAAAATTTAACAAGGATTTGTATGCAATTTTTTTCCCTCAAATTGAATGCTTGCTTGCGCAAGTATCACTTGAAACATCACTGTCGCTCTATGTTACAGAATCTGATAAATCCTAAATTAAGTTTTAGAGAACCTCCACTCAGCGAAAGGTTTGCCAATTCTGTATACCTCTAATGCAGACAATGGCAGATATGCAGCTTAGTAGTAACAAGGCTCTTATGTTTCGTGTTATTTAATTTAGCAGCTTATGCAAATCTGTCCACCAGATTTGTGACTCACTCATCCCTTTCATAGACATGCACATTAACGTTTAACGTGCCATTCATAAAATGGCTCCTTTTTAAATTTGGAAACAATTTAACTTGAACTTTCCATTTTGACCTTAATGACAAGCTTTTACAGCTACACAAATGTCATGGCACGTTTAAGACTACAAGTTTTAGAAGTTTTATTGCCACACAAATGTTACTGACGTAATTAAGACCACAAATTTCAGAATGTCTTCATTTCTTTCTTAAACTTTGTGCCTAGTTAAATAGGTTTACATAAATTGAAACAGAGAGACAATAAAGCATCTCTTCTTACACTGTAAAGTGACACAACAACTTTGGCAGATATTCATCAATTTGAGGGGAATCAGATGGACTATACCAAGGAATACATTGGATGTTCTAGCTTGCTGGAATAGAGATGGGAATATGTCAGGACACAGGGAGAAATGGAAGATTGTCCCAGCTTGCATTTGGTGGACAATTTGGAAGGAGAGAAACCACAGATGTTTTAAAGACGAGTATCTCCTTTCAGAAATTGAAATGAATTGTCTAGTGTTTTTCTATTTTTGGTGTATTCATCACCTTCCTCAAGAGGCTGAGGACATTGTCACTGTTTTAGATTAAGTTACACGGACTCGGGTGCGGGTATCCGATACGGGTACGGATTCGAGTGTCGGATTCTGCGAAATCTAAATTTTAAGATTCGGGGGTGCGTATCTAGTTATGGATACGGGTGCAGGGATTCGGCTGTAAATATGAAAAAATATAAAAGGCATATGAAAAAATACGTTCCAAGAATAATCCGTTGTACAAAGGGGTCAATTTTATTATGTTCAACCAGTAAATATGTCCGTGCTTTTGTGCGATTAAAAATATAAATTAATTATCAAAAAATTGACATGCTAATAATTAATTTAAAAATTATCCCTATATTGTATAAGAAAGAAACATTTTTAAATAGCATAATTAGGTGCCTTTCAATTTTGTGTCACAAGTAGCATATAATGGAAAATAAAGGGGATAAAAATAGCACATATGAAGAATAAAGGGGTCATTTTTGTACGCTAGTACAATTAAAGACTTTTAAGAGTCCTAATTCAGCTTGTACACGACTACATGTCTCCTCCAGCTGTAAACAGTCGTCTTCTTCATATTCTCCAAATTTCCTTTTCAAGATTTTACATAGCAAAGCTTTTACAGAGCAAAGTTTTCAAGCCTCTAGGTCATCTCTTTCACAGTCTTTCATTCTTTGTCTTTCATTCTTTCCTCAAGATAGGACGAGAAAGTCATTCAAGGTCGAAAACAAACCCTCCATCTATATCACTGCTTCTCTCTGCCATCCGAACTCAACACAACCTTGTATTCTTGGTTTATATGAAACATGAAGCAGCAAACATAAGATAAAAGTACTATAATATTGAAGGTATGTCATTTTCCTTATCTTAAATCTGTTTTATTTTTAATTTTGAGAAATCAAAATCTCAAATTTTTCCCCCAAGTTTGTCGACGGACTATGGTCAAAGTATCCGTATGTAATTGACCGTATCCCGGACGTTTGCCGTCCCCGCACCCGCACCCGATCGTATCACGGACGGGAACGGCACCCAAAATGGCGAGTCCGTGTAACTTAGGTTTTAGATTGTCAGTGAAGGTCCTAGGTGGTAGGTTTTGCCTTTGTAACCACTACTTGTAAGTATTACTGAAGTACACCTTTGGTGAAGCTTTGTCTACAATAGAATGTTAACTGTTTCCCCAAAAAAAAAAAAATTGAAACAGAGAGAGTAATAACTTTGTTCTTAACAATGGAATAATAATGAACAAACAAATATATTTTAGCTTTCCTTGCCCAATTTTGGATTGAAACAACTGACACAATAATTATCGAATGCGAACCATGATATGACTTGCAATATTCTAATCAGTGATAATGGAAAATCCATAGGGCTATAAATTTAATTAGGTTACATAGAACACCTCCCATTTCTTCATAGTGTTTATCTATACTTTTTTTTTGCCATGGCTTCTTTACTTTCTTCAATCCTTGTCTAACGTTTTTGTCATGCTTTCTCTTGAGCCGAGGGTCATTCGGAAACAGCCTCCCTACCTCCCAAAATAGGATAAGGTCTGCGTACACTCTACCCTCCACAGACCCAACTTGTGGGATTACACTAGGTATGTTGTTGTTGTTGTTGTAGAATATGTCCCATGAAACTAACACCTCAGCCCATATTTAACATCAGCCTGCAACTGATTTTTGTTGGGGACAAGTAAAAGAGGCATTATTGATATAGTTCCCAGCTTAGGTGGAATGTTGTGAAAGTAGTACAGCCAAAAGTATTTACAGCTTCAACATCATCTATATTGTGTTGCACCAAAAAGAAAGCAAAAAGGAACCAAAAACATATCACTATGATTACTCATTATTTCCAGCTCTATAAAAATTACTCTCTTTTTTGCTTGATCCTAGAAAAGATGAAAAATATCAATTATCAACTAATTAGAAATTATATAGTGCAAAGTACAAGTCAATGCATAATTATTATTAAATCTCCTCTTACACTATAAGAACCTGGTGAAACACGAGGATATATAATAGTCACTTAATAACACAACAGAAATGTTAACTGCAGCATAGTTAGTCACGATGTAAGGAGGTTCCAATTAGCTTTCAACATAACAGCATAAAATTGAATCACGTACTCAAGTCCTACTTGAGTTTGAAAGCTATACCAGTCAGAAACAACTCAAATGCATCAGTAATAGTCACTGGACTTTTAACTCTCAAAACAAGGGCACCCTACTTTTCTCAGACTGCAAAATACAATTTCTTGATAAACTTAATTCCAATAAGCTGCAAATCATGTAGACCAGAAAATG
The DNA here is from genome assembly GCF_029784015.1 of Lycium ferocissimum. Classification (NCBI taxonomy): domain Eukaryota; kingdom Viridiplantae; phylum Streptophyta; class Magnoliopsida; order Solanales; family Solanaceae; genus Lycium; species Lycium ferocissimum. The sequence continues at coordinate 51,224,744 of NC_081352.1, forward strand.
AGAAAGGATGAGGAGGCTTCGCTATTAGATACAGACATGTGGAGTCTTAAGTCTGCATACATACAGACATACGTCTTGGACCAGTAGGGGCACAAACTATCTGATTACAGTCAATCCTACAAGATCTCCCGCGGAAGTATCTACAACTTGCAAGATCAAATGGAAATACGCCAAAAAAGGAATAAACCTTGATCACAACGGGTTGATATCACCTCTACAAATATTTTGCTTTCATTGTGTTCATTATATATTACTATCTGAGGTTGCGAAAACCACAGAAATTGTTTGTTTGCGCACCCATATGTGGCACTCCATGAGACTGTGAAGCATACAAGCTATTAACTTTTTAAAGCAGAAGTAAAAGACCATATGAAAGCAACTGTGATATAGGATGCAAAGAGTGGAGGAAAAGAAAATCAATAAGCAAAGTGACATTTGATCTAAGTTGAAAAACAACAATTGATATGACAACAAAATCAACAGAATCTAAATATACCTCCCATACAATTACTGAATAATCAGCAGATGACGAGGCTAAGTACTTTCCATTATGGGAAAACTGCAAGAACCAGACTTCATCATTGTGTTCTCGTAATATCTGGTGCAGTAGAAGCAATGAAGAAACAATTAGAGCTTAAGATAATTAACAAATTGTATCTGCAAGAAGTAATCCACTATCAATGGTTGCTCTAAAATGACTTACAACACAAAAAACAGCTCGTTGGTAAATGATAGCAACCAGAAAGCCAGTGAAGATCATTTTATCAAGCATGGAGTATCTGGAATGAAAGGAACAGAAGGTGCTTTGATGGAATATCAACTACCTACCAATCTTTAAAAGCAATAGACTCCCCAGACACCTTTTGTATCTATATAGCTGGGCTAGTTTGTCCCCTATAGACTCCCCAGGTACCTTTTTGAACTTTGTTGCCTCCTTAACTTTAGATTGAAGATTCATAATGGAGCCAATAAGTTACCCCCCCTTTTGCTATATTACCTTTGTAACTATTGTCCATTTGCTTGATGCCAGTAATGAAATCTTTACTTCATCAAAAAATAAAAAGACATAAGAAATAAAATTGCATTCATGTTTTTTTTTCATGATTAGTAAATCATGAATTGCATTCATTAGAAAGCTCGCTATGATAGGACAGCATGTATCCCCATATTGATGCTCACGGACAGTGGGTGCAAATGAATATGATTTTAGTAAGAGTTACGTTGCGGAGCTCACATTTTGGAGATCCACGGCATTGAAAGCTGGAGTGTCAAATCTCTGTTCTTCATTTGTTATTTGGTGAACACAGTATTACGTAAGCTTCTAGCGTTCGTATATGTAATTTATAGTATATAGATACATTAAAGCAATTTGACATAGTTTCTGTGGGGGTATTAACTTCTTGCATTATTAATAGTAGTTCTTTTTTGAAAGGGAGAACAACGGTAAGAACTATTTTCGTGTTACCAGGAGGTTACTAGTTCAAGCAGTCAAAACAACACCCACTGTGATATAGGGAGCTTAATGTACCGGGGTGACCTTTATTCCAAAAAATATAAAGCCTTGTATTATTTCTAAAACTTGATTTAACAAATTTAAATGTTCCACTCCATGTCTTATAGCAACTTAACAATCTATGTAAATCCTATCCGGTCCAAATACAGCTTTAAGATAAGCCATGTTTATTATCGTTACAGCTCTAAAACAAGCATTCTAAAAGAGCATATGCAAAATTGGCAAAACATTCAACCACGAAGAGTTAAATGAAACAAAGCATGAACTCAATGAATGCTTTTCTTCATAACACCAACATATGTTATTCAAACAATGATATAAAAAAGAAGTGGTAACGTTTCTAAACACAATGACAATGTTTAGAATGCAAAGGAATAAACTTGATGCAATACTAGTCATCGCATTCATTTACCAACACACAGATAAAGATATGACAAACTATTGCGTGACTGCAAGATGCATTGAACATGGAAAAATTTTACTTTGTACCTCAGACATCTGACACAGGTTGTGTGAGGCTTCTTTTTGTTTCCCAAATTGATGAACCCAAGTGTAAAATTTGGGTCCACTAATTTGTGAAACAAAAAGAAGCTTCACACAACTAGTGTCAGTTGTGTGAGGCATAAAATAAAAGTTCCTCCTAAACATGTCAAACAATCAAGAGCAGAATCAAAAGGTTTGTAGATCAAACAAACACCCAATTGTTAATGTGATCTAACCTGCATTGTTTGAGAAGGAATATGATCTCTTCCGCACTGATGATCAGTGAGCAGTGACATTTCACCTACCACAGAGTTGTGAAATCTACAAGCATCTAGTTGCAAGTCAAGAGCCTGCTCAACAAGATGTACCAGTCTCTTTTCTGGAATCATAACTGTTGGGGGAAGCAATCTTTGCAATTCCTCTAGTAGATTTGTACGTGACTTTACTCTCACTATACCTTGACCTGATACCCCAGCAAGAACCTGCTCAGAAGGTGATATAACACACGACGAAAGCTGATGGACTCTATCACTGTTTACGCAAAGGGGTGAAATCTCGGTCCTCAGTGTCTTCAAGGCATCCATGACTTTTTCTTTGTCCAACAGTTCGAAAAACTTCTGCTCCAATATCACAAAAGATGCCAACTTTACAATTTTTTCATCCACCAGACTAAACTTTTTCAATGTGTTTAAACTTTCATCCCATTTACCATCAAGAATTTGCTGCACAAACAAATTTATGACAGAAGAGTGCAAGGGTATCCCTGACTCTTCCTCTAGATTGGCCCCCGTCTTTTTATAACCAAGAGAATATAATGCCTCAGTGATAATCCGAACAAATTCAACTTTCTTGACAACCCCTTTTGTACCAACAACCTCATCATCCCCTTGAAGAGCCAGGGGCCGAGCCATGGAGTCACTCAATGAACAACTTACAGGATCTCTAACAAATGTCCCGTCTGAAATATCTACAGATTGTCCAGAGGATACCTTCACACGTTTCGATGGTGGTTCATCATCCTCCGCAGCTCCCATGAAACGAACACCTCAGCCCATATATAATAGCAGGGGGGAGACAAAACTGAAAAGCTGAAATTGTAGTCCTAAATCCTTCAATTAACAAAAGGAGACCCATGTAACACCAGAGAAGGAATAACATAAAATTAATCAAATAGAAACAGAAAAAAGAGAGAGAAGGCAATTTGCAGGATTTAATTTCAACGATCTAAGATTAGAAAAAGATCAGAAAAAAGAAAACCATAGCAATGACTAATGAGATAGTGATCAAAACAGAGAGTTAGAAAAAACTGCAATTAAGAAGAATACAGGCTAATCTTTATTATAAGTATGTAATCAGTTTATTGATGAAGATTGCACAGCATTGAGCAAGAGGATTTCCTGAGACTAATATCACATGCGAACATACCCAACAAGTTTTATGAAAGTAAATTGTTTGGACAGATTCTCAACGAATACTGCTGCCAGTTTCAAACAGTCAAGAGCTTCTAACCATCCCCTACCAACACCTTAAACAGAATATATAGAATTACGCGATAAAATGCCATCACGAGGTGCAACCAGTAATATTGGACCTGATGCCAGATAGCAATAATTGCTTATGCTACACAATAATTTTGCTTGCTTAAGTTGAAACTCATTACACAGAAGGCGCCATCAGAACTAGAGATATGGATCCATATACAAGCTAGTTGCTCGGACTCTCCAGAAATGATGCCGCATCCGTGTCGGATCCTCCAAAAATACACTACTTTTGGAGGATCCGACACGCACCCGTCGATATTTTTGAAGAGTCTAAATAACATAACAAGCTACAGCACATAAAGTCTCCTTTTTAAAAACTACTCGAGATAAAGGAAGGGCAGTGAGGGACGGCCTGAATTAAAAGCTTAATAAACATACAGCCTAAAATGGACATCCAGATTTCATACTACTAATTATCCAACTATTGAACAACCTGCCTACTAACATCAATGGAGCATTTGCTACCATTTTCATTGAATAACCCACTCGGTCTACTGAATACCATCCTCCAGATCAAACAGCATTATCAACTACTTATGTTCCTCCACAAAATAAGAGAACTGATGCAAACAAAGAAATTCCAATTACCCCAAATACAAATGTTTTTACCAGTGTGCACGCTAGCATGCAAGTTCTCCATTAATCAACACTAAAGCTAGGTAGTTAGTGTAAAATGAATGCATATATTCAATAGAAAAGAAAACACATCCTACATATGTTAACATTACCGACTTGGTAGCTCTATCCAGAATAGCTTGGCCCCTAATGGGAAGAGTCTATTCCTCCTAATCATATGCAAGGACGACTTAAGGCGATAAATTTGGCCACAATAAAGCTGGAGCTATCAGCAAAATCTCACTCATTAGATGTGAAAATTTGCAAGAGCTGGCTACACAAGGTAATCATTCTCTCAAAATGAAAAAGAGGGTCTACCCTATTTCTATACAGGATTATGGATATGTCATATCAGATCTTGGCAATAAAGTTAATTCCTCCCCAGGCTAGATATTGATGTAGGCATGTAGCGAACCCACTGAGCCCCTCAAACCTGTTATGATAATGATAGTAGGATACATGTATATATGCACAAGACAGTGATGAGTGTTAAACCTTTTATGATCAAGAATGATAGTAGGATACACGTATATATGCACAAGGTAGTGACGAGTCTTAAGCCCCTTAAACCTTTTACAATCAAGAATGATAGTAGGATACACATATATATGCACAAGATAGTGATGAGTCTTAAGCCTCTTAAAACTTTTACGATCAAGTATGATAGTAGTCTTAAACCTTTTACGATCAAGTATGATAGTAGTCTTAAACCTTTTACGATCAAGAATGATAGTAAGACACACACACACATACACACACATATATATGCACAACATAGTGATGTGTCTTGAGCCGCTTAAACCTTTTACGATCAAGAATGATAGTAAGATACACACACACACACACACATATGCACAAGACAATGACGAGTCTTAAGCCTCTTACACCTGCTATATCCAACAATGAACTAATTATCGACAATTTCACTCCAACGCAATATCATTTTCGGTAAATCTAAACCAGTAACTCTCCACCAACAGCACAAGCTAAGGATCTTGATCGAAAAGATTCGATCGAAACTAAAAGTCATCCAATTGCTCATACAGAAAGAAAAAAAAATTACAACACCCCATAAAACGACAATGGCACCACTTTATACATTCCATTTTCACCAAGGTAAAGCAGGTAATAGTAAACTTACTTGCAAAAGCTAATTTTAACTCAAAATGCATAATCTTCTTAGTAAAATAAGCAATACTACAATAACCACTCAAAATCCAACTTGGGAAAATCAGATTATAGATAATCTAGTAATACCATTCAACAAATATAATCAAGAATGAAAATCAAACCAAACCCCACAAAACATTTGCGTAAAAGAAAAGTAAAGTATACATTAAAAAAAAAAAAATTACCAGAATAAAGATTGGGCAAAATCAGCAATACCCAAGAAAGCAAATATAAAGATTCAGATCAAATTGTATTCTTTATTTACTTTGTATGTCGGCAAAGCTAAAAGAAAAAAAGGGAATTTAAAGAAGGGTAAATAAAGGTAATATGAATGATTGTTGGGAGTTGAGAAATTGGGTATTTGTTAATGGAGAAAGAAATAGAGCAAAGTGTTGTTTGTTTGGCATTATACTTGTTTTAAGGGGTATTGTAATTATACTAATCTTTTTGCGTGGATTAGGAAACCACCTCTCAAACCTTCTAAGGCGGCCTATGAATATCCAACAAGCTTTTTGTCTATTGGTAATACTGAAATTGTAACATTAATGGAAAGAACTTTCGTTCTTAGCCGGCAAGTATGCCTTCCAATTTTAGGTGCGGATAAGTAGATATTTCAATTTGTATAAAACTAAACATGTAAATATAAATACTCATATGGCACATAAATTTTGGAGTGTTCAACTAACAAAGTAGAGAAGTTTCTAACGTAACATGACCTTCAAAGTTAGAGCAAGATACGTGTCAAATTTGAGGCTAAGTTTGAAGATTTATTTATTGTATTATGCTAAGAATAATATTAGCGTAATGAAGATTGATATGGTTTGAGCATGTGAAAAAAATTAATATGTATTAGTATATGTTGCTTCATTTACATAGAAGGTGTTTACCATGCTTCAAATTTATTTATTTTTCTTTCGAGTCAAGGAGCTATTCAAAATAATCTATCTACCCCACAAAAATAGGAATAAGGTATGTGTACATCTTAGGCTTCTTGTATCTCACTTGTGGGACCATACTAAATATATTATTGTTGTTGTTGTTTTCTAATATACTATGCTCATGTATTTCAATATTTGCAAACATGCTTGTTTATTACTCTCTCTGTTTCAAAATGTTTCTCTTACTTTCCATTTTAGTAGAATGCCTCTTTTTTTTAATAGTTTTTTAATTCTAACTCTCAACGTGATATGTTTAGGATCATAAGATTAAATAATATTTTGATAAATTCTAATCATCTTCTATTTAAAATCACAAGATTTAAAAGTTTCTTTTTTTTTCTTTTTTTTTTTATACTTTTTTAAACTTCCTTTCAAATCAAAACGATACAAACAGGAAATGGATAGAGTATTAAAGGATTGAGGCTGTCTTTTTAATTGATGAAATCAAATTTAAAGACGAATAATTTTTATGCCATCGTCGTATTCTAAGCTTGTATAAATATCTAAAATCACAAAGATATGTCTTTCTAAAATTTATAATCATGTAAAAATTGTTTATTGAAAATTAATATTATTTGTATTGGTGTATATTCTCGATCTCTTATCTTTGACTTTTAGCTTCTTTGGACTTCTATATATATGAAATAAAAACAACTAGTAATCCTATCTGTAAGATTCATCAGGATATATTTTAACCTTTTGTCTTACAAAAATAGGTTATAGAAATTAATGATCTTTTCGGTACTTCATTCACCTTGGTATTCTAGTGGATCTCTTTTGGTACTCCCTTCGTTCATTTTTATTTGTCCATTATATTAAAAATACAAGTCAACTTTTACTTGTTCGATTTGAAAATCAAGACATAATTTATCATTTTATACTTATTTTATCTTTATTATTAAGTACTCTAATTTATTTCCCAATATCGATGATTAAAATAATTAAGAATAGTATAGTAAAATTACCATTTTATTTGTTGTTTACAAGAGTGTGTTAAATCAAACATGAACAGAACGAGTAATATATATAAATGTTTTACATTATTGAAGAACCCGTAAATGAAAGGAAAAGAAAAGTTGCTTATAGGAATAAAATTCAATTCCTAAATAGTTCATAGATCCATATTAGTGGGTATAATGATTGAGAATCATAAGTATGAATAGAATATATTGACAATGGATGGACTAATTAAACCAATTTGGAGTCCAAACTAATTCAAAATTACCACATGGAGCAAGAAAACGAACATAGATTTTATGTTCCACTAGGGATTCTCGTTAACTTACATGCTCATTTATTACAAACAGAGTCAATAATCAGTAGATTCAAAATATCAATATTAAGATATTAAAAAAGTAGTTGATGATAGTAGGGTTCTCCATTAATAAACTAACTATTACGATCAAGGGATCCCACGGGGGATTATAGCCTGCTTGTTTAAATATTGTCAGAAGTGTTTTTTCGAAAAAAAAGTACTTTTATTAATATTAGAATAGCAACTGTGGGATTTCACTGGGTATGTTGTTGTTGTTATTGTAATATTAGAATAGCAATTTATGATGGGGGTGGAGGGGGATCGTCTCATAAAACTGACACTGGTTATGTGGCGCTTCTCTTTTATCTTACAAGTTAATGGAATCAATGTTTAAAATTTTCAACTTGTAAGATTAAAAAAAAAAAATGTAAGATTTCACCAACTTGTAAGATTTAAAAAAATAAATAATAAAAAAAAAAAACTCACATAACTAATATCAATTATGTGATGCATAAAATTAATTTTTTTGGTGCTTGGCTAACATTTCAAAAATATTTCTAGAGAAAAGTTAGTCCATTAATTATGAAAAATAGTTTTGCTACTATAACATCAAATACAAGGACAGCAAGATATTGGTGGAAGATGCATATATTAGACGAAGATAGCAGACGTACTTTAATAAGCTCTTGAACGAAGAGGGGGACAAGAGCATAGTGTTGGGCGATTTGGAGTACTCCGAGATTCGTCGTGATTTTGGGTATTGTAGGCGCGTTAAGGTTAAGGAGGTGGACGGGGTAATGCGTAAGATGAGCCGGGGAAGAGCGACCGGCCTAATGAAGTCCCCATAGAATTCTTGGAAGAATGGGGGAAGGCAGGCTTGGAGTGGCTTACTCGGTTGTTTAATCTGATTTTTAGGACATCGAAGATGTCTGAAGAATAGAAATGGATTACGATGATCGCGTCGTACAAGATCAAGGGAGACATCCAAAATTGCAACAACTATTAGGGTATCAAATTGCTATGCCATAGGATGAAAGTTTGCTAGAGAGTGTGTTACACCTCGGAAAATTTTCCGTTGATGCACAGTGAATAGGCGAACAAAGAGCACGAAGTATATGGTGTTTCGATAAGTAAGAAATAGCATTTGATGATTCTAAATAAGATTTCAAAGACATTTGAAGTAGGAGACGAAAGTTGTTAAGGAAAGTAAGGTATATGTCATGTGTCGGGCAAGATTTACGAGTATCGAATTAATGATGACTTAATGAAGTTTTGGAGAAGAGTTATAACGTCCCTTAGATTGTTAATGAAGTGTTAAATAAGTGTTAAGAAGGTTCCATAAGGATTTAAGAACAAACAAATAAAGGAATTGAGTTTGTGGGAACTTTGGTAAAACTTGGCAAAATTTTGGTCCAAATTGGTGGGGGCATATCTCCTAGAATATGAGGAGTTTTGGTGTGTTTATTTTTCCCAAATTGAAGTTTATCGAGTCTAGTTTCCAACGCAACAAACCGCTCGTCAATGTGATGTCTGAGTAAAAGGTTATGGTCATTCTACGACAGGTATCGTTCGAGCAGAAAATTCTGCGACCATTTGACGCCCAAAATTTTTGACGGCCGCGAGAAAATTTCCGCGTCCGTCAAATTGACACAGCCCAAAGATCAAATGGTCACAGTGACCCATTTTTGACTGGGCAGTTCTACGGACCATTTTGACGGTCCGTAGGAATTTATACGGCCCGTCAAAATGGGCACAGAATTGCCCGACGGATCAGATTTTAAGTTATTAAAAAGGAGACCCAAGTTCATTAATTCATTTTATTTTCACTTCACTTCTCTCTAGAACCCTCTAGAACTCTCTCTACTCTTCATCCACAAGAAAACAAAGGAAATCAAAGATCAATAACAAGAATTCAAGTGAATCAAGTGTAAGAAACCCATCAAAGTTCATCTAAGCCAAGGATTCCAAGTGAAGGTGAAACTAGGGTTTTCTCAAGTGAAGTGTTTGCACCCGAGGTTCATTCCTACACCATCTAAGGTAGAAACGTGAGCATTGAAGAAGCACGTGCAAGTGATAGAATAATTGAACGGAAAGGTATGTAAGGCTAAACCTTTCTTTCTAAGGCATGAATCTTATGACATGAATTTCCTTCTTCTTCATGAACCTTCTATCCTCAAGAGAAACTAGGAGTCTATGTTCATGAATAGCCATATGAGACAAGAGATACATTACGAGTACGATAAAGATGATGATGAGCTTAAGTCTAAAGATTCTAAAGTTCATGATATGCTAGTTCCATAAAGTTCTCGCTATGATTACGATATGATGTTTCTACAATCTAATGACCCTGTTCACGATCCCTGGAGGTTACATCGTTAGGTTACACTCACCTTAAAAATGTTAATTCCTTCAAGGTGAGATATGACGAATATGATCACTCCATAATATAATCGGGGGTTCTCGACCTTATGTCACCCCGATATTGTTATAGATTGTCTATGAGCTCTAATGCATGTCCTACGACAATCGTTCCTAAGAATTATGAGTCTATGTTCATAGAGGATTTCATATGAGATAAAGGTAAGAGATATGCCATAGATGCGATAATGGTAACGAAGAGCCTAAGTTTAGAGACTATAACGCCTATCATACGATATTTTTATGAAGTTCATGCCATGAATATGATATTATTTTCATAGATTGTCCTTAATTCAAATACATGCTCTATGAAAAGTTATGATAAGCTGATGAGATGTATGTGATGATAAAATATTTCCTTAGTAATGGCAATGATGATGATGAGATATACCGAGCCTCGTTATGGCCGGGTACGGAAGACATGTATGTGATATTGTCGAGCCACTACGTGGCCGAATACGGATAATGTTTGATGTGTATGAGCAGATACGGTATTATGATATGTATATGTATGTGCATTCCGCGACCATTACGAAAAGGTAAAGTAAGCATGACAAACAACTCAAAACGGTATTTGAACTTTCATTTTATGTTGCCCTTCACGTTTACTTATGTTACTGTTCATGCTTTACATACTCAGTACAATGTTCGTACTGACGTCCGTTTTTTTTTTTTTTTTGCTCATGCCCACAGTAGACAGGAGGCGACCCAGACTCGTAGAAGCTGTTAGCTGACTGAGAGCACTCCATTGTTCTGGAGGTGCCATTGATTTATTCTTTTGGTATATATATATATATATATATATATATATATGTTTTGGGCATGACGGGGTCCTGTCCCATCTATGTGTCTAGTACTCCAGTAGAGGCTCGTAGATACGTATGTGTGGGTAGTATGGTCTCACAAGTTTCTCATATGTATACGCATGTATGTACATTATTATTTTGATAGCCTAAAGTATCGACATTTACAAAGTAAATATGTTTTAAATGAAAGTCGTTTTCTATGATTATGAGCGTAAGAAGTATAAATGAAAGCAGGGTGAGTAATAGAATGAGTGGTGCTCGGTGGTTAGCCCCGGGTACCCATCATGGCCCTAGTCGGGTCGTGACAGATTGGCGAAAATGAGATTGAGGAGAAATGTGTCATTTCCAAAAATCAGTTAGGATTTATGCCGGGGAGATCGAGCACAGAGGTTATTCACCTTGTTAGGAGGTTGGTGGAGCAGTACAGAGAGAAGAAAAAGAACTTTCATTGAGTATTCGTTGACCTAGAAAAGGCCTACGTCAAAGTCACGAGGGAGGTTTTATGGAGATGTCTGGAAAGTACGGGTGTTCATGTAGCACACATTAGAGTGGTTCAGTTATGTATGATGGAGCCAAGACCCCAGTGAAGATATTAGATGATGACTCTGAACACTTCCCAGTAGTGAGGGCTCTGCACTAGGGATTCGCTCTCAGCCCGTTTCTTTTTGCCCTGGCGATGGATGCACTAACACGTCACATTCAAGGAATGTGCCATGGTGCATGTTATTTGCATATAGCATTTGATTAACGAGAAGCGGATCGGTGTTAAAGCAAAGTTGGAGGTTTGGGGATAGCCCTTGAGTCTAAAGGTTTCAAGTTCAGCAAGACTAAGCGAAAATATTTGGAGTACAAGTTTAGTGACGCGATTCATGAAGCGGGGGAGGATGTGAGGCTTGATACTCAAGTCATCCCTAAGAGAGAAAGTTTTAAGTATTTGGGGTTAGTTATCCAAGGTAATGGGGAGATTGACAATGATGTTACACATAGTATTGGAGCGGGTTGGATGAAGTAGAGGCTCGCTTCCAGCGTTTTGTGTGATAAGAATGTGCAGGTTCAACGGAGTGGTGGTGAGACTGACTATACTGTATGGGGCGGAGTGTTGGCGTGTTAAGAAAACTCATGTTCAGAAGATGAACATTGCAGAAATGAGGATATTGAGATAGAAGTGGGCATACCAGGAGAGATAAGCTAGAAATGAAGTGATTCGGGATGAGGTGCGAGTGGCCCCCGTGGAGGATAAGTTATGTGAAAGGAGATTGAGATGGTTCAGACATGTGCAGAGGCTCATGTGTGAGGTGTGAGAGTTTGGTTGTGGTGGACCTAAGGAAAGGTAGAGGCGGGCCTAAAAAGTCTTGGAGAGAGGTGATTAGGCATGATATGGCGCAGCTTCAACTTACTAAGGACATGACCCTTGATAGGCGAGTGTGGAGATCGATTATCAAGGTACAGGCTTTAGTAGATTGTCGTGGATCTCATATACGTACCAGAAATATTAGTAGCTTTTACATCTACTTTTTCTTAAATCTCTAAGGCTACCTGCTTATTTCTTTCATTTCATTTATCTTATTATCTCGTAGTTGTTACTGCCTTGCCCTTTATTATGGTTGTTTTTTCATCTTTCATTAAGCCGAGGGTCTATCGAAAACAACATCTCTATCTTTACAAAATAGTAATAACAACTGCGTACACTATACTTCCCAGATCCCACTGGGTCAAATTATACTGAGTTTGTTATTGTTGTTGTACATATTTTTTCCTAAAAATTTGATAAAACGCTAAAACTTTCTAAAGTAGTTCTTTTTAAAAAAATAAAAAGAGTATTTTGACTACTTACAAACTTGGGAAATTTACTTGTCATAGCTAACTCTAAGACCTATTTATGAATAATAACTACCTTTTATTTTATTTATTTTTTATAGCTAAAATATTTTCTTAAATTACACATCATAACTAGGGTCCTGTATTTTACAAGTTTCTATTAATTAATCGTTAATTAACTATTAAAATACTCCAATAATAATGTCTTCTTCATCACTAAGCCATCCCACCATTGAACCACCACCACTGCCGCTAGCCCGCCACCGCCGCCAGCCCACCACCAACCCAACACCCCCCCCCCCCCACCACCACCACCACCACTTCTTCTTCTTCTTTGGATGAAAAATCCCTCATTTTAACTACCCTAGTGGTATTATTTTTCCAACTACCTTCTTCTCCATTTCACCCGTCCACCCCCAAACCTTTTTCCCTCTGATCTCCGGTGAACTTGACGCTACCCCTCCCCCTTCATCTTATCTTTTGGTTTCACACTTAAACTCATCGAAGAACCCTTCAGATCTGGTCACAAGTGCATTTTTCTGGCGTTGCTCCGACGTACACCGTTGAAGCAACACCGACGAGTACCACAGAGCCATTAACGGCGACCCAATGTTGGGGAAACAGATCTGGCCATTTGTTCTATTCTCCGACGAACGTTTGACTCACCCCTCCACCCCTCTGATGACTGTATTCTTCATTTTTTTTAGTGTACATAGAGTGTATTTTTTGTGTTTTCACCGGAGATCTGACTTGATTTGACTGTATTCTCCATTTTTTAGTATACTTAAAGTGTATTTTTTGTATTCGCTTGTATTTCTATATTCGAAGGAGAAAACGTGCATTTAAATAATCAAATACACCCGAATCCAGTGTATTTCTTAAAAAGATTTGAATGTATTCATCTTTTTTGGTGTAAAGCCAGTGGTATTTTGTATTTCGCTTGTTTTTTTTTTTTTTTTTGTATAGAGTATATGTTTTTGTATTCGCTTGTATTTCTGTATTTTGAAGGAGAAATTGTGTATTTGAATAATCAAATACACTCGAATACAATGTATTTTTTTAAAAGGATTTGAATGTATTCATCTTTTTTTAGTGTAAATACAGTGAATGTTCCAAATATATAGCTTATCTTTACTCCACTTTGTTTTCACGATTTTTTTATTTCGCTATATTTCAAAACAATGAAATACAGCCATTAAGACATTAAAGGTAGCTACGATTTGTAATTACCAAACTTGTAACTATATATTGTTAGGAGCTAATAAAAGATAATTGTTTATGTAAATTCCCTAAAAACTTAACCAAATAGGCTATTAGTCTACAGCTTGCTAACTTGTGAATTCATTAATTTCGTGGTCTAAATCATCCCACGACTATAGTCCTAAAATAAAATTCTTCAACTAATTTATTCCTCCTGAGAGGTGGGATAAGACGAGATACCATGGATTTAGATTTGGTAAATTTATACTTTGTTTGGTTGAAGATATAATTTTATCCCAAAATAAATTGATACATTCAACCAATCAAAGTAAAACTTTATACCTATACTACCCCACCTGACCTCATGAACCAAACAACCCCTAAGTTATCTTTCTCCCTCCGTCCTTTTTATTTCAGGTCAAGAAATGTGAAAAGAAAAAAGCCACATGTTTCTAGGACCGAGATCAGAAATTTGGAAAATTTACTTCCGTCTTTTTTCCATTTCAGCGGCTTCCAAAGGTATAGCTTACCCGAGTAAACACCTCTACTTGTTTGTCTGAAAATGGAATATCATTCTTGCAATATCAAGTTCTCATAATAGGGAGATAAGGGGTAAAAAGAAGAAAAAAAAAAAAGACAAGGATCATCAAACAGATTATGTATTTCTGCCACATATGGTCAAGGATTAAGAATTTTCGTTCACCAAAACGAAAAATTCACCTCAAGATACGACTACATGCCTTCAAAGATTACAGGTTTAACATGAACAGTATATCGCACACTCTTTCCATCACAGCTTAAAACAAAGCCATGTGGTAGAATGTCAATAGCTGTTAATATAAGCTTAAAAAAATGCCTTATTCAAATAAACGGAAAGTATAGAACGTAGTGATTATCACTTTCCCCTTGCGCCAAAACTTCAACCCTAAGGTCTATGAAATATCTAGACGTCAACAACCTCGATCAAGGTTGGCTCGTAATCATCAGGTGCCTCGTAGCCATGCAGATTCATAAAGGTTGCAGCCACGTTAGCAAGCCCACCAGTGGGGACATCTTTGCGGAATCTCACACCGGGTGCCAATCCAGGACCACCAATTGCAATAGGAACCTATAGAATATAAACAAGAATTATCGATTCAGAAATCATTCCACGAACCAAAGTAAGATTACTATTTTTTTATAATGTTAAAAAGTATTTGATGGACAAAAGCACTAAGTGCTACCTAGGTTTACAAGTTGTGCAAGAGACTAAGCATGTCCACCACAGCATCTACATCACTTACAAAAGACTGCTTGCACCAAAAGGATAGGCCTATGTTTAAGGCTAAATATGTTTTCCTTTTTGCCTTGGAAAATCCAATGATATCTTTCTAACCAAACTCTCCACTAAATCACAGCTGGGATAGTGTTCCAAATGGCCCTCTCAGATTAGTAGTCGAAGTTCTCCTCATGAATGAACACGATCCTCAAATTTTCCAACCACTAGGACCCTTCTCCTTTCCCTCCCTGTACTAATTCTGATGTTTCTTCTCCCTATTCTAAAGTATCTTGACCTGTACATTCAGGGTATCTAAGTAGCTTTTTTTAGAAATTATATGCTTTTCCAGTTTTTTTCATCTCAGAATGGCGGCAAAAAATGAAGTAATATAACCTAAAATTGATGAATTACTTACAGGTTCGCAAGTGTGAGAAGTGAGAATCTGAATGTTCCCATTCTTGTCAAGTGCCGGCTCTCCCTTCTTGTTTCTCTTAACCATATCTTCAGCATTTCCATGGTCAGCAGTAACTACATATATTCCACCCACTTGTTCAACAGCATCGAGGATCATCTGCAAGAAAGATAAGTTACAACCATTAGTGATGTCAATGACAGCTATCTAAATAAAATATGATGTCATGAAGATGCCATCATGTAGCCTGAAAATTATCATCCCCTTAACAGAAATCTGAAGTACCTTCAGAAATTATGTCAAGGATTGAATCTTAAAAATGTAGTGAATGAAACTGAGTTTCAGCAGAGCGTCAATTTGATTAAAAAAACAATGAACATGACCAGAAATGCAGGCTTCAGCCTCAAGTTTCAGTAAACAAAGAGGGTGTTTGGCTGAGCTTATATAAGCTGGTCAAGCTGGCTTATAAGACCCTTCTGACTTACTTATGCGTTTGTTAAACCCCTAAAAAGCTTATAAGTCAAAATAAGCCATAAGTCATAAGCCACAAGTTGGTCACCCCCAAATTATTTTTTTCAGCTTATAAGCACTTTTAGTTTGACCAAGTTTTTTTTTTTCTCACTATTTTATTCCCCTTTTTTTTCCCTTTCAAAATATCATTTTCAAAACAAAGCCACTAACCTCCTCTCCATTCTACATCCGTCGTTCATCCTTTTTCTTGGAAAAATACTTATAAATTTATAATTTTTTATTTTAAAAAAAAATTAAGGGTATTTTGGTCAATTTATCAAAAGAGCAGCTTATCAGCATCTTTTTCCCAACACATCAGCTACTTATTATCAGTTTCAACACTTCCATCCAAACACGTAACAGCTTATTTTAACAAAATTAATTTCAACACTTAAAAGTGCTAATCAGCTGATTATAAGCTATTTTTATAAACAGCTAATCCAAACAAGCTGAAGCTCCAAAACCAGATTACGTCTATGCTCCAATGATCAAGGCATGAAGCATCTTCAAAAGACAGCATCATAGAAATTAATTCATCCAAATCTTGCAGCTCAACAGAAATGCAGTGGGCATCCAACCATTATGTTAGTAACATCAAAGCTTTGGCAAGAAAGATCAATAAAAGAAAATCACAGGAAAACCTTATAACACTCGGAATAATAGATCCAACGAAGCACTATTACCTTGACACCTTCATCAGCAGCCTTGCAAGCTACAATTGTTGCTTCGATGTCACCAGTATGTCCCACCATATCACCATTAGGTATGTTCACACGTACCTAACAAATAATTCGGGAACCAGGGTAAGCTTGCTATTTAAAAAATAAGTCTTATCAAAAACATAAAAAACACTCGCAAAGCAACAGGATATATTACCTGATCAAATTTGCCGCTAAGGATGGCATCCCTAGTCCTTTCAGCAATCTCCAGCGCCTTCATCTTTGGCTTAACATTAAATGTGATCCCACTGTCACTTGGAATTTCCACATACTCTTCCAATTTCTCATTAAAATACCCCGAGCGGTTTCCATTCCAAAAGAAGGTGACATGACCAAATTTAACAGTCTCACTGTTGAAACAAGAATTGAAGTCATTAATACCAGTTAAAAGAAAGTTCGAACTCTTGTATAGATGTTTCTTCTTGTAGAATATTTTAATATGTAGATTGGAATATTTATCTTCCAAATAAGCTTTTAATTTTCTCTTTTTTTTTTTTTTTCCGAAAACTAGACTCTGGCTTTATGCTATTAATTAATAAAAGTAGCAGCAGCCTCTAGGGTAAATCAAACATTTTGAACTAATAATAGCAATTCCAATATTCTGCGAGATATTACAAACAAAGGTACCAGAAGAAACATCACATCAACTCACCTGCAAGCAAAAGTCCGAACACCATTGCGCACTAGATACTCCCCAGATGTCCTGTCAATCTCTGGAGGAGAAACAAGGTATTTGCTTGGAAGCTTCAACTCACCATCATATTGGAGCATACCAGCATAATGGATTTTAGGGACTCGTACACGATCAAACTTATCGAAATCCTCGTATTCAAGGGCCTTGGCAAGCATGGTCATACGATCAGCTCTGAAGTTGAAAGTCACTACAGCATCACCGTCCAAAACAGGCCCAACAGCCTTTCCATTATCATCAACAATAACAAAAGGGGGTAAGTACTGATCACTGGCATTGGGTTCCTTCCTCAACGTCTTAATTGCTTCAACAGGATCCTTAAACTTGTGTGGAGCCTCGCCAAGAACTTGTGCATCCCAACCTCTTTTTACAACTTCCCAGTCATTCTGCATCAAAGGTGTGACTCATAATTAACCATAGGACATGAAGAATGAAATCCCAGGTAGTTTGAAGAATCAAGTCAACTTGATCAAATTGATATACAGAGTAGAAAGAAGCAACCAAAGGAACAAAACTCTGGAAAGATCAGAAGAACTGTTTATGTGACAAACAACAGAACATGTCAATGTCGAGGTAGTATGGTGGTCCACAAATAGCATTTGCTTCTTGGAATTCTACTTCTCATTTTTTTCTTTTGATAAGCAACTGTGTTATTGGTGTCTGTTAAGAATATTAATTATGTCAATAAAGTGTATTTGAGGATAATACTGTATGTATCACTTAGACCAGTTAGGAAGACCGTAAGTACATTAGAGGATTCTGTGATGTAAATTCTGACCTATCCTATTTTACAACGTCCCTATACACCACTATTTAAGCCACAATAGCTTCAGAGCATATTCGAGTTCAGAATGCTCAAAATCTCTTCATCTCTTCACTCATTACATGGTATAAAGCAAGATAAATGATCCAATGTTGAGCCTCCATTTTATGTTATCCACACTCTAGTTGTTTAGTCCTAGAGCTTACACGGGGTGTTTGAATGACCGACATCAGGTGAAGGAATGGGTTGTAGTCTCTTTAGTTGGACTTGGACAACCCTCACTTCATGAACCAGCTTTTGGAATTTGAGTTAGCCCCAATTTCCTTTAGGAGAACAGCTGACAACAGACATGAAATGTTGATATTGAAAAGAGTAAAATGGGTACAACAACATATAGTAAAGCTAAAAGATTGGAGAGTGATGAATGGAATTCTTCTTGAACCAAAAGATTAAGACAGCAGACAGTTATAAGAGGCAGCAGACAGCATCAACATAACCTTTATCCAATTATCGTATTCCACTTGTTTTTATCAAGCCAATTATCTTATTCAACATCAAAATTATACCTAGCCACGTCGAAGAAAATAAAATTAGATGAAGTTCTATCAAGTTTCGTGAATGGATTACCAAAATGAAGGCTGCTCCAAGCTCTACATGGAGCTTTAGAAGCTTCGAACAGTATTAGGAGTAGGAGCCGACAATATCTAAAAGAAAATTTAATATGAAGATATTTAAAAGCCACAAATTTACCTCATAACGATCCATGGTAACATACATGCGACCTCCACCAGATGCAACCCGGGCGTCAACACCTTGTTCACGTAATTTTGCAAGATCATTCTCAAGGGTCTCCATGAAGCCCACACTAGAACCATCCAGAACATCACGCCCGTCAGTAAGGCAATGGACACGAATTCTTTTGGCACCATGCTCAGCAGCACCTTTCAGCAACAACTGCAACCAAAAGCAATTTGATTAATAAGAGTTAAGGGCAAACTGGACTTTCTATTGCTTTTTGAAATGAGTGAAAACAATTGGTATCTGCAATATGTAATCAATCATCACAGTATTGTTTAAAAACTGACAGGCGTACCTGCACTTGGTCAAGCCTGGAGTGGACACCCCCATCACTCAGGAGACCAATGAGGTGTAGAGTTCCTTTCTCAAAACATTCTTTAACATACTTGAAACCTTCTCCTTCATAGATTTTCCCAGAGGCAAGGGCTAGGTCAACAAGCTTTGCACTGCAAGGAAATACATTAGAGACAATAATAAGCAACAATCTACATTAAACAAAACAAAAACCCAAGGAAAATAGCTCCCCTAACCCAGTGATTGCATAAAACATTCTGGAATCAGGCAAACAAAAAAAGGAACCAAGTCCAATCACGATTGGCGCTAGAAATAGGAAGTCTCAAAGATATTCTGTTTGTACTCCGATGTGGGTGGCAGTACGGAGGTATAGCAACAGTGGAGCCAATAAAGGAGTGAAAACAATTAATCCACAAAGGAGAGAAAACAATTAATCCAGAGACTGGTGAACGCTCTTTCACTGCTGTTTATTTCATTTTATTTTCTTTTTCTCTTAGCAAGAGTTAAGACGTGTTTTTGGGACTAAACTCTAAGGGATCAAGCAAGATTCGGGTCCCAATACCAATCAGGAAACACCACTCAGTTCCAAAGTAATGATCCCTTTTTTTGTCAACATATTTGGTACAAATTAAGTATCTCTTTTTTTCCTAACAATTTAGTTGAAAGCACGGGCATGTAAACTTTGCTGCATGAATCATATTACACTAAAGAACAGATAAAGATCAAAATATAAAACTTTAAACTTAACAACCTACAAGATCAAACAAAAGAATAAGTAAAGGATTTGTATTTCATCTATAGAAGGAAAAAGCTCACCCTTGAGCAAAGATCCTTCCAGCACCAAGAGCATTGTGACCAACCTCACTGTTACCCATATCATCCTCTGTGGGTAGTCCTACAGCATTCCCATGTGCCTTAATCAATCTCCACTTTTCAGGAGCACCCTATAAATTTACAAAGACCCATATAAACAAAACAAATCATAAATCCATAAAGCAAGAATCTTTAACCAAACAAAAAAAAAAAAAATCCATAAATCAAGAATCCTTAACCAAAGAAATATCTGTTGTTACTCATCCTTTTTACCACTTTCAGGAGCACCCCAAAAATTATTTTTGTTTTAACAAAGACCCATAAAGATAAAACAAATAAAAAATCCATAAAGCAAGAATCTTTAACCTCTTTAAGGGAGTCCATAACAGGAGTATCAGCAACAGCAATAGCATTATATTGATTAGGTTTAGCTTCACCCCAACCATCTAAAACAATCACAGCAACTGTCTTCCCTTTAGGTAACTTTGGGTGGTCCTTCAATTTCCATGCATCTCCTGAACTACCCATATTCTCAGATCTTAACAATTTCTTCACCAAAAAACAAAAAACAAAAAATATTAGATCTACAAGGTCATATGTAAGAACAAAGAAGATATTAATATAGATTTATGTACAAGAGAAAAATAAAGAGGAACTACCTTAATCGGTGTAGAAGAGAAGAGAAGAGAGAGCAGAAAGGTTGGGATGTGTTAGTGGAGAAAACTATGGAGGAGTGAATAGGGGTCTTTATTGGAATGCAAAACCACTAGCCTACACTTGTTGCTATTATTAGAATATATATATATATATATATATATATATATATATATATGGCTTAAAAAAATAGACTAATGTAGAAATTTCAAGATCTTTTTATTTTAATAAAAATAAGGGAAACTCAGGAAAAATATACTACTCTCTCTCGACCGACCTGATTCAAGTGTCTTATTTTTCTTTTTCATATGTATCAAAAATAGCATCTCTTTTTATATTTAATATAAATAAATTTTTCAATTTTAATATTTTATGTGATAAATTTAAAATTATAAGATTAAAAAAAAATTCTCATTTCTTAAATTTTATGTCTAGTTAAATTTAAGACACCTAAATTGAGACAGAGGGAATAGTAAATTACTTACCTACATGGTTTGTTTACATTAAAATCAAACTCAATAGTTAAAGATCAAAGGTGAAAACATAAATTTATAGTTATTAAGTGAAAAATGCATATATGATATATATTTTACGTTTATTGATTTGGTTTAATATACCGGATAAGTTTTTAGCTTCAAAGAATATTGTCGAAATTTTAAGAAAAATATAAAAAAGAAAAGGAAAAGTGGGGAAAGGTGAGATGAGTTAGGTATTTAACGTGCACTGGCACGTGAGAATCTTGCAGGGAACTTATTTTTTCCGTTTAGAATTTTTATTTTTAGCGTGATAAGTAAGGAGAGAGATACAAAGACGCATGACTTGTGCACCAATAATACAAAAACAAGTACTTAAAAGAAAAAAGAGTATTTCGAGTGAAGAAAGCAAAAAAAGGTAAGGAGGTTAGAGGTGTATAGCGATGCAGCACGTTGTTTTTGAAAATATAATTATTGAAAATCGAATTATTGATTTAAGTCAAAGAAGGGAAAGTAAAAGGGGTCAGGGGTGAATAGTGATGGATTACGTTGGTTTTTTGAGAAAACTATTGTACCAAAAAAATGTTGGTTATTGTTGTTTTCTTTTTTTATTATTAGTAATAAATAAAGACAGGGATATGCTAATTAATATGCCAAATTGGTTATATGCTTGATTATCAAGAAAGTGATGTTTTTGGTAGGCGGCTCACCTTTGGGCCGTAGTATGGCCCAACTAGCTTCTTTGGGCCTTCCTTTGGGTCTGGATTATAGCGTCCATCCACTTTCGCAAGGTAGTAATGGACAAATAGCCTATTTAAGAAGGGATTGATATTTAAAGCTTAATTTTTGGAGTTCATAAATACATACAAATTTAGGCACTTCAAAATCAATTTAAGACTCGCGAGTCTTTAAAGTTCAAAAAATCTTCACTTCGAACAAGATTAAGGGGTATTAAGTCGCTCATAAAGAATCAGCGTGAGAATGACTTTTCGAACAAGTTTAGGGGCAACTCTATGTGATGACTTTTCAAACAATTTTAGGGGCAACTCATGTATTTTCTATTTTTGTTTTCCTATTTGGTATTCGTCATCTTCCCATATTTTGCATGATTTTCCAGCCTCAGTGCCATCCACACTTCAATAACGCAGGTTAACCAAAAATCTCAACTTTGGGATAAGAATGTGAACTCTTTTGAGAGACTAATAAATATACAAAATTTGTTCACATGGAAAATTGTAGAGAATGTTCTATGTGGAATTGATGTCAAATATTCTATGATTCTTTTCATAAGTAAATATCAATATCATTATGATGAAGTTCCACAATGCTGTTTTTATAACCGGCATGTTTTGGCAAAATGATCACATCCTTCGTAGACTTCCAGACCTGGTTGGCCAAGATCTTCCTCTTTAAAGCAAGCACAACGTTTGCTCATTTTTCCTGTCAACGCTATCTCCGTAGGTCGTTGAACTAATCTCGGATATCCATCGTCACACCAAACCTGAGAACAGAAATAAAGTTTAATTCATCAAGAGTGTAGAGTCCTGAAATGACGTTTATCTGCAGTATCCCTGCCATTCCGGCAGTACCTAAAAAGAGCATTTGCCTTCTCTACGGAAATGCACAATGACACAGGCTTCAGGAACCAAGAACCTGCCCATCTAATTGTGTGGCCGTTTATCTAGAATGACATACAAACAACTTGAAAATATCATTGAAACCAATGAGTTGGAAATCCATTTTGCTGTGCTTGAAATAGCTTTTGTTGTGTCCCCCTAGTTTGTAGTTTGGACCAAAATATGTCATGGACCACTTTACTTTTTACGTTTAGTTTCTCCCCATTCTATCACACGTTGCTGCTAGCAGTGTTTTCTCTACATGCAGCCATAACCAGATCTTTTATTATCTTTTCTAAAAAAATTGTTTCCTTTTATCCTTTGTTTGGAAATTAGAAACAAACACAAAGTAAGTTTCCCTTGTTTTGTTTGTTAGAAAGAATGAGAAGCAAGATGACATGCAGATGAAAACATCTCCTATCACATAAGTTTTTGTCATCCAAAGAGAACAGTCAGGGGAAAGCAGAGAAATAATATGTTGTTAGGAAAAAAAAAAGTTTTATTTGGACTCCATGCAACGGATAATTTATTTTCTTCTGAAATTCCTCCCTGTTCTCAACCTAAAGCAAACAGGGCAGGGAGACCTATTATCTCGTCTTCCTTTCATTCTTCCCCTACCTAAATACCTAGTTCTTAAGGGGAAAATCTTTGAGGTATGTAGTTTGGGACATTGAAGAAAGAATTGTACCTCTGAACCCTCTTCCTGACTCCACCTTGAATTACAGCTAGGTAGTTTAGCCTCTTCATTCTTTTGTTTTTCCATCAGCTGAGCCCCTCTGGCTGCCTTTGCTTCAACCCCTTTTAAGTACTTTGTAGGATTTCCTTCACTGTCATAATAGCGACCCACAAGCTTACCAACAAATCTGCCAGAAAGGAAGTGAGTTAAAGATCATTCAGTTCTTCAACTTTAAACCTCCTACCTATAGTAGTCATAATAGGGGAAACAAACAGAGGATGACTTCTTAAACCAAATCTTTCGTTATTGCTTTTTAGCTGCCAAAAAACTGAAATACATAATAGGATTTAATTTAATTATTTTGTTGATAACTATGCGCAGGTACATCCAACCCTCCCCGCAAAGGTAGAGGTAAGGTCTGCATACATCCTACTCTCCACAGACCCCACTTGATTACATTGGATATGTTGTTGTTATGCACGAGTATATAAATGATAGCATTATAGATATTAAGTCCATGGTTATAACAATATTATTTGCTTCACCAGAAACAAAAACATCTCAGGTAAAGGTCATCTTTAGCTTAATCTTCCTTGTTCTTCACGTTGATTTTTATTTCGGGCTACTTACCCTTCAGACACACTTTACACACAATATAATGAAGAAAACAGTTCCTCAGACACACCTCCCATGATTGTATTACAAACTAAGCAGTCGTAAGTCGCCAGGTCTACCGATAAGAGTTCAAGTTAGTCCTAGTTGGAGTAGCTGAGACATATAATTTCATTATATCTTTTTCAAAAGAGAAATTTCATTAGGTATGGAGAGATGGCGTTAAGACCTAGGAAAGACAGCTTTGTCAATTGGGAATCTGTTAAAATCCAAAAGGCAAGGGAGTTTAAGATTTGCCATCTTGTGGCAAAATAAATGTCTTGAGTGGGAAGGAATAAAAAGAAATATCTTTCAGTGGGAAATATGGCTGCAGGCTGACAGCCCATATTCTCTGCCAAATGCAAAGGTCATAATCGGCAATGCAGGAGATAATAGTATAATACCATTAGGGTCCATGTAATTTCATGCAAGGTATATTAGTTAAGTTATTTATTACTAAACCAAAATAAAATAAAATAAAATAAACTCTTCACATGGACTTTAGGCAAATGACAAGGTTAGCAGGTTAACCTCTTTTTTTTTTTTTTTTTTTTTTTTTTTGAGAAGGAATGCAGGTTAACCATTCATAATGTAGGATGGTTCGAAACTTGGTGAAAAAGGGGCCGCCCTTTTATGTTTTCTCCACTTAAATACTAGACCTTTTTTGCTGCAGCGTTTGAACCCATGACGTGCACCTAACACACATAACACGTGCTATGCCCTTCCCAACCGAAACCCTTAGAGCTTTCTAATTCTACTCTCCTATGCTTTCATTCCCCTTCCCAACAGAGAGACACATGCACAAACATACAACCACCTGCCTAGTCATGCCTATATAATTCTCCATTAGGAACAAGCTACTCCTTGACGTTTCACAGAAATATCTTGGAAATTAATTAAAATTCTGAGTTTTGAATAAGAAAGTGAAGACATTGCAGATAACTTTTCTCCCAAGAAAAAATCCACCGTTCACAATCCACAGTACGCATTCAAGATTAATAAGTTTAGAAGATGAATTACTCACATGTACGTTCTGAAGTAGAAGCCTCTCCAGTCAACAATACTCTTAACCTATAAAAGTGAGATATAGAGTATAAGTTCATCCCCTTCAAGAAAAAATTGCCATATACAGCATCTGTAAAAGATATTTCTGCAGACTGATGTGAATACAACTTCATTCCCTTTCAGATAATATGTAGTGCCATGAGCAGAGATGGTCTGTAGGACTTAACAATGGAAGAAGATAACCATAAGCAAAGAGAGTAACACCTTAGCATATGAACCTTGCAAAAACCAGAAGGCAATTTGTACAATTACTAGCATCGTAAACTTTATTTAGACGGAAAACCATAAGCCATAAAGTAGTATGGGTCATCAAAAAGATTGCACCAGATATATTAGCACTGCGACTGACCAAGGACATAACATGTTCAAAACAGAAGCAACCTCTGAATGACAACAGAACATCATATTACCTCGGCGCTGGATAAATCGCGCAGTGAGTCAGTGAGTCCATCTCCTGTATTAACATACAGTAAAACAACTTAATTTTAGAAGCCACAGTTCATCAAGACTAAATTAAAACAGAAGAATCATATTTCATTTATACCATGGAAATAAAAAGGCAAGCAAGAAGTTAAACATCGCAAGTGCTGCATTTAGCCATTGTTTAATCTTGTTACACTTTGGAGGCTATCTAGAAGCAAGAAAAAGGAAGTCTCTTTAAGTGGTCAAATTTGTAACAGTTTTTTTTTTTTTTTCCTTCCAGAGAGGAATTCAATCAATCACAACTGAAATTGTTCTAAAAAGCCAGCACTTATTGCTTCAAACATCACAATTCATAGTTCTCACTTCTCAGATCCTTTTCCTAACAGTGATTATCGAAGAAACTCGAAAGATTTCTACAAATAGACCAATCAAGCACATTCTTAAATTATATACTGTTTGTGCCTGACTGAGCTTTTTCTTTCCTGATAAGTTGCACTTGACTAAGCCTAAAAAATGTGATCCTTATTTTTTAACCGGGGAGCGTAGGTATTCCTTGCCATTCTACAAAACCCCAGACAAGAGGAAAAGTACAGTTGACTACTGCCATAACCAATATTCAGATTGCAACCAAAATGGGGAACACAACTTTTAATATCTAGCTTCTTTTGGTACAGATATATGGGCAATCAGCAACAGAAGGTATGCTATAAAGCTGCTCAATTTACTGCTTCCCTTATGCATTCACCTTCTAGGTGAAGCTTTTGCCAGTTAAGTATGTAGTTGGTTATTACATGTCCAAAATACCTCTTGTTCCTTAGAAGCTGATGACACCAATATCCTCTTCAAAACAAGTTCCTATTTAAAAGTTGATGACGCCAATATTAAACTGAAGGTACAAGAATCCTTGGCTAGTGAATTTTGATATCTCAGTTCTCAATATGGTCAAAAATAACCCAAGGGAGAATTGATATGTGACCTATGACAAATTTCATGCTAGTTTCCTCCTCTTGCATGCTAAAATATCCTTTAAGATTTGAATCTTCTTTTTTACTTTAAGCACCTTAGCACAAGCAACCTGTTCGCACAACGTAAAAAGGAACACTATATAATCCAAGGGACAAAGATAGAAGACGAATTTGATCAGATAACAGTTCACATATATAGTATGAACTTACATTCACCATTTCTCATTAACCTTTCAAAGAAAAAACTAAAAAGTAATACAACAAAAAGAAAAAAGAAAGGCAACAGCTGAACCTATAATGATTGTTTCCACCTTACAGATGCAACTGGTGCTTAACCACTACCCGAAGCATAACAGAACTCTACTGATATATCATGCAAACAAGTGAGAGGAACCACCATGAATAACTAAAAAAAAAAAAAAAAGTAATTTGAAATAATAGGAATGCCATTTCCTTGGCTGCTGGTAGTGGATCCATTTTCTCTTAGAAAACCACTTAACATATCACCACAACCTTGCTACATGTGACTCTCCAGAAGTAGAACTGCCTTAAAAATGGAAAAATTTCCAAGTAAAGGAATGAAAATACTTCCATCAAGCCAGTTTGCTAGCATAGGAAAGCAACCTTTTTCGCAAAAGCTGGACTTAATCTGATGCTGTTAAGATCTTCCATCTATTAGAAAGGAAGGTTGATTTATTAAGTTGGTTTTGCTTCTGTCATGAACTCCTATTCACATTATTTGCAATCATACTGTGCTTTGCACTAGACAAAGTTATAATGATCTTAATGCACTATATAGCAGATCTACCATACTCCCAAAATAGAAATATAAACAAAAGATTCTAACCTGTAAAATTTCCTGAAACGAATGCACGCGAAGCATCTCTGAAATTTGAAAATTGTAGAAACAACATGTGTTAGTTAGAAAACGCTGAGCGGTTAAAAGTACTCCAAAGAGATTAGCCTTATATAACACATGGTCAGCAAAATTCTAAACCTGATTTTCCTTTATCAGAAAATAAAAAATTCCCACATAAATTAGAACAATAACTACACTTAATATTCAACAAACACAATTTATGAAGCGAAAGAATTGGAAGAAGAACAAACCTTCCAGCAAAATGGTTGTAGCCACCTCCTACTCCATAATGACTCTTTCCTTTGCTCACATCAAACACTGACCTATTAATAGCATCAACCAAAAGGGATAACATCACTGAAGTGTTAAAAAAAATGCAATCTTTAAAACACACAAGATTATAACAGCAAGATTTGACAAGTACCCAATAATACCAAGAAAGATGGGCAGGTTTGGATCAGACCCATTGTAAAGAGCAAGTTCTTCAACAGTGAAAAGTCTAGGAGAACTCTATCCCCCACACACAAAAAAAGTAATCTTGAGATTCAGATACAAATATATCAATACAAGAAAGAATAGTGATATGGGGTTAAAGAAACATACTTGTGAAGTAGAGTAGTGTGATTTGAGAGGGAAATTCTTGAAAAGGAACAAGGAGAAAAGAACCACTATAAGTGGAATCCCTAAAAATGGAGACCAACGCATTTTTTCAACCATAGAATTGTATATTCTTTACTCTTTCATTAGCCTTTCTTCTTGAATTGTGTCTTTGAAAATTACTCCATTATTGAAAAATTGAAAAAGGATTCCTTTTTAAAAGAGAACTGAAAATTATACACTTGATTCTTCAGCCTACTGTGGAGAATAAATAGTTGACTTTTGCAACTGGATGAGTTGAAATTTGGAACACTAATTTTTATTTTTATTTTTGTTTTTTTAACATCAAACACTAAACATAGTACTCGTTCCAAATTAGTTATTTTAACTTTTCGAGGGTGAAACTATATGATTTTTACCAACAATTTAAAGTATTGTATTTCTTTTATCGAATGACATAAGAAAAGTTGTAATTTATAGTATTTTTTGCATAATTTTTTAATATCTAAATTTTGATTGTAAAAATTGAATTGATCAAATACGTTTTAACTTTAAAATTTAGTTAATTTGACTCTCGAGCATTGAAACATGATAATTAATTTGGCACAGACTGAGTAGTACTAAAATAGTTCCTCCTCTGTGAGAGACTAAATTTTAGAATGAATATTTTCTAGTTCAAGCAAAAAAAAAAAAAAAAAAAAAAAAAACCTTGTAAATCTTTATTTGGACGTGAGTTTGTCATATTTCCTATATTTGACAATTTTATGCATTCGTCTTAGATGACTTTAAAAATAAAACGTCGGAAAATATTGAATTTCCAAGCAATCTTATATTACCTTACTTGTATTAAGATTGAATTGGATTTCACAAAGATGGTGCTCCTTTTTATTTGTTTTTAAATTTCTTCTATCTTCAAATTGTTATATTTTGAGGAGAATAATCTCATTGATTCATTTTGAAAAAAGGCGTAGGAACAAATTTGTAGCAGAGCAACATACTTCAGCCATCTCATACATGACCCTTTATCATTTTTAGCCACTTTAAAAAGGAAGAACAGATTTATATATTTAGTAACAATTTAACTTTAAAATATCCATTTTACCCTTAATGAGATGATTTGCAGTCACATAAATATTTTTAGCTTGTTTTATAATACAAATTTCAAAACTCATTCTTTCTTAAACTATATGCCAAATCAAACATCATCACACGAATTGAGATAGAGTAATACGTATTACAAGGTGGGAGATAAATGACTTGTCTTGCGATGGATATGAACTTAGCTAAAAATAACATCATATATACAATAATTTCAAATTAATTAATTAATCAAATGATATACTGTAAAGCACAGAAGGTTGAAGTTGTTTAGTTACATTAAAGAATCTTAGAACATTTATCCATTGCTCCCACTTCTTTAGTCGATGAACAGCTATGGTATCTGGAATAAGCTCATGTGAACATCTTCCATTAGTTCCTGGATAATCATACATTCTGGGCTTGTTTGTAAACCTATTTTTTGCTTTATTCCCCAAATTTAGCCATTGACCAACCAACTTATCTTCGGGTCCATAAGTATTATTCGCGGGAATGTTTGATTTTCTGATCCATTCCACCAAATCCCATGATAAAATGAACCCCATTCCGGACATGTAGTGCACAAAAGGGTTCATGCTAGGACAAGGTATAACAAAACCATAATATAGATCAATTCTAGGTAGTGGTTGGAGTGATGATGCTAATGGTGCAAGCCTCAAATAAACATCATCATCAGCCTTCATGACATAGTCATAATGAGTGGGAAGGATTCGAGAAAGGGTAGAAAAGTAAGTATAAGTTTTGCCGCTATTCATGTTCTCTGAGCAGTTGAGGACGATAATGTCATTAAAACGCATAATTTCTAAGGCGATGAAAGTTCGTTGTTCTGCATTGGTGATGTTGCAGAAAACGAACTTTACGTCAATACGGGCTATGGGTGTGGATTGAATTCCATACACAAGACGAAGGAAATGTCGTCTATCGAAATTTCCTGGTCGTGTAAAGATTCCTATTAAAAGGGTGAATTGTGCATTCATATGGGTCGGTCTTTGCAGTAAAATGGTGTTGTTTAAAGAAGTTGTTAACGAAAAGTTTAGACGAATATTAAATGATATAAAGAAGATGAAGAGGAGTACAACAAAAAAAGACAAAGAAGTCAGAAGCAGTTTCCTCCCTAACATCCTAATTTAGAAATGCTTTAAAAGGTATATCATTAAAGATTTACACAAAAAGGAGCCAAGTTTGAATACTTAGAAAACAGATATTGTGCTAAGTTTCTTAAGCAGATGCATCATTTAAAAGGAAAAGGCCTTATCATTATATGGCATGATTAATGGTATGAAGAAAGTAAAAAAATTGTGATCTTGTCATGCTTTGTATGCAAGGAGTAACTAATCTTGTGAAGAATATGTGATGAGGTGCTTTAGAATGTGACAATTTGAAACAAGTTTGTTTAGATATTACTGAAACTTTGATTTCACTTAAAATTATGAGAACCCAAAAGCCATGTTACCAAAATTGTATTCTTGTGACACGGTGTTTCATAGTTAATGACATAATTCGACTATCTCATCTGTTTATGTAACATGTAAATGAGTATAAATTTTGAAAATATACTATGGCTATATATTCAGTATTCTGAAAGTCTCAAACATTTAGATGAAAAGAAACACTACAGAATTACGTTAAGTAAATCGAGATACTAAAATTGTAGTATCAATAATTAACTTATTTTCAATCTATTAGGAAAATGAGTCATACGGAGGGACAAAAAATGAATACCAATAAGTAGTTCTTGATTGGGAAATTTACATGAATGGACCTTTGGCCAACTACTTTGCCAACATGATCAAAATATAAACTATCTATACATTATTAGTGTTGTGTATATGTGTGTATATTATATGTATAGTGTATATATCTTATATGTATAGTATATTTAGTATAAAGTATACACTATCTATACACTCTGTACATATTTGTATATTAGATGGTTGAATGGTACTTGATTGTAATTTTTCCTTCTTGATTCATATAGCCTGTTTGGCCAAGCTTCTAAAATCAACTTATTTCAAAAAGTGTTTTTCAACAAAGTACTTTCAGTGAGAAGCAGCTTGTGTTTGACTAGTTAATCTAAAAAGCACTTTCAAGCAGTAATTAGTGTTTGACCAAACTTTTAAAAAGTGTTTCAAAGTGTATTTTGTCTCAAAAGTGTTTTTCAAAAAGTATTTTTAGTAGGCGTTTAGACATGCGATTTCATCTCATGAGATGAAATCAATGTTTAGACATGTGATTTTATCTCATGAGATGAAATCACAAATCATCCAAAAATGCATGATTTGGGATTCCAAATCATTATTTCAAAAATTTTAAATGTAAAAGTTGACCCATAAGTTTATATTTTGTAAAAATAGATCTATAAGTTGGTATATATATTTACCAATTATGTTTATTGTAACACCTCGTAGCTTCAGGCGAAGGTTTAACTCATAAGATGATAACATAATGGAACCAATAGTAGGTTATAGGAAGTGTTTTGAAAACTAATCAAGTCATAAGAAATGTCTTTGGCAAAGCAAAGTCAAGCCACTCTACTGGGCATGTTTGCAAGTGAGTTTTTAGAAGGTCTTATCTAATGACCATAACCCCTTTATTAATTAGTAATTTGGGAAAACTTCCCTAATGAAAGTTGTAGCCCTTTGAATTAACTTTCCAACGGTATATATTACAATCAAACGGACATATGTTCAAAGAGTTATGGCTATTTTACCGAAGAGACGCAAAGGCAGTACCGTTCACCGAGCATGTTATACGAACCGGTTATACGGCCCATATAATTTTATACGGACCGTATAACTCGTCCGTACTTCGTGACACTCCAAATCGACGTTCGTTCTCGCCCATGATAAAATATGGTCATATTATACGATCGTATAACTTTATACTAATCGTATAATACGTCCATATAACTCCCGCCCCATTTTTGTATAAATCCAAGTCTTGAGTTCTTCTATTTCATCATTCACAATTCCAAGCCCTAGCAACAATCCAAAACATCAAGGTAAGCCAATCCAAACCCTTCCAACTCAATTCTAACATATATTCTAATAATCTAAGCAAGAAATCATTGTTCCTAAACTAGGGTTTTCAAGAAAACCAATCTCAAGGTTCAAGAAATCAAGAATTAGGAAATTTTCTCCAAAATTCAAGTCTTTAATTCAAGATTTTTGGAGCAATTAAGGTATGTAGAACTTCCATCCACATGCGGGAATCTCTACGTTCTTCCCCATGCTCCGTTTCTTGATATCCATGAAGTTCAAACCCTAGTGGCATTAAACCCAACATATCGGTAGCCCATAGTTATGTATTTATGAATATGAATTTTGTATCTATATTCGTTATTGTATTCCTAATCTTCCATTATGGTTATTAGGAACGCTAGCTTAATCCATGAATCATGAATTCTTCCTCATGTGTTCTCATTATGTTTATATGAAATTTTATGATTTTACGTAGCAAGTTTCAAGCATGTTTTCAAGTCAATTATATATAATTACGAAACTATTGTTATTACTCACGAATCAAGAACATGTTTGTACGACTACGACAAGTTATCTCATGAAACCATATTACAAGACATTTCATGAAACCATGTTACAAGTTATTTCGTGAAATCATGATTACAAGTTATTTACAAGTTATTTCACGAAAATCACGGGCTTCTTAGCCAACTATATCATGTTCATGTTTTCGGGATTGCTTAGTTAACCGAGATGGCTCGTATAGCCCGAAACTACGTAGCCACCGTAGACAGTGGTTGTCGCTAGCGAGGCAACACTTCCTTCATTATGCGTTTGGATCCTTACATGCTTATTACTTAAATTCATATCCCCGGCAAGTGTCCGAGTGTTCATTGGTAGTGACGCAAGCATGCTAATACGTCATTAAGCATACTATAAAGATTCCCCACGTTACAGCGCTTTATATACACGTATTTCCATTGATTTATCGTTTTCGTACTTTACTCATGTTTCATGCTCATGTTCAAGTTACATTCATTAGCCATGTCCTATACCTATGTTGTGCCATGTTCTTCATTTCAAATAGGTTTTACATACTAGTACTATTCACCATGTACTAACGTCCCTTTTGCCCGGGCTCGCACTTCACAAGGTGACATCGATTTTTCAGTGAGCATACGCCGCGCGGTAGGATCACCCTCGCCATCGCCTTATTGCGAGCCCCACTCCCTTCCTGTTCAACACTGGAGTGATTAGTATTCCGCCTTTACAGTAGTCCGTGGCCATGTCCCGGTAGTTAGTATTCGTATTACGTTTTAGAGGTTTTACAGATGATATTAGTTCACAGTAGCCGCTTATGCTTTCATGTTTGCGTACTATTACGTTTTCATGAATTTTCATGCTATGAGATAGTTTCAAGACTTTATTCCGCAAATTATATTTTCATGTTTCATTTAAATTGCATCATAGAGATTATATTGTTTTCACGCTCTGGCGTTGTGTTGTGCCTACAGGCTCGCTTCTGGACATTGCAGCAGGCCCGAGTGCCGTGTTACGCCCAGGCCATGGTTCGGGGCGTGACATTTATCAACCATTTATATCAAATATTTAAAGATCTACAAGTCGGTAGTATATTTATAACAAATTTACTCTTAGCAAACATGAGGGAGGATTATATTAAGGAAAAGTGGTCAAATTTACTATCAAAGTATGGTTTATAGTTTATATTTGCTCCTCCGTTAAAGCTGATCAAACTCGCTTTCTTCCCGTGTGATGGAAGTGTGACTTGGACTAAAAAATTAGCCACATAGGCTCCACGCAGACTTCCAAACCCAATTATTTTAACCCATGACCCGTGACCATTTACCCATCATATAAAATAATAAACCCTAATCCTTTTATTTTAGAAAAGAGACGAGAGGGAAATGGAAAGGGAAATCAGCGACTTGGAACGGAAAGGGAATCACCAAATACTGATATTACATAAGAACAATACAAGTAGACAGTGATATTACATAAGAACAATAAACGTAATTACATAAGAAAAATATTACCAGCTTCATCCATTCATGACAGTACCAAACATAATACTAAACTTAACTTCATCCATCTTACAAAATTCTTTCTGTTATTAGCTTATTAAACAACCAATACAAGGCAGCCTTAATCTTATTTTGTTCAAAAAGCCCCCTTATAATTAGAGTACTCAAAGTAACAACATTAAACTCAACACCACTCCTCAAGAAAATACCTAGCACTGAAAACCCAAGTTTATATGATGGGTAAACGGAGAACTCCAAGTCGCTGATTTCCCTTTCCGTTCCCTCTTGTCTCTTTTCTAAAATAAAAGGATTAGGGTTTATTATTTTATATGATAGGTAAATGGGTCACGGGTCATGGGTTAAAATAATTGGGTTTAGAAGTCTACATGGAGCCTATGTGGCTAATTTTTTAGTCCAAGTCACATTTCCATCTAAAAAAGGGTAAATATAACAAGTATCCTAACGGGGAGGGCAAATTTGATCCCAAACTTTGACGGAGGGTAAATTTGACCCTTTTCCATTATATTAAAGAGTAGTTACACTACAACTTATGTTCAATTTTCCATTTTATTAAACTAAATTTTGATCAATTGATGTTGTATTTTTTAGAAAGGGCTTCTAGTAGCGTATTAATTTTGTTATGAACTATGACTTGCTCATTTGGTAAGATTGTATAATTGGGAAAGTTTTGACGTTTTCACAATTTGTGGGACTTTTATGTCTATAAAAAAAGGTACAACTTAAGAAATTCAAATTGCATGTCCAAATAAAACTTCAACTTCAAATCATCATGATTTCATCTCTTGATTTCAAATCATGTCCAAACGGCTCCTTTTAGGGAAAAACTATTTATTTAGCTTCTAAAAACAACTTCTGCAGTTCTGCTACTCCCAAAAACACTTATTTTCTTACAAAAGCTTGGCCAAACACCTAATTTTCTTAAAACAAGCACTTTCTGGGGAAAAAAAAAAAGGAATTTTCACAAACGACTATACTTTGGGGGAATTTTTTAGGCATAGCTACACTTTTGCTAATTACATTTCGTAGCTATAGTAACACGTATTCAAATTCGGCTGTATTTCATTGTATTCATTCGTAGCTACTTTTACACTGTATTCAACTTATTATACTTAAATTCGGTTGTATTCAAACAACATAAGTGCAAGAAAATATATAGGATATTCAATTGTATTTAAATTCACTATATTTATTTGTATACAAAAAAATCTTCTTCGAAATACAAGCAAAAAATACAAAAAGAAAACACTGAATTTTACACTAAAAAGTAACGAATACATTCAGATTTAAGATACAAGAAATAAAATAAGCTCAGATCTGAGATATAAGAAATAAAATACACTCAAATCTAAAATACAACGCCGAAGATTTTTCCACTGCCGGCAATGGTGACAATCTGCTACAACTATGTCGTCGCGTCTGCCCCGGCTTGTCGTCATCTCCGTCATCCGGTAAGGGTCCAACCAAAAATAATTTCTCTCTATATATTCAACATAAATACAAATACATCTCAAGCAACAACAATGATAAATCTTCGATCGGAAACTCCCAAACTTTTGATTCTGATAAGCACGTCACCAGAAATACTCTTAGATCTGAGATATACAATCAGATGTGAGAGATACACTCAGATCTCGTCTTTGGAGAATACACTCAATGAAGAACTCATTATCATGTATTTGAACGTATGAGTTATAAGTATTTTTATGTTCAAATACATGCAAAATCAGTTTCAATGTCACATTCATGAAAGTACTAGTTTCAATAATTTTTTAACTAAAGCATGTATTGTACACAAAATATATGTAACGGTCAACTCACATATGTTCATTTTTTGCAGGACCATGTTACATATAATAATATTGTGCCGGTCATGTCCGAGGTTGAGACTCTTGGACTGCGTCCATATCTCAAAGAACAGAACTGCAGCAACCACCAACACACATGAGGTTGCAGATGATTATGATGATTTCAGTTCCACACCACCCCACTTGGCTGCTGCAAAACAACCTCAAAAGAAGGATGCATCAAAATCTCCACCACACAAGAAGCCGAAACAGATGCGAACTGTACCACAGACAGTGGACAATACAGCAACTCCAATCCCAAGTACTGTTACTCATTCTAGGGGTGGACGATCTACCAGACGTCCTGTTTTGGCATCAAACAAGTCTGTTGCAACAAAGGAAAAGGAAAAGTCATGTCCAAGCGCCCCCCGTCTCCATCCCGACCGTGTTCCTGATGATGCTCCAAATACAATATAAATACATAACATTATACACACTATAAGACCTTTGACCGTACCTTATTGCATTAGACCTCTCTGTACGAAAATTGAACCTATGTGAAATTGCATAATTTGCCATCACAAATTACTTTAATGTATTTTTGTCCTTGTAAACTTGATCAACAACAACCTCTTTTTGGTTTTTGTCTTCGATAATTAGATTGGTGTCTTTTCAAATACAAAGAACATCCTTGCCATACCTTGAAGACGCCAAGTCTACACACCCGACTGTTTTCATAGAATCGAACTGACTTGTGTATCCAAGTTGCAAAATCTCTCCTTGAATAAAACTTTCATCGGTACGACAAGGCTTTTATCATTAGTGGTTATGCACAAAGGATACATTTATCAAATATTCTCTTTCTTCAAATCCATGTAAACTCTGACCCCCATATCATTGTGTATTTCCATCGGCATATCACTACCCTCCACCATGTATTTGATGTATATTTCTGTTCTGGACGTGTCTAACTTCAACTGAGTTGCAATTGTCTGTAACAAATCCATATATGTCGAATACTCTTAGAAAACAACAGCATCGATTTTGAAATTCACATAACGGTTCTCATCATTCCAAGTACCACAGTGTCTAATCAACGAAGATATAGACGACATTTTCCAACAACCGAATTCAATATGCTTGGTAAACTCCTGAAATACATTATCAAATAAAATATGGAATTATTATAGAAAACAACTAATAATGGAGAAAATCAACACATACAAAATATATACAAATTATGACACAAAGATTTGAATGTATGTGTATTTTGGACACGCAGTTCATTGGTGCATCAAATACGGTAACACATATGTAAGGACAATACACATACATTCAAATCTTTGTATGTAGTTAGGTGTAACAAAACATACAAAAAAGGTGTTCAGATACATGATAATCAGTTCTTCATTTGTTCAAAATACACAGTTAGTTGTAACATACAAAAAAAGTGTTCAAATACATGAAAATCAGTTCTTCATTTGTTCAAATACACACTTAGGTGTAACAAAACATACAAAAAAAGTGTTCAAATACATGAAAATCAGTTCTTCATTTGTTCAAATACATAGTTAGGTGTAACAAAACATACAAAAAAGTGTTCAAATACATGAAAATCAGTTCTTCATTTGTTCAAATACACAGTTATGATAATCAGTTCTTCATTTGTTCAAATACACGCTCACAAAACATTCAAACAAATATGTAACAAAACATTCAAACAAATATGTAGATCATCTCTGATTCACAAAAAACATACACGAAGTCGTCTGTCTGTGTATTTTTAATCACATTGATGAACTGACGGCACTACACATAGATATGAATAAATCACTGCCTAAAATATAAAAATATAACAATGGAGATAATAAAACATAAAAGCGAAAATCAAATACCACAAAACCATCACTCACCAAAATGCAAAATTACGACGCAACAAATGGAATGCGCTCAACAAAGCGGTACTTCAAATGTTTGTACAGTGAATTTGATTTGTAAAAGATTTTCTCCAAATTCCTTTTGTGTGATCAAAACCTCTGTTTTTTACGATCCCTCTGTTTTGAATGTTTTTGAAGATTGATTTTACGTTACTAAGAAGAATAAGGAGAGAGAGAAGGAGAAACGTGTGATTAATGGGAATCTAATTTGCTGGAAGAGATTGTAAAATATTTAATTTCACCTTCCATATTAAACGCATGATTAATGCCTAATATCCAGGGATTTGTTTTTATCATACACGTTACATGCCACATATCCGTGTATTTGAAGACTTCCAAATACACCAAAATTAATACGTATTTTGCCATAATATTAGCTACGAGCTGTAATATTGGAATGGTAGCTACGGTTGGTTACATCCAATCTTAAGGTAGCTATTCCTGTAAGTTTGTCTTTAAAGTTTGTCGTAAACAATTGGGCTTCAACCGAAATAGGCCCAAACCCAATAGAAAAACAAAGTCTAACTTGGTCTCTCTCGATGGATCTTTGTCGTCGTCGTCGTCTTTTTTTTTTGTTTGACAAGTATCAGCGATCGGATTCTCCCTCCCTCCAATGTACTTTCTCTCTCTACAATTTTCATCATTCCATCTTTTTAAAATTTATATAATTTTCTTCCTCAGAGATGTCGTATTTTTAGCTTTGATCTAATTATCGAATGCAATTTCATTTTCTGTTATACCTTTTTTTGGCTGTAAACGAGATTTAGTTTATTACTTGGTTGCAGTATTGTAGAAAATAGAGAAGAAAGATGGGGGTGAAGCAAGTTCTAAAATCCCTTGATGCTTTTCCCCGTGCCGAAGAGCATTTGTTACAAAAGACTAAATCTGGCGCCTTTGGTAATCATTATTATCTCTTACACCTGTTTCGATGGTTGTTACATATCGTTTCATAATGTATTACTATACTATATTGTATTGTATTGTACTATATTATTTTTGTAAATACAATGTTTGGATAGATTATATCGTTTCCTGTCGTTACATAACCAATTACAAGGATAAACCTATAAGAAAAGTAGGGTACGAGGTAGAGCTATTATAAAAAGGTAGGTAAAGGATAAAATATGAATATTAGATGATAAGCAAAGACATTACGAGAAGGAAAAAAGAAAAGGTAACGATGCGATCATCACACCAATTGATTGTTACATAAACTCGGACTTTCCGTCGTTACATAACGATGAATTTAACAATACGATACAATATAATTTAGGTAACAGCCAAAGCAAACATTGTAATTAAACTAACAACACAATACAATAGGTAACAACCATCCAAACAAGGTGTTACTCCATGTCTTGTCTTGATGTTTGTAACTAGGATGGATCATCATGACCCCATATATTTTATTTTTTTTGCCATTTTCTTCATCTAATGGGACAAAAAGGTGGTCTTAGTGTTTCAAACGAAGCAGCAATGTGGTATTCCCTCACACACAACAACACACACACACATTGCTTTTTTTTTTTTTTCCCATTTAAAAAAAAAAAGCAATGTGGTGTTCCCTCTGTCGTTGTACCACTGAATTTACCTTTTGTATGGTTGCTGGTCAGACTGAATGTCCCAAAAGAGTTTCATTTAGCTATTGAATGTTAAGCATGGCATAATGCTCTTTGTTTTCTCTTAGGGTGTGTTTGGTATGGGGGACAATGTCTTCTTGGAAAATGTAGGTCTCTAATTTATTTTCGAGGGTTTGGTAAGTAAGCAAAAAAATATTATCCCTAGCAGCATTTATATGTAATTTAGCAAGACACTAGGGAGGTGGGATGGGGTGGGGAGGACATTGAACTTGGAATGTCACTTATGGAACTTGTTTTCCCTACTATTAGGGAAGTCGTTTTCCTCATTTTAAGGCACTTGTTTTCCTAGAGAAAATGTTTTCTAGAACATTTTGACTAACCAAACAAGGGAACATACCACGCACACCCTGAATTCATGCTTGACTATTACTATAGTGTTCTCATTCTTTGAAGCATTGTCATACCCAGGAAGTTGAGTTGCAATGCAACACTTTGTAGCCTTTTTGTTCACAATTTAGTGACTGGATTTGAATCTGTACCATAATTTAGGATATTGCCTAAAGAGGGTTTTTAGGGTAATGTTGATAGGAAGTAGCATGTTTTCTTTTCATATGGATACTACCTGAAGAATATGATGGTTATTTATTCTCCTTTTCTGGAAGCATACTGTTTTCAAAGAGAAACCATACTTGATAATAGGCTGCATGTTATCCCATTGTATTTCTATCATTCACAGAAAAAAATAGCACATCCTGAAGCATTTTTTTTTTTTTGATAAGGATAGCGCGTCCTGCAGCAGTGACAGTAACTGTTGGTTATGAATTGAATATCCTAAACTGTATCTATATTTAGGCTGTTTCTTCTGAATTGTGTCTACGTTTCTTTAAATATGTTGCTTCTGTATGTTTATGTTGTGCTAGTTCATGTTTGTGCACAGATGTTTTCAGCTAATGTCCCTCTAGTTAGTTGATCGTAGACTATGTTTAGACATGCCATGACTTTTAGAGATGAATTTTTTCTTCAATAAAGTTATTGATGCTACGTCTGGTTGTTTGATTCTATAAAATTTTCCTGCGCTTGTGTCAAAGTTGCTCCCAACGCCTGGTCAAATGCAAAAGGCCTGGTACTGAATTGCGACAGTTGCTAGTTACTTCAGTTGGCGTTACTTTGGATTGTCATTTAGAAGATATCATGCTTACTATATTCTGCATTTTTTCTTTAAGTTTGATTCTTTACTAACTTTACACCTTTGGTTTTTTTCTCACTAGTTTCCATTGTGGGGCTGATTATCATGTCGACATTATTTTTGCATGAACTGAGTTACTATCTTAATATAAATACAGTTCACCAGGTTTTCCTCTTCTCTTCGATTCAGCTTTCTCTTCATTGTTTACTTTATCCTCTCCCACTTAAGAGTAGCTTAAAAGTTTCTGCTCTGAATTTTGCTTTGGCAGATGGCTGTTGACTTAAGGCGCGGAGAGACTCTTCCAATACACATCAATATGACATTTCCCTCTTTACCTTGTGATGGTAAGAAGAATAACCCCCCTGCTGGTCCATGTTTGCTTACTCTCTTTCAGATTTCATTTTTATTTGTGAATACCCAGTATCTAAATGCTTCAGACATTGACCAATTTGTTCTACCGTGGTAGTTCTAAGTGTGGATGCTATTGATATGTCGGGGAAGCATGAAGTGGACCTTGATACAAACATATGGAAGGTAATTGGTCTATTTGAATTGAGAATTAGTGCTCTGCCCTACCTATCAAAAAAAGAAGTGCTCTATTAAAATGAAAAGAAAGTGACCAAGATGATGCATAACACTGTAGCTTGTAGTATGTTAACCGTGCTTTCATTTTTGTAGTGTCTTCACTAGCAACTATTTGTACCTTTATTAATCCTTCTTAGTTTTCTTTTGCTGTTCTGTGTTCGCTTGGGGGGTTTTGGTGGGGGGGGGGGGGGGGGGTAAGATGCAGCAGTAGTGGGGTATGACGGAAAAAACGGTTATTCTGTTTTCACTTAGGATATGATGGTTATATTCTTCTGACAGACATGTTTGGCATTTTTATGCTGGCTAGTTGCTTTAATCACATATTAGCATCTGAAGAGAACTGCACTATTAAAAATATTTTGAGTGTTTATGGTTACAAGCTATACTTAAATAGTTGGCAATGCAATGGTTAGGATTAAGGCCTAGTTGTCTGTTTTTTGATCAGTTACGGCCTAATTGTTTCTGTTTATCAGTTTATGTTACATTCACTATTTTTCTGGAATCTTTTTTTTTTTATTCTGGCTAGAGACTTGTATGTTTGTGCAGGATAGCTGTGAGATTTTGATTTAGTGAACCACTAAATTTGCATCAAAAGATAAATACTTAGTATTGAAATAAATAGACTTAAATAAAGTGAAATAGGTTCAGAGGATTAATAACCCCCACATTTAAGTTCATAAAACAGTAGGTTCTGAGTGTGGTGATTAAAACAAAGGAAGGGGTTAAGTTTGAAAACATGTTGGTTGATAATGATGATTTCATTGAACTTGTGGAATGAAGGTGGAATTCAGACAAGGTGAGTGGTTATCCAGATACTATTCTTGCCAGGAAGTTAAATTTGTTGAAGAGTGATGTTAAGAAATGGAACGATAAGGCTGGAAGAAAGGAAGAAAAAGGCTTTGAGCAGGTTGGAAGAATTGTATCATTTTAATGGAGCCTTAACTGATGAAAGTGCAGTAAAAGTTGAGAAGGAAACAACCACCTGGGAGCGAGAGGAAATTGCTAGGACAAAAGAGACATCCAGAAGGCAGAAGTCATGGTGTCTGTGGGTAACAATTGGAGGCAAAACACAAAATTTTCCCACAAAGTGGCAAATTCTCATAAGAGGTTCAATAACATTGACAAAATGATTGATGGTAAGCTGACAAAAGACAGTAAACTGATTAAAGAGCATATTCTGAGATTCTATTGAAGACTTGTTTACTGAAAAAGAATATTGGAGACCTGAGTAGACTGTTGATGAAATCACATAACTCTGATGAAGAAAAAAATTGGGTACAAAGGCAATTTTCAGAAAACGAAATAGAGGGAGAAGGCTCTTGAGCCAGATGATCTTAATATGTTTTCTTCCAAAAGCATTGGGAGATTGTCATAGATGATAAATGAAGACGGTGGAGTGGTTCTAACCGAATGGATCTTTGAAGAAGCTTTAATGCTACTTTCGTTGCTTTAGTACCCAAAAAAAAAGGAGCGGTGGAAGTTAAAGATTTTAGACCAATTAGTCTATTGGGAAGTGTATGAGATTATTTCTAAAACTTCGATAGAGAGGCTGAAGAAGGAGATTGCATAACTTATATGCAGTAATCAAAATGCATTCATAAAAGGGAGGCAAATCATCGATGCAAGAGTCGTAGCGAATGAGTGCCTTGCTCAATACCATGTGAATTGGTCAGTTTTTTTGTTAAACTAATGAGGCATATGAATTTTGGGATAAATTGCTAAAATGAATGTATAGTTGTATAGCCACTGTCAGATTTTCAATATGAATCAATGGGAACCCTGAAGAATTCTTTAAGTCCCATAGAGGATTGAGATAAGGAGATCCTTTATCTCCTATCTTTCTGTGATGGTGATGGAATCCTTTAGTCTGATGTTAAAGAAAGCTGAAGGATATGGATGGATTAAAAGTTTTGGAATAGAAGGAAATGGTAGTAACCTGACAGGTTAGATATTTAACATATTCTGCATGCAGATGATACAGTAGTATTATGTGGAGCTGAAAGGAAAACATGTTACACCTTAGGGTGGTATTCATGACTTTTGAGGCCTTTTTTGGATTGAAGATTAATTTATCAAAGAGGCAGTATCTATGCTGTCAATTCAGAAGATTCTATTGATGAAATGACCGAGATTCTGGGGTGTCAAGCAGAGAAGTTTCGTGCTGTCTACTTGGGATCTAGAACTTGTAGGTTTCT
The DNA here is from genome assembly GCF_029784015.1 of Lycium ferocissimum. NCBI lineage: Eukaryota > Viridiplantae > Streptophyta > Magnoliopsida > Solanales > Solanaceae > Lycium > Lycium ferocissimum. Next base: position 51,268,126 of record NC_081352.1, read on the forward strand.
CCTTTTTTTTTTTTTTTTTTTTTTTTTTTTTACCTCTTGTATATGGCCAAGTTGGCCCTGCTATTATCAGTGAAATCTTTTCCTAAAAAAGGTAGCTATCTAGAACTAGTGGACCTCCTTTACTTGCAAAATCTGAGTTGGCAAAACCTGGAGTTTTCATACTTCCTTTCTGCATTCTGTCTGTACATCACATTCCTTATTAAAAAAGCCTTGTAAAATTGTGGGGGTAACTTGCGGTTACTTGTAGTTGACATCAGTTGCACATTTCACTAAGATATGCTATTGCCTTTCACTTCATATGGGGATTTTTGTTTTCGCTTGCAATACCTACTTCCTATGCCTGTCCAAGCACATATATTCTCTCTTTTTTTTTTTTTTTTTAATCTTTCCCTAGCTTTTCCGGAGTTATGAAAGCATTTTGCTAATGGTTAAGAATTTTTGCAGCTTCGCTTGAACAGCGATGGCCATATTACTGGAACTGAGTATTTATCGGACCTTGTGGAAATGGAACATAAACATGGTAATGCCTTTTTGTTCTTTTCTTGACTCGGGGCATATACTGTGTGCGACTTTTTTCTCCTCACATTAGTGAACTTGCATTATTTTATGTTTTGGATAAAAGAATATACTGTATGTTTAATAGCATGGCTCTAAATTACAACTTTGACCAGATGACCACAAAGACCATCACGGTGATTCAGATAATAAAGCTCATCTGCAAGGGTTCGATCAAGATGCCGAAAATATGATTAAAAAGGTTAAGCAAGCATTGGCTCATGGGGAGGGATGCAGAGTATGTGCCTCTTTCATTTTTAGCTTGTTATTTTATTTGTAATCCTACACCTTTTCTCTCCTTTATGCCTCAGAAATAAGATCAGGAAAAAGGTTGGGATTTATATCCTTATCCTTGGAGGTACCAAGTTATACCACTTGGGCTGCATGAGCAATAATAATTGTATTGCTTACTGCAGGTCTATGGTGTTTTGGATGTCCAACGTGTTGCTGGAAATTTCCATATATCTGTTCACGGGTTAAACATCTTTGTTGCTCAAAAGGTTAGATCTCTTGGAATTTTATGTTCTTTTATTGTATGATTTTGTGCAATGATACAACAGCCTGTTGGAAGATATTGACTACTCCATTTAACTTTCTTTTCTATTATTGTTAATTATATATGAATCAGTGATCTTTGAAGGTTTCTAGCTGGAAGATGCTAATATTAAATTTTGAGAATTGTTTAGTTTAATTTATCTTCTGAGGAAGTAGGCAAATTGACCTCTGAAAGGTCTGAAAATCCAATATATTTTAAATGAGTTATATCTTGGTGATTCAGCTAAAAATGAAATTGTCATTTGTCGCTGGAGGTTTGCTATTTTTTCTGTACTTGTGCTGTTCGAAGCTAGTGTCTAGATGTTCATTAATTTTCATTAAGAGAAGTATTTAGATATTACTTAAATCCAATGATACAGTTACATATTGAGTTGTTGAATAGTTTGTAACGGCAAGCCATATGCTTTTTACCTACATGTAAAGCAGTAAACCACACTTTTTAAGTCTGTCTGCTGCATAAAATTTGGCCCCTGTTTTGAAGTACATTACCTCCTAAAAGTGGAACTTAAAATAGACTTGAAAATAACGACCTCTTAGGAATTGGTTGATTAGAAGTTCTTATAGAAATCAGAATTGTTTCCTGTTTTTGCTTCCAGTTTTTGCTTACTCCTGTTTGTATCTGTTTTTAACCGCTGCAGATTTTTGGAGGTAATACTCATGTCAATGTGAGCCATATCATCCATGACTTGTCATTTGGGCCCCAATATCCAGGTAGTCACAACCCGCTTGATGGAACAGAACGAATTCTGCGTGGGGCAAGTGGAACATTCAAATATTACATTAAGGTTTGAGTTGTAGCCCTCATTTGAAAATATCGACATTGTATTTAATGTTTAGTTTGGAACTACAGTATTTGGACATAGCCATAGATATTTCTCGAACTGAGGAAATGAATGTGCAACTGCACACTTCAGTCATTTTCCTTTACCTTTTCTGATATTATACTTTAGTTTTTTATCAGTCATTTTCCTGGACCAAAAAGGAGATATGAGCTGAATTTAGGCACCTTATCTTTTGTAATTGGGAGCTCACTATCTGATTTTCTGCCTATACTTGGATATGTGCCAAATAATGGCGCTTACACAGGTCATAAGATGGTGCATTCTCCATAGAGCAACAGCATTAAATAGAGGGGTAGTGGGGTGAGCCCATTATCTGTTGAGTTTCAAACCATGTGCCACTCGCTCTCAGCAATTCTCAATTATCAAAAAGCATTACATAGAAAGACTCTAATCCTAAAGTACCATTTTCATTTTTTGGTAATTATAGTCCCAGAGTATTTAATTAGCTTTAGGACAGGATGGTAGATTGTGGAGACATTCACAGTGGTGCATGATCTTCATATCCACTTTGAACTGAAATTGAGGAGACTATTTTTCTGCATCAGGGTCGTCAACAGTATACAAATGATTTAGCTAAAAAAAAAGGATTTTAACTGCATATAGTTTCATCAGCTTCCTCCTTCCTGTCCTACTCCCGTTTTCAGGCTGTCTCAAGATTGTATCCACTTGAAATGGGAACTTTTTTTTTTTTTTCTTATTATATTATTATAATGCGTTTTAATTACTTTAGTATCAGAAAAAGGTCAATTTTGGGACCCATATTGACTTTTAACAGTATTCAAATTTTTTGGAAGTCAACTTTATCTTCACTTTTGGACCCACTTTAATTTAAATATGATATATTTCCGACTTTTACCTTAGTGGTTGAGTCAAAACTAAATGTGACACATGTATTAAGAGTTCAGACCCAGGGAGCAATTATTTAAATATGCAGTTCTATTGCAGGAGTAATTTCTTTTCCTGGTATCTGCTAGCATCCTCTGTCAAATTGTCCTTTTAAGTATAACCAGAAAGTGAGAGATTTCCGTTGATTTATGGTGACAATTAACATTTAGCTGAAATGTAAGGTCTAATTAACTCATGTGGATTCCTTACCAAGTTTTTCGTAGAACGCCTGTTTTGTGTTGGCTTTCTTTTACTTCTCCACATTTTGAGGTTATGTTTTTTTTTTTTTTCTTTTTTGTGTAGATTGTTCCCACTGAATATAGGTATCTATCAAAAGAAGTTTTGCCAACTAATCAATTCTCTGTAACGGAGTACTTTTCTCCCATCAATGAGTTTGAACGGACATGGCCAGGTGCTTCTCTACAGTCTTAAGTACTCAACAGACTAATTCCTTCTATCAATTGCTGCACTTTTTCCGGTTCTCTTGTTATACCTTTCTGCTTATTGAGTGTCTTTCTCGCTTAATGCAGCTGTATATTTCTTATATGATTTGTCACCAATTACTGTGACCATCAGAGAAGAACGTCGCAATTTTCTGCACTTTATCACTCGGCTCTGTGCAGTACTGGGTGGTACTTTTGCCTTGACAGGTTTGCCTCTAATACTTAGCTGTACGATTTATTTAAGGTAAAATTCTTTGATAAACCAGAAGTCCCTGCTATAATTCTATTCTTCCTTTTGCACGTATATTCTTGTCATTTGAAGGCTGAACTCGATGCTCTACATTTTGTTGTTCGTGAAGAATTTGTAAATCATTTGCTTGGGTCTGTGGAAAATGCATAGATATATTTTGGTGCCAGTAAATATGATTCCGAGACTTCTTTTTACTCATATTCCTTTCTTACATATTGAGAATGGAAAGTTAATTTCAGGGAAGATTTTTTTCACGAGTCGATCAATTCCCTGGGAATTCTCCCGTGTTCTATAATCTTTTTCCCATGTTCTCAGTTGGCGGATCTACCATTCAGACAATATCTCCATTCTCATTATTTTCTGAAATATTATAGACCTGGCATCTGCCAATGACTTGGAGTTTATATTGCGTCTGTTGAGTTGGATACTGATTTTATACGTGGTTATTACATAGGTTTTGGGAGTGGCTTAATATTGGGAACTACATTATTATACTACAAGTGAGAAGGCTATTGTAGATATAAGTATGAACAATTTGTTTTTCCCTGATTTGTTTGGTTTCCTCTTTAGATCTTCTTTTGTCTGAAATTCGGTGGTACCTCCCAATTATTTTTTCTTGCAGTTAAGAAGCTGGACGTTGTATTTAGTTGGAAATCTTTAATCTAATCTAATGTTTTGTGTATAATAGGCATGCTAGATAGATGGATGTACAGGTTCCTTGAAGCAGTTATGAAGAAAAACAGCAGAACTCTTGTGCGGTAATGTAAGGTTTACCTAGAGACATGTTGCACTACAGAGTAATATTCAGTCGAGGGATTTCGTAATCCCAGAGCACCATACGTGGGAATTTTAGCGGTGAACAGGGGAGGTCCACAAACGAGGCTTGTGTATATTATGTTTCCTATGTATTTTCTTAACCTTTAATTTTGATAGCACTTTTACACAAATGTACCCTGGTTTACCCAAGCCATTCTAGCAGTCTGAGAAAAGATTTACTTACTGGTCATTGTAACATAATATCTAGTTTGTAACTCAAAGGAAATGAACATTTCCAGGTTTTCTTGCTCAAATTTAGTGGAAATACTTGCTGGATCTGAGAGATGGATTTCTATGTGATGCTTCTTACTTTACTAATCGATGTCTTGTTTAGTGCACTACTTAGAAATACAACAGTGATAGTCTTGGTTGATCTAGTAAATTGGAGTCAAACCAATTTCTGTCTTTTGGATCTGTTTTGGCAAGACAATAGGAACTAGGGGCCTGGCTCAGACGTTGCTCGACTCAATCGGGTAATTTATTTTCCAAAGTATACAACAACAACAACAACCCAGTGAGATCTCACAACATGGGGTCTGGGAAGGGTAGAGTGTACGCAGACCTTACTCCTACCAAGATAGGACGGCTGTTTCCGATTTTCCAAAGTATACTATTAGAAAAACTAATTCTTGAGCTTAGTTATGCATACATCATATCGATAATGATTCTGATCACCTCTCCGCCTGCCTAACCTAATTGTGTGAGCAATCAATCTTGACTAATCGATCGATCCATAATGAAATTACTTGTGAGCCCAGTAGACCTAAAGTTAAGAGATAATTGAGCATGCCATGACGTTGTAGGTAGAATCCTCAAAGAGCCAAGCAGGCCCAAGTTAAGATATAATTGAACATGTCATGGCATCGTTGTATTAACGGTCTATGTAGTAAGGACCTATTGGTTTAGGTAATTATCTAATGCGTTCCCCAACCGGAGAAGTCAATTTTGGAGGAGAAACTATGCGTTTTTGGGATTTGCGTGTTCCATGGTTAGAGCCTCTAAGGGGTCCAAATGGGTTAGACTTGAGTAGGTTGAAAATAGACATACAACCTTGGCAGGAGCGGCGCGGAATATATGACTTATGCTCCTTTAGGTTCTTTAAATTCCGTGGGTCGTGTAGCTATTAGAATGCAGTCAATTACGTCTCTCCCAAAAGTTGGTTAGCTACGTCTCATTTTATTCTAAAATTGTTCTTCTTCTAGGTCATTTGTGGCACGCGGGAAGGGCTAGATAATCTACTTTAACAAACCTATATAACTAGTCTGTGGACGAAACACCCCTTGAAGATATTGCTTCTATCATTTGTTTTATTTAACCCGTTTCTCTAATTTTTGGTTCTTCACGTCGAGAGAAATAAACAAAAATCTCAGAAAAAAATCTAAATATAGAAAATTACTTCTTAAAGTAAAAATTTCATTCCGGGAAGAGAAAGATCTGGAAGGATTGCCTTTCATCTTTGTCCTCTCTTCTTGAAGTGAGCGAATTGCATGTAGAGATTTGTAGAGGCTTATAGTTTAATTGATTGAAACGTATTGCTCATAACAGTGATATTGTAGTTTCAAGCCCTGCTAAGCCTACCATCACCTTCTCTTCACGCAGTTAAAATACCCGTCACCCTACAGATCTCAATCTAACGACGCATTTGGAACGATCACATGGCTGGTTCTTGTCGGTGTCTACGAGGAAGAAACAACCAATATGGAGACGACGTCTAATAATGGAGTCCGGAGCCTAAATGGCATAAAATTTGCAACAAAACCACAAGGGGTTTATCATGCAATATTTTACCAAAAAAAAAAATTGTCAGATCGAAATTAAAAAACGTTTTACAAAATAAAGTTTTTTTTTTCTTTTTGTTTATGAAGATGAGGTACCTTTTGATTTTTCCCTTTTAAAATTTCAGTGAAGCTTTTTTTTTAATTCAAACATACACCAAAAGTCATATAATAATTAACTCAAACAAATATTCTAACTCTAACCTTTCATACAATAATTAAAAATGCGTTTTCTAATACGTGAACATAAAAAAAAAAATACTAAAAATATAAGTTAAATAAACGTCACACATAATCTGAATAGTAAATGTTAAATTAAATATGTAATTAAACACCATAAAATATATTATATATATTTATTATAATAAAGACAACAACATATTCTTGGAAGATTACATAAGGAAACAACGATCGTACAACTTAGGAAAAAACATAAAAACCAACAAGCAACAACAACTACTGATTTCTGTCGGAGCAGCGATTCTTGTTATGACCTGTTTGCTTGCACGTTGCCCCGACAAAAATCATCAATAGTTGTTGTTGCTTGTTGATTTTTATGTTTTTTCCTAAGTTGTATGATCGTTGTTTCCTTATGTAATCTTCCAAGAATATGTTGTTGTCTTTATTATAATAAATATATAATATGTCTTGTGGTGTTTAATTACGTATTTAATTTAACATTTACTATTCAGATAATCTGTAACGTTTATTTAACTTATATTTTTAGTATTTTTTTTTATGTTCACATATTAGAAAACGCATTTTTAATTATTGTATGAAAGGTTAGAGTTAGAATATTTGTTTGAGTTAATTATTATATGACTTGTGGTGTATGTTTGAATTAAAAAAAAGCTTCACTGAAATTTTAAAAGGGAAAAATCAAAAGGCACCTCATCTTCATAAACAAAAAAAAAAACACTTTATTTTGTAAAACGTTGGCTACGTTTTACTTGACAATTAATTTCGATTTGACAATTTTTTTGCCGTAAAACATTGCTCCCCTTCATGATAAACCCCTTTTGGTTTATCGTGGAAAGGACAACCTCTTTTGACTTTTTTGTGGTAAATTTATGCCATTTAGGCTCCGAACTCTCTAATAATGGCTCTTGGCCCAGACAACATTCTATCCATAGGGGAGAGTTTGGGCGACCTGGGTAGCCCCCAGGACAAAAATTGCACTCATTCTTAAAGAGTTTTAAGTTATGCAACATTCGTGTGAAGAATATTTTCACTATAATACCGAATGAATATTTACAAGCAAGCCTCCTTAAAATGTGAGATTCATAATCTTGAGAATAAGATAGATCACTTGCTACAATGAGTAAATACAAACTGATGGTGTAAATTGTTTTTAGACTGACAATGTATATAACTTGAACTCATTCTTTAATTATATCAAAGTATATTCTGAACCATATGAAAGCGAACGTGGAAAATAACACACAGAATCTCATGTCAGGAAACAAAAGCCAGCCACTTTCCAAAGACAGAGAAGTCGGAAATTGGACTTTTAAAAGGGCAGAAACTTGGTTCACCAGGTGTTTATTAGGACATTGGGTTATGGTTGAGCTGACAACATAATAATGAAACTTGAAGAATATTCTCTAGATTTACCAGTCAAGACAACCACTCAATCAAAAGCATTGACCCTTTTATATTTCATAAAGTAGCGAAAGTATTCAAAGTTCCATGCTTTCAAATATTTTTGATGATAAAATGCTCTACAACTTACCTATGCTCACCTTAATGGCACATTTTCTATGCGGCCTATTTCTTGTGCTGCTAAGTACCAAGTGAATTTTCATGGTACTATTAAAAGTAGCACAAGATGAGGAATTCCTCATAACACAAAAATACAACCAGCATCAAATACGGATTTGACTTCGAACTATTTACCTGATGCTCTGGAAAATATTAGAACTGAGTTAAGCACTCTGAAGCCTGATCTCTGGCAGCCCAGAATTTTCTGATCGTCCAACTACAGAATGCAATGGTTGGTGTTGTTGCTGCTGATTATTATGAGGGTGGTGGTCGTGGTGATGTTGTCTTGTGGGGTAGCCATAATATCTATCATCAGGCAGAACGTGTGGCTGCGTGGCACTGGTTGTCTGTGCACGTGATGATCGAAGGCGTCTGCTTGCTCTCCATCTCAAATACTCTACGAGGAGCGAATTCGTACTAATTGCAATACCGAACCCAGTGAAGGAGGAAAGCAGCACTGATAGGAGTGCATTAACATTAAGCTGCACATTTAGCAATTATGTAAATCTTTACGTATCTGTTATTTTTGCAGGTGGAAACACCAATGGCCTTTTCCCAGTCTAAACAGGAAACTTGGAAATATAGCAAATTAAAGACTGAAAGATTTTTACCACTGCATAGAATATATGGGCGAATAGGATAACAATTGCAAACTGAAATGAAGCATAAGCCCATATGTAACTCTTGCTGACTGCAAATGGCCAAAGAATGTAATTATCATTCTTAATAAAAAGACTCATCCATCGAACGAAAAATAAATAAATCAAAAGGAATGTGTAAAGAATGAGCAACAATAAAAACATGTCGAATTTCTAAAAGACTAAGCCATTCAGTTATTTTGTCCGCCAGGTCAATTTCACTATATTCATGGTTATTGATGAGGTACGCAATATAGCATCATAACCAGTTGAGATCTTTTTCCTTCTTTTGCTTTCACTTAAAACTGTTCCTAAAAAAAGAATTGTAGCGGAGATGCTTCCCTTGTGATAGAGAGTGTTTGTGAAAATGGGATAGCTAACATGCGAAAACTGAACAATTTTACCCAATCACAGGCTTTTAGCTAATGAGACAGAACAATTTATCCAAACACGTTAACCATGTATACTAACGATCAAAATTCCAATATATGTGGGCTACTTAGCAGTCGTTTGTAAATCCTATGATATACTGAGTTAACTTCAAGTTAGGAAATGGTGAAATTGCGTATACTTAATATTATTTTTAAATTACATAGACAGTGATTTTACAGTTGTTAGTTATTTAAAGAGACAAAATCCAACATGCATTCACTGGATTAATAGCCTCTCTGTCTCTCTAGCCAAAATCTATTTGGAGGCATTCAGTTAAGTGCAAAAGGGGAATTATTGTGTTGAGTGTGCATTCTCATCTCCGTTTCTATGAGCTAACCTAACCATTGACAGAAAATTATCAGGAATAGAAATTTTAGGCTGGAATCATTTCACAAATGACATCTAATAAGAAGAAAATCAAGAGAAAAAAATCATACCCATCGTAGAAGCTATCATAGAAGAAAGGAGGCCTAAAACAACAGAGAAAGGTAAAGAGATGGCAAGAGCTCGAGCGCCTAAGTCAGACACCTGTCACAATACAAGATAAATTGATAAATGCAAATATTCTACATCAGACAGAATCTGAAGGCTAAATGAAATATGACCAAAATAATGGTTGTGCCTTTAATAGGAGTGGCTTATATTTTTTGGACAGTTTTATATATCACTACAAGCTTTGACATTTAAAGAGACTTACTAAACAATCACTTTTATGGATATACCGAACAATGACATGTATTGCAGTAATGAGCTACACTAATTTACCCCCACACATGATATGAGCTACCAATTATTCCATCTACCCTTTATAGAAGTTCATGGTGTGACATGTTGTTACATATTCCACTTAAACAATGAATAACATGAATCTAGAATATGAATATCATGATGGTTGAGATGAGGAACCAAGCAGTGAATAAATAAAGCCAAAATTGCATTTAGTAACCTAGCTTTTAGGAGCCGTGTGTCATTTGTCCTACTTTCAGATGTGCAGTTTTGCTACCTAGTTTATAGGGTTGGTGCATTTGTTGACATATGCTTTTGAAATGTGCACATAAAACCCAACTTCCTAAAAACCTGTAAAACTGGGGCTTCCTCTTTATGGAAGTAATTTTAGACGAAAAAATTCATGTATCTTGCACACGATTCTTTATCAGTCCGTTTGAGGGTTCAAAAACTATTTTAATTCATATATTATCTTTTGAAGTAATAAAAAGATAAAAACCATCAATAGCTCCAAAATCTCCCCTTACATCTATAATCAGACAAATTTAAGCCACCTTAATACAGTGCTAACAATTAGTTTTCTTTTGAGTCCATAATATTTATGATGAAAGTTATATCTTCTAAAAATAATGTATAAATAAAAATGGGTTTACTTAGATTATCTCAGCATATTAACTCGTGTAGGAAGAGATATAACAATGAAGAAACAAAAGGAAGTACCAGAAGCTGCTCCAGAAAGCAAAAATATGCAAGCATGCTGACCATGACAAGGATAGGTACGTCTTGCCAGACTCTGTTGACAGAAAAAGTAAAAGGCAAATCCCAATTAAGTGTACAAACCGATTTCCATGTGACGCTCATTAACATTTAGAATAACTTGGTTAAAGGTACCACGGAATAAATGAGAAACTTTTGACACCAACAACAACAACATACCCAATATAATCCCACCAAGTGGGGTCTGGGGAGGTAGTGTATACAAACCTTACCCCTACCTTTTGATGGTAGGGAGACTGTTTCCGATAGACCCGCGGCTCAAGGAGAGATGAAAAGGCAGCAGTAATAATAGGCAGTAACAGCAGCAAGATAAGCAATCGGAAACGGCCTCCCTACCATCACAAGGTAGGGGTAAGAATCCTCATGCTTCACAGTTCATCAAGCAGAGAATCAAAAGCTTCCATATGTTTAGATAATATCAAAAACATGTTACACACGTGTGAACGCAATTATTAATGTTTGTCAAGATTTAGGAGTTCATGAGTAATTGGGAAGGTTTTTAGGATTAAGAGATCCTAATGATTCGTGCTTTACAGTGCATCATGTAAAGAATCAAGAACTTCCAAATGTTTATGTCATGTCCATAATGTCCATTACTGACTGACTGAATTGCAAAGACATAAAATCTAAATGCATGAAGCTAAATTTTGCAATAGAAAAATCTGCCTAGAATCACAAAGTATTTGATTGGTTATATTTATCTGACATATTTTAAGTCTGAGGTTCACAAAAAATTCAAGTGAAATTAAAGGAAGCCGCAAAACTTTATCAGCTGAACTTGCCTGTAACGAGGCACTTCTCTCTGCTGTGTAACAGTTTGGGACCTTCTGGCAGCAGTTGGAGGATTTTGAATTTTCAATAATGTTACCGGAAGGTTTCGTACTTCCTGCTTGCAAACATCACAGATCTTGTTACCCTTAATACTAAACCACTTCAAGGTGCAGTCTTTGTGAGCGAGTGCAAGGTCTCCTTTGCAGCTGCATTCCATTTTAAATGTTTCACTTTCTTCACCAAGTTCAACAAAACAAATTCTGCAAACAGCCTCTTCCTCGGGAATATCTTCACCAGTATTATCTATAGCTGTAGATAGCGAAGGAGAAAAGCCATTATAGAGAGGAGACAGCATGAGTAAAGTCCCTTTAGACTTAACTCTTGACCTATATGAAGTATAAAATCCTAATAGATTCAAGGATTCTATGTACTCTCAAGAGCAAAAGAAAGTGACCAAATAGAAATTAGTCATTGCCATAATTAAGCAGCATTCTCCATTCAGAATCATCATCCTCATAAATTTGTACTTCCTATTTGACATAGCCAATTCTATTTCTAGCTAATTTAAGGCTGTGATCGTATCTATCAAAAAATTGTTGGGACAAAGACCTTAACTAATTGAAAGTAAGATATACAAATGATTTTCCTTGAGACATGGAGTCCTAATTTTAATTTGATAGAATTATAGTTGTGGTAGTGGAAAAAATATAGAAGTAGTTGAAGTGCCAGTCTTATCACATCAAATATTAAAATGTTTAAGTAATTGAATTTGAATTCTTGAAAGCTGTATAGAAGTAATATTTTTGGAGTGGTGTCAAACAGTTTGAAATGTACCAAAATAGAAAGAATGTCAAATAAATTGGGACACAGGGACCAAGGGAGTAGAGGATGAGCAAGTAGAGGATGAGCAAACAAAAATAGTTACAACCATAGAAAATGTTTCAGTATAACTTGCCACAAGTAGCAACTAAATCACGAGTGGATATAATTCTCGATACGCAGAGAAAGGCACATGCATATAGAGTTAACATCTTAGTAGTTCTTAAAGACTGATTGTGTATACAAATTTTATTGCAAGCTTTTATAATCTCCAAGGAGAAAACTGCAGCTCAATCCCTACAGAACACCAGAGGCAATAGACTCCAGACTTATTCTTCTTACTAATAATATGAAAATAATTCATTACCTCATTTCATAGAGGTGTTAACCACTGAAAAAAGGTGCCGAGAATCAATTTACATATATGATCTGTTACATTAAGAATGGTGCTTATCCAAAATCAAACAGGTACACAAAATGATCCAGATAACAGTTAGTGTTGAAAGCTTGTAGCAAGAACCTTTTTAGTTCAGAAAATGATCAAAACAGTTTATCATAAATGCACTGTCAAATTCACTCGTGTAGCATTATCCAATTGGAGAAGCTAGTGACAAGTATAAAATTTATAAGAATCAGGATGCACGAAAATTTGGCATACCGTCTTCTGTTTCTTGTGTTATGTCTGCTGAGGCATCAGAATCCGTGGTTGGGCGAACAACTTTGGAAATTACACGGATGAGACGGCCACTAGAATCTTCCCTCCTTAAGCTTCTGCTTTTAACATGGATAGGCACTGAAAACGAACGCTTCATGTGCTGTTGGGCTTCAGGTTTCTGTCAGTAAATAAATCAACAGTACAAACAAGAAAAAGTAAGAAGGAGTACACACAAAAACAGTACATCCAAATAAGTAAATATTAGGACAAAAGATATACAATTAACTCTGAGTGAGCATCCACACAATTGTCCTCTGCAGGCTTTACCACAGTTCCCATCGGTGTCTCTGGTAAAGAGCGGATTGATTTTGTCGTCGAAGAGAACAAAACTTTATTGAGAGAAAATGACCTCGAAGTTGAAGGCTTATCTGAAAGTGGCATATCTGGGATAATGAGAACTGTCTTTTCACCATCGAGAGTTACGTTTTTGGCCCTAGTGCTTTTCTGTGGAATCAGATTCTTCATAGATGATATGAACTTGGCAGAGTGGGGCCTTGGGGGCAACCCTGATCTGGCAGAGTTAGGACTTGGAACATCTATTCTTGTAAAACTGGATAATGCATTTTCCAAAGATCTTGAAGGTATTTGCAAAGAGGCGAGGTTTGGCCGTCTTGTTGACTGCTGTCGCACTAAAGTCGCTTCTTCTATCTCTCCATTCTTTTTCCATAGATGTAAATTTCAGAACACAAAGGCACCAAAATAATACAAAAGCAAGAAAAGATCGGCATAGTTAACTTATAAAAGGAGCACAAACTCATCTAATGGGAATTCATTTATAAGCAAAAAGTTACAACTTTGTCCAGAACCTATACATCTGAAGAACAGTGGATTTTCCAAACGCAAAATGGAGATCAGATATGCTAAACCAAATGATTAGTACAACTCAAGTCTCAATAGAGGTCAACAAAAATGACAAAGTCTTCTTGGCATACATGTTCTGAGTATTTATTTCTCTTTTTCCCCCCCTACTACTTCATAAAAAGAAGAAATGCAAAAAACCCATCAAAGCTCCAAACTAGCTAAAGTAATTCCATAAATATCCCAAATCAACTAATTCATCAAACTTACTTATCTAAAAGGGGAAACAAAAAAATCAAATCTTTCACATTCCAGCTTCCTCCACTTCCACATCCTTCCTTCACCAATCACCAAATAACACTAAATTCAAGAAAACCCCACAAAAAGAAAGAAGAAAAATCATTTGTTTAGCAATTTTCTATACACAATCACACTCCCCAACCCTTCCCCACCAAAGGGAAAAAAACCAAAAAGAAAAATGAGACTCTAGGCCTTGTGCCAATACATGCTCTGAGTATTTGTTCCCCCCCCCCCCCCCTTTTTTTTTTCCCTACTACTTCATAAAAAGAGGAAATGCACAAAACCCATCAAAGCTCCAAACTAGCTAAACTAATTCCATAAATATCTCAGACCAACTAATTCATCAGTTCATTCAAACTCACTTATCAAAAAAGGGAAAAAAAAAAAAAATCAAATCTTTCACATTCCAGCTTACACCACTTCCATAAATTCCACATCTTTCCTTCACCAATCACCAAATAACATTAAATTCAAGAAACCCCACACAAAAAGAAAAGAAGAAAAGATCATTTCTTTAGCAACTTTCTACAGACAACCACACTCACCAAACCAAAAAGAACCAAATAAAACACAAACAAGATAAAAAAGAAAAATAAGAAGCACAAAATAAAAGTAAAAAAGAGAGACTTACTGAATTAGTATTAGCAGAAGAATCAAATTCAGTTGGTATTTGATGCATTTCTTGAACAGAAACAACTACAGAATTCTCCATTTTTGCAGTCACAAAAAAAAAAAAAAAAAAAAAAAACAATAGTAATAAAAGTTACAGTACTATGAAAACAACCCCAGATCATAAAATCATTTGGATTTGGATATTTTTAAATTAAATTCCATTTATTTTGTTCTTATCAAGAGAAGTAAAATGTTTTTCAAATTTATGAACTAGTGGGGTTTATTGATTGCTTTAGACAGTAATGATGAAAACAAGAAAAGAAGTTTAAAAAAAAAAAAAAACAATCTTTTTGGTTTTTAATAGTAACTAAATATTTTTTTGTGTTCATAAACAAAAACTATCTTAGCTTTGTAGACAAAACAAAACATTTTTAGCTTTTCAACAGCAACTAAAAAATAAGTTATTTTTTGTTTCAGATTGTATTATTACCCGCCAACGTTCTTTGGTTTTGCCAGCTGAGTTTAGATTCCTTCTTATTATTTGTTTTGTTTTAAATTCTAATATTTGTCATGTCATGTTATTATACTTTTCTTTTGTTGCTTTTGGTTATAAATATTTACTTTTTGTTTGACTGTTTTTGACTAGGATTAACTGCCACCAACTTTGCAAATCCATGGTTTTTTAAATTTTATCAGTGTTGTTTTGTGCGGGTGGGGTGTGTGTGCGTTGGGGGTGGGGGTAGGGGTATAAAATATAAAGAAAGTCTAGTGAAAAAAAGAATTTTACTCCATCCGATCATTTTCATTTGTCCATTTTTTATTTTATATGTCTTTTAAAAATTAATAATTAAAGTATATAATTTACTATAATACGCATATTAATTTGTGTATCATCTCAATAGATTTGAAAATAATTTGAAATTAAGTAATTAATGTTAAGGATAAAATAAAATAAAAAATATTTTTCTTTTATATTCTAAAATGGACAGATAAAAGTAAAATTTTATTTATAATATAGTGGATAAATAAAAGTAAACGGAGAGAGTATATTTTTAGAATGAAAGATAATTTGTTTTACATCGTAATTAATTCATTTTGCTATATATTTCCTTTTGTTTTTAATGTAAAAATGCAGAAAATCTTAGTTTAATTTATTTTTTCTTAACATTTTTGTGGACACGACAACTTGTTATCATTATTGATCTAGAGCACGTTTGGATTGACTTATAAGTAGCTAATTCTGAATAAAGTGAATTTTTGAGTGTTTAATTTATTTTTTCTAACTTTTTTGTGGACACGACAACTTGTTATCATTATTATTGATCCAATCTCGAAAGTGTTGACTTAGTATCAAAATAAATCTAAAAAAATAATTAAACCTATTTAATTTAACTTACCTAAAGCAACTTATAAGCTGTTTTTTTTAAGCCCATTCAATGAGACTCCTAATCGAGAAAGTTTTGACTTTTAGTATCAAAAGTACTATCTGCTCATAATTACTACTGTATTATCACATGTGCACTGGCGGGGATAAACATTCTAATTGAAAATTTAATTTTTACAATCAACTTTACTTCAAATTTAAGAATCCGTCTTTACTTCATCAGTGTAATAATTAGGCCATGCACACCCCTCCCCCCTTCTTAGCTAGAGTACTCCCATCTTCCCAATATGAATTTCACCTTACAAAAATCTCGTCCATTAAAAAATTAATAATATCATATGAAATTTACTAAACTATTTTTATTTATTAGGAGACTGATGGAGCAGTATAGGGAGAGGAAGAGGGACTTGCACATGGTATTCATCGACCTAGAAAAGGCATACGACAAAGTGCCGAGAGAGGTTCTATGGAGATGCTTGGAGGCTAGAGGTGTACCTGTGGCGTACATTAGGGCGATCAAGGACATGTATGATGAGCCCAAGACCGAGGTAAGGACTATGGGAGGAGACTCAGAGCACTTTTCAGTGGTGATGGGGTTGCACCAGGGATCAGCTTTTAACCCATTTTTATTTTCCTTGGTGATGGATGGATTGACGCGGCAAATTCAAGGTGAGGTGCCATGGTGTATGTTATTTACGGATGACATAGTCCTGATTGACAAGTCTCGCAGCGGAGTTAACGCTAAGGCAAGGTTTGGAGACAAACTGCCGGAGTCTAAAGGGTTGGCCGAGTAGGACCAAGACGAGTACTTGGAATGCAAGTTCGGTGATATAGTGCATGAGGCTGACTTGGAAGTGAAGCTTGGCACCTAAGTCATACAGAAGAAAGATAGTTTCAAGTATCTTGGGTATATTATACAAGGAAATGAGAGATTGATGATGACGTCACACATCGTATTGGTGCAGGGTGGATGAAATGGAGGCTTGCCTCCGGAGTGTTGTGTGACAAGAAGGTGCCACCAAAACTTAAAGGCAAGTTCTACAAAGTGGTGGTTAGACCAACTATGTTGTATGGGGTGGAGTGTTGGCCGATCGAAATCTCGTGTTCGAGAAGATGAAAGTGATGGAAATGAGAATGCTGCGATGGATGTGTGGGCACACTAGGAGCGATAGGATTAGGAATGAAGTCATTCGAGACAAGATTGGAGTAGCCTCGGTGGAGGACAAGATGCGGGAAGCGAGACTGAGATGGTTTGGGCATGTGATGCGGAGAGATGCAAATGCCCCAGTGCGGAGGTGCGAGAGGTTGGCTAGTGACGGTTTCAGAAGAGGTAGAGGTAGGCCGAAGAAGTATTGGGGAGAGGTGATTAGACAGGACATGGCGCATTTCCTGCTTACCGAGGACATGACCTTAGATAGGAGGGTATGGAGGACTCATATTAGGGTAGAAGGCTAGTAGGTAGTCGCGTTTATCCTTTATTACGAGTAGTTGTATTGCTCTGTAGTTTCTTGTCACTTGATTTACTGCGAGTATCTGTTTTCACAGAATGGTTTATCATGGCTTATTTACTTTCGTTGTTTTCATTTTCATAATTGCTTTGAATTGTTTA
Organism: Lycium ferocissimum; assembly: GCF_029784015.1. NCBI lineage: Eukaryota > Viridiplantae > Streptophyta > Magnoliopsida > Solanales > Solanaceae > Lycium > Lycium ferocissimum. The sequence goes on from NC_081352.1 coordinate 51,285,589, forward strand.
CCCGTATCTGACCTTTCCTATGTTTTTTCTTGAGTCGAAGGTCTTCCAGAAACAGCCTCCCTACCTAAGGTAGGGGTAAGATCTACGTACGCTTTACCCTCCCCAGACCCCACGTTATGGGATTCACTGGATATGTTGTTGTTGTATTTTTATTTATTAGATAATTTTTGAGAATTGAGCAATATTAAAGAAAACTACTTCTTTTATGCTAAGAGTATAATTGGAAACACTTATCAATTTTTGTCTTGAATTCGTAAGATAACAGTTATTTAGGGACATTTTTATTTACTAAGATGACACTTATTTTGGAACGAAGGGAGTAATAAGTTTCATCTTTAGTCAAACATACATTTTGCTTTTTCATGGAAATCCAGATTTTAAATTATCCAAAACCCATATCGAGTTGAACTTTACTACTATATAGAAGCATGGGTTTACACACCATGCTTCGTCGTCCGTTTGCATTTAAAAAAAAAAAAAAAAAAGTGTGATCCCCATAATAACACCAACCAATATTTAAAAAAAACACCAATCAATATTAAAAAAAAAAAAAACACCAACCAATATTTAAAAAAAAAAAGAAGTAAAAAAAGTGGAACCCACCATCTCCAAACACCCGGAAAAAAAAAGTGGACCCCATATTAACAAAATCAAGCAATATAAAAAAAAAGTGAATCCCATATTAAAAAAATAAACAATGTCAAAAAAAAAGTGTAAACTTTGTATTCGTAGCAAACACTAATATAATAAAATTTTAGATACGGAGCACAAACTACAATGTTATATTAATCGTGTTTTGAATATATATATATATATATATATATATATGTGCATAAAAATAGTGCAAACTAATAATGTGGGCCCCATACTAAACAACACCAAGCAATATATTAAAAAAAAAAAAAAAAAAAAAAAGAAGAAGAAACTATATAAAGCATGGGTTTAGACCCATGCTTAGGTAAAATCCGTTATCGCTTAAAAAAAAAAGTGGGGGTGGGCCCCATACTAAATAACACCAAGCAATATAAAAAAAAAAACAAAAAAAAGTGAAACTCACCATCTCCGAACTCATGGGAAAAAAAAAGTGGACCCTATATTAACAAAATCAAGCAATATAAAAAAAAAAAAAAAAAAAAAAAAAAGGTGAACCCCATATTAAAAAAAATATAATGTTAAAAAAAAAGTGCAGACTTTGTATTCGTAGCAAACACTAATATAATAAAGTTTTAGATACGAAGCACAAACTACAATGCTATATTAATCGTGTTTTGAACATAGTATATGTATATATATTATATGCATAAAAATAGTGCAAACTAATAATGTCCAAAAAAAAAAAAGTGCACCCCATACTAAACAACATCAAGCAATATAAAAAAAAATAAAAAATAAAAAAAAGAAGAAGAAAAAAAGTGGAACCCACCATCTCCAAACTCACGGTAAAAAAAAGTAGACCCCATATTAACAAAGTCGAGCAATATAAAAAAAAAAAAAAAAAAAAGCGAACCCCATATTTAAAAAAAAAAATTGCAGACTTTGTATTTGTAGTAAACACTAATATAATAAAGTTTTAGATACGAAGTACAAACTACAATGTTATATTAATCGTGTTTTGAACATAGTGTGTATATATATATACGCATAAAAATAGTGCGAATTAATAATGTCCAAAAAAAAAAGTGCACCCCATATTAAAAAATCAAACAATATTCATGTAATTTCCAAAGTATCTTATTAAGTCAATAATGATAGATTCATTGCCACGTGCGTATCAATCCATTATTGGGAGCAAATGAAAGCAAACCATACAATTTTCTTTCTTTTTTTATATTAGCCTGAGATCTAATCTAGATATTAAACTATTGTATTTGCTATTCCGCCATGTCATTTATTTGTTATGTTTACTAAAATAAATATACTTAAAATATTTATATTTTAAAATAAGATAGAATTTAATTACTTTTTTATTTTTATTCTTACTCTAATAAATGTGAAAAGAGATTAATGTCGTAAAAAAAATATATCAAATGGAGATCAAATAATGAATAAGGTAAATTAATCAAATTATAATTCTAATCGACGTTTTCTTAAAAAATTATGCAAAAGACAACATGACAAGTAATGAGCTAAACCGAGAATATTTACCAAAAATTAAAAAATAGTATTTCTTCGTTTAAATAGAAAATCAATTTCTACTTTGTTTTGTTTTAAACGTGTAAAATTAATTTAATAATTTGAATTAGAATTATCCAAATCAAAATTTGATAAAAAATAATAAGTATTTTACACCTTTAAATTAATCGAATTAAAATTGAAAGTATCAATAATCTTAAATATTCTATTGTTTTATATCTCAAAGAGAGAAAAATAGTTTCTTTTTAAACGAGTCTTCTCTTTTTAAAAAATATTAATAAATTTGCCGATTTTGTATTCGTAGCAAACATTAATATAATAAAGTTTTAGATACGGAGTACAAACTATAATGTTATATTAATCGTGTTTTGAATATATATATATATATATATATATATATATATATATATATATATATATATATATATATATAATCACTATCCAAACACAACTACATACACATAGATGCACTATAATATAAAGCGTTGGGCCCGTGCGCAGCACGGGCATAGGCCGTCTAGTTGAAGCTAATAAAAGCATTCCAAGATATGATGAAAATGGTATTTAACACTTAACCAAAATAATATAAAAACCTCTTCCAAAATGGCATATCTATCGGGCCATATGCAAAGCATATGAAAAATAAAATAAAAAAATTCACATCAACCAAAAAGGCATGAATTCATGATTAGTTGCATTAACATAATTATTTGTTTATTTTTATTAAAATGATTTAATAATGAATAATTGCTTTGCATGTCAACTACTTTTTCTTAGATAAAATGTTATAAACAAATGTAATCAAAGGCGGAGCCATGAGTTAAAGTTTATGGTTCTAAATTGTTACTGAAATCATAACTCATCTTAATTACTAGATTCCAATTAAATATTTATACATATTTAATGAATTGCTTAATAATAATATAGAGTCTAAGCAAAAGCCGCTGAATTGGTTTGAACTAGTAAACAATACTCTTATCTCCGGCCCTGAATGTAACTAAATGAATAATGTTCGTAAATAATGTCTTTTAAGCTGTACATCCTTATTGACATACATAAATTACATACATATGCGTTTTCCAGTAAATCTTTTTGAAGTAAAAACAAAAAGAAGTAAAACTTTCATAACCCACACCGATCTATACCTTCAATCTCTCTCTCTCTCTCTAAGAAAACTTTGAATTATCATATATGAACGAATATCAGATCCTGGATGAAAAATTAAAGAAAACTCTCTCTAACTAATTTTCGTTTACCACATTAACGAAAGTAATGCACAAAGCTAATCCAACGCTAATCAAATGAAAATGTTGACTGAAAAGACTAATTAATTTCACTGCAATGAAGTAATTCTACTCGTTAATAAGCTGCGGTGCCACCGTGGTAAACGACGTATCCACATTTTGTATTTATTATATTGAATCATATTAATTTTATTATAGTCAAGTGAGAAATTAATGTGACAATAGACATTAACTTGTGAAATTTATCAATTAACTAGTGAGATTTAGTGATAACGGTACCGTTATTATATATTCATTAAATCGATATAAACACTTCATATAAGTGAATCTTTTTCGTGTTGTCACCATAATAGTATAACGTTGTCTTTTCAGTAGCAGTATGTTTTTCTCCAAATTTACTTTGGTTTTATATGGTTGGCGCAATATCTAACTTAAACTTTTGTATCGTTTATTCAATATACACCTGTATTATTTTTTGTTCTAATTATCCTCTAAACTTGTACAATTTGATAACACTTCTATATGATCTCAGTCCAAGGAGGTGAGACACATACACTCTCGCGTGATATTTTTTTTTTTTTTTTGGTCCGCGGAACATTTTCTTAAAACAAACTTTTTTATATTTCTAAATTCAAGAGGTAATTAGGATTAAAAAATTAATTTAAGTGCATACTAATAAATGGTGTCAAATTCAGAGGTAGGAATATATTAAGCCTTATATTACTGCCAGCATCTTTCTTTATTTTCCCCCTCTGTTTGGTTAAGATCATTATAATTAATTGGCATGACAGTATTCATCTTATTTGTTACTGTTTTTTTTATTTTAAAAAAATCATATGACTGGAGAGGGGGGATTGAAAATCAAATGACCTTGGAAGATAAATGGTCGTTTTCATTATGAAAATATTCAAATTATAAGACTACTAATTAGATAAACCATAATTAGAGAAAACAAAACCAAAATATAGAGAGTTTAATAGTTTAGGTTTGAGCTATAGATTTCTCTAAACAAATGACAGGCCGAATAGCCGACCAGCCGACCCGGCCTTTGAGGGCATGAAGCATATTTTCTGGCAGTCTTTTTTTTTTTTATTAGTCTTTGATTAAGATGTACTCTACTTTAATTATGAACTAAAAAAATCACTCATCCACAATGCATATACGAAACGAATTAACATATACAAAAGTTATGACGTGATCATAGTTAATTAACATATATGATTTTCTTATTTATTAATGAACTAATATAAATTAATATGATTTGATGCATACATGGAGTTTAAATAAGTTTTGTTGAGAACTTTATTGTCATGTGTTATATAAGAGAACATATAGAGGTTATTAGTTGATTTTGGGTTTTGTAATGCTAGGATTAGGAAATATTGGTTTTGGAAGACGAAACGGGCGGGGGGGGGGGGGGGGATCGTTATACCAGTGAAAATATGTCTTTAAAATGATTTGAAATTAAGTGTTTGAAAATGGACTTATCATGGAAAAAAATTCTGCCCTTGGAAACAAATGGCTAGACCTCTTTGCTTTTGGAATATTGAGATTAAAACTCAGGATAAAAATGTAGTATGTAGTTAGACACTACAATATTAAAGATATGTACTCTCAAGAGTCGAGAGCAAACTCCCTTTATTTCCTTCCTTCATGCATTCACATATTTCTCTGAGAAAAATTCCTTTGAATTTATTTATTAAGCAACTTTTCATGATTTTGAGGCCTCAAAAATTTTAATAATTAATTTTATGATTTTATTTTTATTTAGATAATAAAATTTGAGAAGAAAGAAAAAGGTAGAATGAACTTTGGTAAAAAAGGAAAGAAAGAAAGACATATCTACTTTTTAATATTAAAAGTATTTTAGTACATTGATTAAACTAATCAAATCTTCTTATTAGTAAATAAAGTTTTTTATAACAAAATCCAAGGTAATGTATTGTAAATAAATGTCTAATATTTTATTGACTTGAATTAACCTTTACTAGTATAAATAATGATATTATTATGCCAAGTTAAATTAATAATACTACACTATAGACAACAAGTACAAAAGAAAGAATGTGACACTAATTTTTTCCATATATGGGTGTGTGTGTACGTATATAAATTTTATGTAAAAAGTTTAATAAAAAAGATATGTATATTTTAACACTTATATGCTGAAATTTAAAAAGAATGACAGTAATAATATCCAATACATTTTTTCAACTTTTCGTTTTGTATTGTCTCTGAAATGACAAATCACCGCAATCTTGACATGAAAAATATTATCAGTAGGGCATTTAGATTCACATAAACTCGATCTAAGACATCGATAAGAACCAGAGTCATAATGAAGTACTCGATTGCAAGTAAAACATGGGTTCTCCATCACTCCATACGTCATCCCATAGCTAGGAGCTAATTAATAATTCAAAAATAACAAATAAACTACTAGAAGATAACATAAAGCTTTCAAAACCAAAAAAAGAAATACCAAATGTTGCATATAGGTGAATTTATCAACAACAAAAAAATCATATTAATTTATTATGATTAAGTAATAGATATGTGAAATTATGTATTTTGAAGAGTAAAATTCCATTTAAAGATTGTTTTTTGTTAAAAGTGAGATGTCTAAATCTGCATACACAATTGAATATTAAAATATTGTATTTAGATCTTAATATTGAACTATTAAAACTACTTGTTTTCTCAACTTTTGACTGTTTATAATTTTTATCTTTTATATTTATTAGAAACTAATAAATATAAAATTCAAATAAACCAATTTAAATATTTTATCCACAAGTTCTTAGGTTGTTTGGTGATGATTGTTAGTGGCCCACTGATGGTGATTGGTGGTGGCAACTATTGTACGATAAGAATGATGATTGGCAATTGTTATCGTGGAAGTGATTGTGTAAATGATGAGCAATGGTGGTAGCTGGTGACAACAACAGTGGTTAGCAGAGGTTATTATACGGGGAAATTGATCGTTCGCAATGATGATAATTGTTTTTGTGAAAGTGGTTGGTGTAGTAGCGACTGGCGGCCATTGACAATGGTTGTAATAATAGAAATGTTTAATAATAGAAATGGTTCATAATGGCAGGTGGTGCTTGATAAGTTGTGCAGTCATAGCTAATGGAAATTTTGGACAAAGTAATTGCGAAAAATCATCTTCGTGAAATACTTTTCACAACTTCTAAAAATATTAAAACATAGATCAATTCTGAATAGTTAAATTCATTAATTGATAAATATTAATATAAGCAAAATCACTTAATAATTTGAGATTTGAATCATTCTGATTCAGATTTCTATTAAGTCTTAAACCCCTTAACCTTTTGGTTTGGAACAATACTTGCTTTCTTTGTTGAATGGGACGGTAAGTTTCCTTGAGCTCAAGGCAAGGGACAAAAAGGGGATAACCACGTATATATACATCTTAAGAAGAAATATTTACGAAACGTGACGATATTTTTATATTTACAAAACATAACATTACAAATCCTATACAAAATATGCTTTTAAAAAAAAAATTATTTTTTTTTAATTTTTTTGTTTTAAATTCGCTCAAAAATTTATGTATGAAATGTGTATATCTCGCTCAAGGCTTAAAAAGTTCGCTCAAAATTTAGTGTATGAAAAATGTATATCTCATTCAAGGATTAAAATAATCTTCAAATTTTTTTGTATGAAATGTGTATATCTTGCTCGATGCTTAAAACGTTCGCTAAAATTTTATGTATGAAGAACGTATGAAATGTGTATATCTCGATCAAGGCTTAAACATTACGCTCAAAATTTTATGCATAAAAATGGCATGAAATGTGTATATCTCGCTCAAGACTTAGAATTTCATTGACATTTTTCGTATATAAAGTTCATATTAGGTTTCTAAAAAAAATAATACAACTACAACAACATTGTAACAACTTTCATACAATATTCAAGGCTTAAAGTTTTCGCTCAAAATTTTGTGTATGAAAATTATATTAAAAATTTCGCTCATACATACACATTTCATACATTTTTCATACACAAAAAATTGAGGTAATTTTTTAAGCCTTTGAGCCAAAAAAAAAATTTTTTTTTAAAAAAATAAAAATTATTTAAAAATATAAAAATTATTTTAAAAAAAAATCAAAATATTTTTGTTAAAAAAATTAAAATATTTTTTTAAAAATATATATTTTCTGGAAAAAGAAAAAAAACGAAAAATATATAAAAATGCGGCATGTTTCATAATATTTCGTTATGTTTTGTAAATAAGAAAAACTATCGTCATATTTTGTAAATATTTCTCCATAACATGTATATATACGTAATTTTCCCGGCAAAAAGGTGTTGGCTCATTGCATTTATCTTCATAATGTCAATACTTTTTCCTGCAAACACACTTGGGTGCTTAAGTAACTTATATTCCAGCTTGTAGGGATTTGAGGGAGCTTGTTATTAAATGGAAGCATCTACAATGGGAACTAAAGATATTTGTCATGTGGCTTTATAAAGAAACAATTCACTGACATTCCGTATTCTAAAAATTAACCCACATGCAGGCAAATATGAACGTCAATCAAATGTAAAAACCCATCAAAATTTCTGTGGCACTCTTTATCTCCTATTGAAATGAGAAATCCAAGCATCCTATATACAATTAGTACACTAATCCGAAAGGAAATACTGGTACAAAGTTTTTTAGAAACTGAGATTAAAATATCTAAACTGTCGCTGCGTCCCGCAGAATGTCGTTCAAAAGCTTGGGTAAGTAACACAACTTAATATCAAGCTTGAGACAAAAAAAGTATGACTAAGAGACAATATAATAGCGGCCAAGAAAAGAGCGGCTTTCTTGATAACCAAAGATTACATATAGGTTGTACCAAGTGGATATTAAATGGTTATTTCTTATGGAATTCTAAGTATAGCGTTTGAGTTATAATATTATCTGGAGCTACTGCAACTCTAAACACAGCCTGATAATTCAACACAGATGCTTCACAAATTGGACATCAGTCGCGCATTCGTCTCGTCATGGACATTTCCAATAGCCGCCATATTCACAGTGTCCACGCCTGTTAAACAGACCAGTGAATTACATCAAAAACATAATTCTAGAGCAAATCTTCGGGAGGATGGACATATCAGGACAAAATGCAGAGTTTCCGTTCACATACACAAAACAAATAAAAAATATCTTTGGTTAACTTTTCCCCCTTATTTTCTCGAGAAGGGAACAGCATGGGGACACAATAGGTAATACAACCACATAAAACATCTGGGTATTGTTGCAGTTGCAGCTGCAGCATATCCACATTCAACAGTCGTAGAGACCAATCAAAGTGGGACCTTAATATCCTTTTTTAACACTATCACTCCAGTCTAACATGTTTTTGACAGCAGGCACCTTTATAAAGCTTTTATAGCTGAAACTGTTTCAAATCCAAACAACCATTCTCCGAAGGAGCAAACAACTTAAAAACACATGCATGACGCACCATATGACAGACCAGCCACACGTGCTTGACATATCAAAGACTCGAGCTTCATTTTTTGATTATTACATCAAAGACAAACCTTTTTTATAAGGAAATTCTTTTGTCTGTATTAAATCAAAGACAAGCTTTTATTTACTATTTTCGAACTTCTGTGTTCAGTTCTTACCCACTTGTGGGATTACACTGGGTTTGTTTTTGTTGTGTTCAGTTGTTGGTGCCTTTATGATTATTATTGTTATTGTTGTAGTAGTAGTAAGTGCTGCTTAATAATTTTGTATACAAGTAAGAACATGTGGAAAATTATCAAAATCACCATATGGATGAAAGTATCAAATTCATCAATGGAGAACAAGGAACTTGCCTTACAGAAAGAACTAGAAAAATTTCCTCCCAGAACCTTGGTCACCACTAGCCTTGCCATCTCCAAAGCCATCAAAACGGTTTGAACGATTATCATTGTCAGAACGTGAATCACCAAATCCACCAGAGCGGCCTGAGCCAAATCCTCCAAAACCAGATGAGCGATCTGAACTCCCGAAGTTTCCAAAGCCACCAGTCCTATTTGAGCTTCCAAAACCACCACTGCGATCTGAACCACCAAAATTACCGAATCCTCCCTGACGATTGGAGTCACCATAATTCCCTGAGCGGCCTGAGCTTGGTCCACCAAAGCCACCCCCTGATCGTCCAGAACCAGATCCACCAAATCCGCCTGTTCGACCAGAAAATCCGCCTTGCCCACCAAACCTGCCGCCAGAATTTCCATAACCACCAGAACGACCAGAACCCGAATCACCAAACCGACCACCTCCCATGCCTCCATAAGAGCCAAACCGGCCACCACCTCTACCCATGTCACTGAACATGTCTGTTGCTCCAGCCTCTACTTCTATCCTTGGAAGCTTTTTTCACCAAATACATGAAAATAAGATAATTTAATAAGATGAGAAAATAACCCTTGGTCACAACTGGCCTTACAATTCACCTAATTTGAGCAAGAACATCAGCGTTATGACACTTAATTGTTTAGATAAAAAATTGCTAGAGCCAGCTATAAGCTACTTCATTTTCAGATCCATTCCAGTCTACATATTAACACAATTCAATATTATTCAATTAAGTAACCATCTAGATAGATATAGAAATACAAAATCACTCCCTCAAGAAAAGGCTAAGGCACAGAGGATACAGAGAGTGAGAAATTGTACTCCATGAAGTAAATGACACAAGAACTTGAACTAAGTCAAAAGTTTACATGAAATTTAGTAAAGACTTTAGTTTGTCTACTTAGTATTCAAATAATAGCACACCACAACATTTCCCTCACACGGTAAAGCATGCCAATGAAGTACTAGACCTACATTTACAATATTCCAATTAAAACTATCCCAAACATCCCATTTTCTGTGACATGATTTCACTAGGCACCCTAGGTAAGGATATCTGCTTGAGTTACTACATTGAAATCATAGAGAGATATCCTCAACAGCATTTGGCATTAAGTGAAAAAAAGCCGAAAATATCTGAAAGATCAAAGTAAAACAATGCATTGCGCTACTTTCATTGCAATCATAAAATATTTGTTGGCAAGAACTTTTGATCTTTTATTAAAATAATTCAACTTTTTGGACCCGGCAAAGGAGGAGTGGAGAACTAAACAGCAGCCCTTTAGCACTAACAGTTACAGAAGTCACAACTCACACAGCAGTTATAGTTCTCAAACATAAAGCTTTTTTCTCCAACCGAGGGCACGTATGATAATGTAGGCAAAACATGAATAGATGACATCAAAAAGTAAGAGCATCAATGTATTAGCAGTCTTACCTCGATAAATCTGCATCCCACATCGCGTTCAATACCTTTCACATCCCTATGTTGGCTTGAAGAATGTATCAGAATTGCACTTCCTGTCTTCCCAGCACGTCCAGTTCGACCGGATCGATGAACAAAGATCTCTGAAGAGTTTGGGAGCTCATAATGTACCACCTGAGCAGCAAATTATCAACTTCAACTTCAGAAAGAAAAAAGACAAAAAGCAGACTGCAATTGAAGAGACTCAATACCCAGAAACTTCTCACGATACCCAATTGGTTTCGTCAGGCATACAAAGCAGAGATGTCCCCAGAAGCAACTTACTTACTTTTGGCCACATCCTATTTCATTTACTAATTTATTTTCTAATATTCAATTATTATACTGGCATACAGCAGACTTGATGCACGAGCCGAATACTGGTTTCAAGTATTTGCTCCCTTCTAGAAAGTTTCAGATATCATAATTTAGGTGAAAAGCTAAACACACAGCATATATGACTCAATAATATAACAACATGTGGGTGGGGGTGTTGGAAACAATATTTTAGGAAGGAGGGGAAACAGGAGCAATTGAATTGTAGAGTGTAAAGAATTATATTGACCGATGTAGCATGCAAGTTATATTGGAGAACAATATTAATTTGCACTCACATACAATGAGTCGGGTATTTATGCAGAAAATTCATAAAATTACTAGAATATCACATTTGGCACTAAATTTGTAACCTAAAGCACATTTAAACTCATTTGCCACTAAACTAAAATTTTCCTTTAAAACATGAAGGATCAGGCAAAGTTGGTATTTCAACATGCAACTTCCATTGAACCCCTTCTATTCCATTTCATGTTGTTGGTTTGTTGATCTACGGTTCTAAACAGAAGGTTCTGATATATGCTGTCTGCTCTATTTTTGGAAAGTGCAGAAGAAAGAAAAGAAATGTGGTGCTTATTCAACTTAAAATCAGAAGTACAGGAATAAAAGACCAACCAGATCAACATTAGGTACATCAAGTCCTCGAGCAGCAACATCAGTGGCCACCAATACATTGAATTGACCTTGGCGGAAACCTGATAGAGTTCTCTCCCTCTGGGTTTGTGAGATGTCCCCATGCAAAGCTTCACATTTGAAACTCTTTTGCATTACATACGACAATCTATCAGCATCACGTTTAGTTTGAGTAAAAACAATGCACTTCCCTCCTTTTGCATGCTCCTGCAGAAATGACATGCTCAATTAGTTCCCGAAATTAAAGATTATTGAAAAGTTAGACAGTAGAAAGACCATTCTCTATTTTTATTTATGTTGGTGGCAAAAAAATAAAGAGCGGCTTAGAACAATAAAATGTGCATAAAATAGGACAGGGGGGTATATCTCCATACAGTTATCAGAGGTCCAAGAATTGCTGGTTTCTGATGCATCTCACAACCAATTGAAAACAAGGAAATCCCATCAGCCAATTTCTGATCAGAATCTCCTACCTGGGATATATAGAAAAATTAGCTCCAAGGTTCTCAATAATTAAAAAGGAAATTTGTAAGATGTTGAGCATTTTGGCCTCACAAGATCGACGTGAAGTGGATTCTTCAGGAACTTTTTGGTAATTTTCAATATCCAACCAGGCATTGTGGCTGAAAACATCATTGTCTGATGCTTCTGCGGAACATTTTCTAAAATGGTCTCAACATCCTCCGCAAACCCCACATTAAGCATTTGATCAGCTTCATCTAGAACAACAAACTGGATTTCTGCCAAATTCAAAGCACCCCTCTTCAGCAGATCAATAATCCGACCTGGTGTTCCCACAACAATATCTACTCCCCTGTCAAGGGAACTCATTTGGCGTGAAATGGGAACACCACCATAAACACATAGTGTATCCAGACCAGGAGCAGACTCAAAAAATTCTTTATCCACTTGTTTGGCAAGTTCTCTGGTTGGCGCCAAGACTAAAGCCAAAGGATTCCTTCCACGTCTGCATAATTGAAAATAAGCTGATTTTTAGTAATTTACAACTGTAACAAGTTCCAAATTTGCAACAAATATTCAGAATCAAACTTTAATTACACTACCCAAACCTAGAAGACGATAAATCAATACATTATGCTGCTAGCATATTTGTACTACTAATATAAAAGCACAGAGAGAAAGCAGACTGCACAAACCCATGCTTCTCGTTGAAGCGAATGATCTTATCCATGATGGGAATGCCAAAAGCTAGTGTCTTCCCAGTTCCAGTTCTAGCTCGACCAATCATGTCGGATCCTTGCATTGCTGGTTCCAGAACAGCTTTCTGCACAACCCACAAAGAATTAAAGTCCGCACCTCTCTTTGCCTTGCATCTCATGACCAAATTAATCTAAGGCTATGCATTAAAACAAGCAGTACGTGACTAAATTAAGCTCATTCTGGACCGATCATTCTAAACAAGACTGGAGGAGGAGAAAATCCTGATATGTTAAGTGCCTAACTATGCGACCAAGGGTGTGGCCTAGTAGTCAATGAAGTGATTGAAAACCTTGAGGGCGAGGGTTAAAATTATAGGGGAGACAAAAAAATTTGGTAATTTCTTCACATTTGCTTAAGCCTTGGTCAAAACTACCCAGTACCTGTGTTGCGATGTTCACAGAAGGTAGCATACAACTAGGCGAGGTGCCCCGTTATTAAGAAGATGTTAAGTGCTTTATTAGAAGAACTGGCCGACCAACCCCATGAGAGTACACCATACAACTCTTAAGTTACTCGTCCCTAGATAATATTTAAGTATTAACTTCATCGACAAAAAGACTACCAGAAACACATTAAAGGTTTGTTTGGTATGGCAAAAATGTGTTCTCCAATGATCATATATTCATTCATATGAAGACAAATTACATACATAAGGTATCTTAAGCTTTTGGATGAGATGGATATACACCAACATGTTCCTCTATTGGTGTAAAATGGCATCATTCACTTGATGTCATTATATATCCAACTCTTTAACCCATATAACTTGATTCAATCAACACACGGACAATGTTTTTTAATAAAGTGGGATTACCATATACTCCCTCCGGTCCATAGTAAGTGTCCTTTTACATAATTAAGATGGTATTAATTGTTTTATTCCAAATTTACCTTTACCTTATTTAGATAAGTGAACTTTTATGTAATCAAGAAACTATACTAAATAGGTATCATTTAATTAAGGGTAAATAAGTCAAAATACCTACTCCTTTCTAGAAGTTACTATTTTCTTAAGTGTGCCAAAGGCCAAAAGGACACTTATTGTGGACCGGAGGAAGTATCACTTAAGTTTATACCTAACCATACAGGGGGAATTAATACAGAAAATTACTCCCTCTGTCCAGTTTTACTTGTCCAGTATACTAAACATTGATGTCCACTTTTACTAGTCCAGTTTGTAAAACCCAGAGATAATTTAACATTTAATACCTATTTTACCATTATTATTAATAATTGGGTTAGGAAACTTCAAGGACTTGTTAGTGGCTGCACAACATTTTAATTATGTTATAGTGATTTCAATTATTTAAAATGATTTATAATAATTAGGGGTGATATAGTAAAATTGTCCTAAGGGGTGTGTCAAGTCAAACATGGACAAGTAAAAAATGGACAGAGGGAGTATTTGCTAAGTTAAAACATTTCCGAGAAAAATATCCCATGTGAAAACATTTCGAATCACACAAACACACCCTAAAAGCTTAAAAAACCAACTACTATTCTTATACTTATACACCCTATTCAGTACTATTTAGAAATTATGCAACGCATGTTATTTAATACAACAAACCAAACAGTCTGTTAAAAAATAATGTCGGATTAACTAATCCCAACATACTAATACACCCGTACTAACGACCCCTTAAGTTGATACTTAACCAAACAGTGGAAAATAATACAGAAAACTGCTCCCTCCGGATCAAAAAGAGTGTCCACTTACCCCTTTTTTTTTTTTCAAGAAAAGTGTCCACTTACCAAATCAAGAAACAATTAACCTTATTCTTCCAAAATTGCCCTTATTAAGTGTTAAGTGATCAAATCTAATACCTATTTAATTAGGGGTAGTTTAGTCAAATTACCTATTTTTGTCTAGGAGTCAGCATTAAGGGGCGTGCAAATGGCTAGGTGGACTCTCTTTTTGATCCGAGGGGAGTCCAAATAATTGAGGTTTTAGACTTGAGCACATGGATTAACGAATTCACTTACTCCTAAAAATTAAGAGGTTTATAGACTAAAACACCCTTAATTAAGAGGGGCTTTGAAACTATAACAAGCATTAAATTTGGTCATTGAATTAAGAATTTGTCGAGGGTAAATTTGTAAAAAGACAAACTAAAACCTGAATTATTTTAGACCAACTTTAAAAGGCTAAATCCTCAATTATTTTGGACCGGAGGGAGTATTTGCTAAGGTAAATCATTTCCAAGAAAAACATAACACACCCTAAAAGCTTAAAAAAAGACATTTTTTTGCCAACCTGAATAGGGAAGAGCTTAGTAATTCCTTTTTTAGCCAAAGCAAAAACAATCTCTTGAGAAATACCAAGTTTTGATATCTCAAGTCCTTCATTATCTTCAGTGGCGGATTCAAGATTTTAACTCAGGGGTTCGAAAAAATAACAAAAGCTAAATATAAAAAATAATGTTGTTGATGGAATCGAACCTATAACACTAGAGACAATTTTGAACACCCTGGACTGCTTGAGCTAACCTTTTACATTTATTCAGGGTGTTCAAAAGCTAATATATAATATATATATATATATATATATATATACACAAAAAATCTACCTTATATATACACTGTAAATTTTTGCCGAGGGTGTTCGGGAAAACACCTTCGGTTGGCTCTGCATCCGCCTCTGATTATCTTCAGGTAAATCCGCAACAGCATATCCTACTTATTTATTATTAAAGTTCCTATTTTGTTCTTTACCTTAGTGTTATTCATATAAATAAAATAGTTTGTAATTAAAGGTGAAGGGTATTTTAGTAAACTTACATGTTATTATACAAAAAAGAACATTCCGTCAAGCCAAACAATAAAAATGTTATTAAACCACAACAAACAATAAAGTCTATCCAAACATGGTATTCATTAAAACAGTACAATACCATACTGTACATTATGAAACCATGAGTAACAACCATCCAAACAGTGTTATACATAAAATTATTTGCTAAGCTAAAACATTTCCAAGAAAAACATTCCACGTGAAAACATTTCGAATCACACAAACACACCCTAAAAGCTAAAAGAAGAAAACATTTTTTTGCAGACCTGAATAGGAAAGAGCTTAGTAATTCCTTTTTTAGCCAAAGCAGAAACAATCTCCTGAGAAATACCAAGTTTCGATATTTCAAGTCCTTCATCATCTTCAGGTAAATCCGCAACAGCATATCCAGCTTGTAAATAACC
This sequence comes from Lycium ferocissimum, assembly GCF_029784015.1. Classification (NCBI taxonomy): domain Eukaryota; kingdom Viridiplantae; phylum Streptophyta; class Magnoliopsida; order Solanales; family Solanaceae; genus Lycium; species Lycium ferocissimum. Next base: position 51,301,694 of record NC_081352.1, read on the forward strand.
ACTAGAATGAAACCCTCTTACAGAAGAACAAACCCCAAATTTACCATCAACCCATTTCTCAGTTCTTGATTTAGTATTAGTATTAGTAGTAGTGACAAAACTGTTATTTTGGGTAGTTGGTAGGGCATTTCCGGAAAAGAATAGATGGGTAAGGGCATTAAGAGCAACCCTTTTAGAAGCATGTAAAGAAGAAGACTTTTTCAAGAGTATAAGGCTGTTCATTTTTTGGTAATATGGAAGGAGGGTTTAATTAGGGTTTATCAAAAAAGGAGGATTTAGCAAAGCAAAAAATGAAAGGCGGTTGGAGTTGGAGATCTTTGGGTTTGGAGATATTTTTGTTGAGGTAGAAGAAGAGGTTTTGGGAGCAAGAAAAGGGGTTTTGGTGTATGTATTGTTGTGAAGGGTTTAAGAGGAGGAAGATCCACATAAGCTGGGCTGGGGTTTGTTTGTCTTGGAAATGGGTAGGTTAGTTGTAAAATCTGATCTAGATTGGGCTGGGCTTGCTTGTCTTGTAGTCAAACTAGCCCAACAAAATATTGGGCTTGGAAAAGTTTTAAAGAAGATTTTCACTTCATCTAATAGTACTTGGAGCCCATTTGAGAAGCTTACGTAAATGTATCCTTCGACAACTAGTTTACCAACATGACCGAAGTATACACTGCCTATACACTTCGGTTATATATGTATGTATATAATATGTATACTGCATGAATATTTTAGAGCTGACAATTTTCAGTCCATATTTAGAAAACTAGTGAAATAGGCCGCGCTTCGCGCAGTTATTTCATGAAAAAATTATTAATGTATTTTATGCAATAGTTTTTAGTTTAATTTAATTTGAGACTAGAAGAAGAAGAATCATGAGAATTATTAATCTCACCTATAAAAATCGCGTCTATTAATATCATACTAATAATAATTTAGACAAATATAACACTGAAATAAATAAATTAAAAAAAAAAAAACTGGCAACATCCTCTTTTGTATGTGAAAATTTCTAAAAAAAATAATCAAAAAACTCGATTTGATCGTCGTATATTAATTAGTGTCACCGTTCGGTTTTCTTTGCTCGCTTTTATCAAACTTCGGTTTGGCTATGTGTTTAGAAAAACACCGAACCAAACTAGTTCGGGTTTTTTCGGTTTCGGTTTTTTAAAGTTCGGTTCGGTTCGGGTTTTCGGTTTTTTCAATTCGGTTTTTTTAATATAATATTAGAAGCGATTCCATTGTCACCAATTCATATTCTCAAAAGCAATAAAACATAAACCGATAAATTGAAATCAAAATCAAACAAACAAGATACATAAGAATAGAAAACTATAATCATGACATAGGATTAATATACATTTAATAATTAAGAAAACACATAAAAGACATATTAATCCTAAAGAGACATCCTAGTTACCTTTCTTTGTTAAGGTATTTGATTTTTTTAATGGAAAATTAAAATTATACAAAATGCAAAAGAGGACTTATTACAATTGGGTTTTTTTTTCCTTTAAACTTAATAGGCACGGCCGTATTAAATTTCGGTGCGCGTTCGGTTTTTCTTCGGTTTTGTAAACTTCTAATTTTGACGTAAAACACCGAACCAAACTAGTTCGGTTCCTGTTTGTTGATTTCGATTGGTTCGGTTCGGTTTTCGGTTTTCGCTTAATTATGCTACTCTTATTAATAGTGTCTTCTTGCTTTCAAAATTCTATCAAATGTGTTTAGAAAAGATTTGGCGACACTCTTGAGAGGTCAACGACTAAATACTTACACAGTTGAGAAAGTTAAAACATTTAGTCCTATATATGATTCAAATTAATTTTCTAATCCTTGGGTGGCCTATCGGTTTTGGTAAAATAATTTGAAGTAAATGTAAAAGAAAGTTATTAATCATCTGCCATCAGCTTAAATGTACTCTCTTTGTCTTCTTGTTGGAATTAAAGAAAATAGGAACCGTTGAACTTCTCCTTTTGACTGTTAATATTTCATTGAGCAAACACTAATGAGTAATAACGTACTTGCTTCAATCTTGATCCTAATTATGCAAATTGGAAGAACGGTTGGAAAGCAAAGCGTGTAATGCATAAAACGGCTAGAAGGTTGATTAAGCGAAATGTATCAAAAACCGAATGCTTACCCTAAAATACATTAATTTATGTTAAGTGATAAATTGTCGTTTTCATATGAAGAATATATCTCATGTGTTCGTTGGTTTGGTATTTATTTCTCTCCTTGAGTGCATCTACCTGAAACAAAAATAAAGAAGATTTAAAATAAAAAACGTTACAACCTATAATCATAATGTGGAAAAACTGAAAAGATCAACATTTTACATCAATATAACCCATATGCACATTGTAAAAAAGTTGAGAAGATCAAATTTTCAATAAAAACAACAATCGCACAAGCATAAAGTGAAAAAATAGGAAAAGAATGATAATTACCTCTCAGTTAACAAAACTAAGAGGAAAAAAAAAAATAAAAACATATTTATGAAAATGTAAGACGACACAGAGAGTGACATTGAGGAATTAAAATTATTGCTGCAAACAGATAAAAATTATTATTATTGTTCTTATAGTTTATAGTTTGCTATTATAGGCTGCATCACTCAAGTTTGGCACCCAATTTCACCAAATAATATTTATAATCATTTATCTTCCACTTCCTTGCTTTCAATCCAAAATCCATAACAACCAAAAAAATTAATCTAAAGTACCTTAATTCCTCCCCTGCATTTTCTTGACCCGCCATCTCTACTCCTGCAAAATGGATAGATAGAAAAAAGTATTGTTTTTACAGTTCTAATTTTAGAATTTTAGTTGCATAACTTACGTCCCAAAATTAATTTCAACAAACCTTAAAAGATTGGAAAACAATATGTATAAAAATAAGTCAAATTGTGCATCCTAATATATCGTTCTTCACTTCTGTCTTGCTTAGTAAAAAGCTGCAAATAATGAGCATAACAACTCTTATCACCAAATTGCATAGACAAAGAAAAATAACTAATAAATAGAGAAGAATACTTATAACTTTTTATTATAAATCTACCTCCCTTCTCTGTTATATAAAAATTAGATATTATTAGAAGCTCAAAAGAAAAAATATGTCTATATGAAGGAGAGAAAGCGGAAAGCACATGAAAGCTGACGATGTATACTGAACAATAAATACATTGCAACAACCCCAATTCAAAGGCTAAAAAACTACGTGGCAATTTTAGCATTAAAAAAGTGAATATCCTTAAAGATACCCAAATAATAAACGTATCAAAACACTCACTTGCTTGCTAAATTATGTATTTGAGTACCTGACATGGGATTAGTTCCTTCTCCATCAACATTTTCTTCCTTTTTGTGCTTTTGCTCTCCCCTCCGCTCTATAATACCTTCAATTTATTGAAATGAGAATACCATGTTGGTGTGATTTAATTAGGTGTCATGACTTGTACATTAAATAATTAGGAGGTTATGATCATGAAAGACTTGGCAATTATGAAATTACTAATACTAATTAAGAGTAGAAGGGTTATGAGTTATTGAGATGACTTTTTAAAATAAAATAATTGAAAAAATGATATAAAAAGTCAAAAAAAGGAGAAAATAAATAAATAGAATCCCACATCACATTGTCTATGTCCAACTTTATATTATATATAGATTAACCTATTTAACCCACATTTTAGTGAGTGGGGTTACTCATATTTCAGTTGGATAAATATGGGCTTCAAGTCTCTTTTAATCATAGAAATATAGGCAACTATGGGCATTCATAAATGAACTCACTAGACCCAATAACAACTTATTTTCCTCAAAATAGGAGAAAATGTTTTCCTTAAAATTTTGAAGGAAAACATTTTCGCGATCGATAAAAAACACACCAACGCACCCCTAACCCCAACCCACCGCACCCCACCCCATCACCTACACCTACCCCCCACCCATGGTCCCCTGGCCCTACTACACCATCCCTGCCCCTGCTCCCTAGCACCCCCACCCACCTCTACGCCATCCCTTACGCTCCCTCCCCAACCCACACCTCCAATACCGCCCTCCCCACTACCACCACCCTGCACCCCCCCCCCTCCCCCCCCCCCGTAATTTCTATTTCATATATTTTATTTTACTTTTGTAAAAAATTTATAAAAAATGAGAAATTTTCTTCTTACCTCTCACCCCGACCCTTAACCCACCACTACTTTGCCTGCCACCCCCCTCCCCCGATTTTCTATTTCATGTATTTTATCTTACTTTTATAAAAAAATTATAAAAAGTGAGTTTTTTCTTCCCCACAACCCACCACCCCTCCCTCTCCCCCCCCCCCCCCCCCACACACATTTTCTACTTCATATATTTTATTTTACTTTTGTAAAAAATTTATAAAAAAAAGAAAAAAATTTTTCTTACCTCCCACCCCGACCCTTACCCCACCACCGAGCTAGCTCCCCCTCCCCCCCCCCTCCCACATTTTTTATTTCATATATTTTATCTTACTTTTATAAAAAAAATTATAAAAAGTGTGAAAATTTTTCTTATTCTATTTCATAATATTTAATTATAAATGTATGAAAAAATTAATTCAATTTGACAAAAGAAAAAATTATAGACATTACACTTGAAAAATATATATATATATATATATATAACTTGTTGTATTAACCAAAAGTGAGAAATTACAGCGGCATAAAAGGAGCTATGCTATTGGACAATATGCCCCAATAGTCAGCTCAAGCTTAAGGACGAGAAAATACATCGAAATCCCCCCCTGAAGTAGGACCTTTTTTTTTCAAAAAGAGACTTAAACTTTGTGGAGGTCCTGTTACCCCCTAAACAACTTTGAACTAATGTTATTACCTCCTTTTTGAACCACCTGGCATAGAGAGTGCATAGACTCTCCTAAAGAGAATGAGGAACCCAAAAACCCAATATAATCTTATATTTACAATGTATTTTTCTATTTTTCTTGTTATTTTAACTTTTTTTCCTTATTCTTTTTTCTTTTCTTTCTTTTTTCTTCTTCATAAACCATCTCCACGGGACCACCCGCCACTTTCAACGCCACCATTTCTGCCAAAACTCGGACCAGCTTCAACTTTTTCTTCAACTCGAAAATCTCATTAAAAAAAATTTCCTCACATTTCGAACAATTATGCAAAACCTGAAAAGCCGTCCTTTCTTCCTCACCTCCAATCTAATGGTTTTGTATTGTTCAGTACACCCAAACTCATTCTTCCATTTCTTTTCTTCTTTGATGTCTAATCCCTCTTATCTTCTTTTCGTTTCAATAGTGAAGGTGGTTGCTGCTGACATTGAACCCAAAGATCCAATAATTTTGTCCGGTTTCCTCCCTCAGTCCTACTCCCCCCTCCCCCCCCTTCAACTCATCTAATATTTGGTTGGTGTATATGCTTATTGGTTTTGAATTTCTGTTTTAATCAGGAAGTTGTGGGGTGGTGGTGGTGGGGAGGGGGGTGTAGAATAAAGAAGAAGAAAGAAAGAAAGAATATGGGGGAGGGCTAGCTGAAGAAGAAGAAGAAGAAGAAGAACGTGGGTTAGGGGTCAAAAATTAGAAAGAGAAAAAGAAATAGTCTAACAAAAACAAAAAATGAAAGAAAATGTAATTTTAATTAAAAAACACGTGTCAAAAGGGTATTGGTTCGTGGTTAACACCTACTTCTTAAAAATTGTGATTGAACGAAAAAGGAGGTAATAACATCAGTTTAAAGTTGTTTAAGGGGGTAATAGGACCCCCGAAAAGTTTAAGTGTCTTTTCATTAAAGACATAAACCGTAGCAGCACAACAGATACATCCAAAACTGATAACCCCTTAGTCTTATTCAACTCCTAGTTCATAACTATATTGGATAGAAATTAAAGCTTGACAACCAGTTTATAGCTTCAGTTTGATATTTGCCCTTTGATGCACTTCCTGAATAATCACCTTGATGAGCAGGTTGGTATTTTGCCTCTTTTGCTGAAAAATCCTCTGATTCCTTTCCTTCCGGACACTGTAAACAACAACTAATGTCATTCGATATACTTCAGCTTGGGGTGTTCTACCCCTGGCATGTTGCTCTGCCCAACCGAGTTTTGCATTCCAACCCCTTGCAACTCTCTTGATGCCCATCCATGAAAGCAGCTAGGGGTGTTCATGGTCCAGTTTGACTCGGTTTTTGGTTAAAATCAAACCAAACCAAACCAATCAAGTCGGGTTTTTTTTAATATTCAAACCAAATCAAACCATTATAGTATAAATTATATCGGTTTAATCGATTTGGTTCGGTTTTTGCGGATTTTAAGGATGTATTTTATAATGCAAAACAATTGATACAAGTGAGGTACAAAAATTTCATATTATTCATAAATGGATAACAGAGTTCCAATGCCAAAGAAATATTGACATACGCTTGAGACAATATCCAGAACATCTTTGAACTGAGAGACGAAATCAGAGGAAATAATTGGCCTCTTAAATCTACCTATGTATTTACTGAGTGAGAAGCTCTTGATTAGAAGTATCAAATCAAGTCTTTTGACTGAAGTGAATAGCGTATTATTCATAATTGAAGATTGATATTAACAATTGGAAAACTAATAAAAGTTTGAATTTGAGATGAAAAACTAAATGAGGGAAAGTTCCATTTTTACCTTCAACACTTTTTTTAATTATTTTACCTTAAACATAAATGGGCTAGGGGAACAAATGGGCTTGACTTTCTTCTCTAATTATTTGAGTATGTATTGAACTTGGAATTCCCTAAATTAGGAAGAAGATAGATAAAATTTAATTAATATATATAATATTTTATATATGTATATATTGATCAGTTTGGTTTGGTTTTTTTTATGTGTAACACCAAACCAAACCAAATATTATCGTTTTTTTTTTTAAATTTAAAATCAAATCAAATCAAACCGAGCCAATTTTCGGTTTATTAAGTCGGTTTGACTCGGTTTACCGGTTCAGATCGATTTTTTGGTCTCATTTGAACACTCCTAAAAGCAGCTTACTCCATATTTGAGATGAAAAATCACAAAGGAAATATAAGTGCTCCAGGCTTTCATCTGCAGATTCACACAAAGGGTATTACTGGTCATTGATCACACCTCATTTATATAGCCTGTCTCTGGTCTAGAGCCTCCTATGTGCAGCTACCAATAACATAAATGTCCACCTTGGAGCTCCCAGATTGTTGAACACTAGTTTCCTCTATGGCACCTTCTGATACTGACCCCTAAGCTTGACATACTCCAACTTGGTTGAGTACTTTTGCATATGCTGAACATCATCCATGGAGTATCCAGCTTGAATAAAATACTTGGTTGCCTTAAGGATCTTCTGAACAATCCAAGAAGCTTGTTTTGGTACATCATTGATCATTTACCTATTCCTTCCATAGTAACTATGAGCCCATTTCACCCACAGTTTATCCTGCTTAGCACAGATGTTCCATAGCAGCTTACAAATAGCTGCTTTGTTCCATACTGCCACATCAAGAATGCTAAGACCACCAGCAGACTTGGGATAACAGATCCTCTCCTAAGCTCGCAGGTTTTTTTTTGAAAGTTCAGTACCACTAGTCCACAAAAAAATCCTACAAGTGGCTTCTATAGCTTGGATAATTTTCTTAGGCAAAATAAACACTTGTGACCAAAAAACTTGGATTTAAAACAGGACAAACTTGATTAATTGGACCCTACCAAAGATATGACAACACTACAAGAAAGTGTATATACGGCGACATTTTATAAATGTCGTATTAAGCTGATTAAATGTCACAAATTCATTTACCGACATTTAATTTACATTTGGATCACATGTCGTAAATTTTAGAATTTACATTTGGATCAAATGTCGTAAATTTTAGTGTGGGAAATTTTCCAACATTTACCTAAATGTCGGAAAGAATTTACGACATCTATTTTGTGATATTTAGGGAAATGTCGGTAAGAAATTTACGACATTTTTGGTAAATGTCGTAAAGAATTTACGACATTTATTTTGCGACATATAGGTAAAGGTCAGTAAGAAATTTTATGACATTTATTTTCCGGCATTTACCTAAATGTCGAAAAGAATTTATGACATTTATTTTGTGACGTATAGGCAAATGTCAGTAAGAAATTTACGACATTTATTTCTGACATTTAGGTAAATGTCGGTAAGAAATTTACGACATTTATGAAATGCCGCTTAAAATTACTGACATTTAGATTAATGTTGGAAAAAATGTCCACGACATTTACTTGTTGCATTCATAAAATGTCACATTAAAATTTTAGACATTTTGATTAATGTCAACAAATAAAAATGTCAAATGTTGTAAAAATTTATCTATATAATTTTTATTATGACACAAATACTTATATACAATTTGTACATTCTATAAATGTCAACCTCTTGTAACAAACATGAAATATATGTAAAGCAAATGAATTTTGATATTATAACGAAAGAACAAAGTAGCGATATAATAAATGTTATGTAAAAATTAATTGATAACAAATCAAATGATGTGTTCTATTTCAAGTAAAGCTAAAATCTAACTAAATACTATAATTTCAACATGAAACCAGCTTCACTCTCTATTCAAATTAAGTTCCTTAATTTCTCGAATAAAATCTGCAACAAAGCTTGATGAAATAACCAATCCACAAGTCGAGCATTTCGTTGACAGTAATTGACCTCAATTCCTTCAAAAATTCTGCACAAGAAATTCACATAAGAAAAAGAACTATAACAATATAATAAAGGGAATTGTTTCCTCCTTGACTAGAACTAATTAGGATATCAAAAATTACAAATTGGGTTTCTCTGAAATAAACAGATTGAAGAATTGATGCAAAAGCAACAACTATAAATGAAGCGTACTCCCTTTGAAAGAAAAGAAAAGGGAAAAAGGTGTCTTGTAATTTTTCAAACTTACCCACTTCTTTTTATTTGTACCAACTACACTAGTTCCAGTCTTCTTGATCCACGCCTAAGAAGAAATATTAAATTGGTTACTTTAATAGTTTACGAAATTCAAAAAAATATCACAATCTTTTGATAGCGTAAGTTTTATCAAGCCATAATTATTTATAAAGAAAAATAATTGTGAGATACATACGAATTATAAATACGTAAAAGAACATACAGTTCAAGAACAAGAAATTAATACTTTCTGTTGAAATGACATTTTGATCATTGATTAAAAAAACTCTTTAAACAAAGTGGTGGATGAGAGAAGCCAAAAAAAAAATAAAAAAATACAAGAACGTAGCTATTTTATGCATCTCACGAGACAAAAAGAAACTTTGTTTAAATAATTAGGGGAAAAGCAAGCAACAAAAAAAAGGATACAAATTTACCTTATCTGTAATGATCTCGACTCAAATTACTCGATTAATCAACGGAAATGAAGAACAACAATTTTTTTGGGACAATTTTCTCTTGTATATAAAACTGGAAAAATGAAACTTAAACAATAGATCTGAAAATGCTGAATTAAACTAAATTAATGGATAAAGTTAATCCGCCATAGCCGAGGTGATCTTCAGAATTTGAGAAGAAGAGGATTAGAAGAAGAAAGAGAGAAATTGAGAAGAAGGAGAAGAATCTTGGGAAAGAAGAATATCAGTGCAAATTCCATGCCTTCTCTTCTCTGTAGTCCGTTACATATACTGTGTGATCAAATTGGCTGAGCTAGCAAAGCTGACTAATCCTAGCCCTTGAAGCTCAATAACTCGTGATCAATCTCGACCCTCCACGTGGCAATTATTGTAACTAAATCCTGAATAAAATCCAGGTCATGACATACTCTACCCCTTGAAAATGATCCTTGTCCTCAAGGATCTAGGAATCAAAAACTGAAACTTTGCCTTGATGAACTTGTAATCCTCCCAAATTGCATCATCAGGAGGTAAATTTGTCCACTGCACACGTACTTTGACAGCTGCTATGTTCCCACGTTTCACTTGCTTTGAAACAGAAAGGACTTCACTAGCATGGCTCTTCTTTTGATTGGGCAGCTTATAAACAATGGATTGAAAAGCACAATATACTTTTTGTTCATTAGATATTTCAATAATGTACCCTCCAAGAACCGCGGCAACCAATATTTCTCTTGCAAAGGAAGGTTGACTGGCATTTTGATCAAGTTTGGAATCAGCTACAGTTTTCATAGAGAAAGATCTAAAGGATTTCAAATGCTTCCTTGGATACACATTGTCTATGCAATCTGGTGACCTATGCCTTTCTTTGGTTAATGCTTGAACCAGTACCATGTTAAGTGCTTCCCTCGTCAATATATAATTCTCCCTATGTGAACGAGGAAATCTGGCTAGTCCAAGAGCAAACAGAAAATGTAAATTCAATTGTAAACGAACTCTTTTGAACCAATTGCCCTAGCCAATAGCATTTCTCAATTCCTCCATGGCTTTAGCAGCACCGAAGGTCACCTTTTCTTGCTTCATGTACTCTTCTCTGTTCAGCTTTATAAGTAATTGGAAGGCCCAATTCAAGTTTGTTTTTGACCTACTCAAGTAATGAGACATTATCATGCAACTGATCATATATTCTAAGCCAATCGAGTTGCCACCTGGGTCAAAAGGAAGTTGCAAGCTCTTCATCAACTTATTAAGTTTGATAGCCTTCTCATTAGCAGAACTATTAATATCAAACGCAACTAGCCACGAGGCAGCGTGTGCAAAACCAAGAACTGTACCAATACACCGGCTAATGGATCCTGTTTGCTTTTGAAAATCATACTCGAGTACCTGTTGCACTTCAAATTTCTGGTAATTGAACCTTGAGTGTTCAGCTGCTAAGTCATTCTTGATCCCCAGATGATTTGGCAGTAAACTGATCATTTTATCTTTCTCAAAATGCATTAAGCACACCACAGATATAGACTTATTAAAACCAAGTCCTGTACACAAGTATGCAACAACAAATTTGATCATTTTAGCATAGAATGATGTGCTCTCAGTATCACATTGTACTCTAATGATATGTGGAGGATTATCTATGTGGCAGTGCATGATCTTATCAAATGGATAAGAGCTTGGATTCTCTTTGAAGTCTTGTTGTAATTTCTGAGCCAGAACAGTTATCGCATCATTCGTCACAGCTAATCCACAACATTACATGCTAATCTTTGATTTTTCAACAAGAAGAGAACACTTTCTCAGTTGTACAACTTTCGGGTCTTCATCCCCACTCTTGAATATTGCATATGAGTATGACACGTTCTCATCCAAAAAGAGCGAGAAGATGTCATTACGTAGGTCATAAGTCAAAGTGTTTGGATCGGAAACATGTTGAATGAAATGTGTCTCAGATGACAATGCCATTGTAAAAGCAGAAGCTTTCAAGTTGTCATTGGCAACAAATATCATTAAAAGATTAAGAAGATCGTCAATCTTAGCAACGAAAGAGACTTCCCCATGAATAAAAGCATCTGTAAGGCCCACGGTAGCTTGAGTCAGTACTTTCCAGTAGAATTGCATACCAGGAACACGAATAGAATTTTTGATAAAACAGCCCCTCTTTGGTCCTTGGAATGTGAAAACTGAGCCTCTTTCTTCTAGTAAACTTATGCGTCCTGTTGACTTAAGCAATGGATAATCGATATCTTTAACACTCCTAATATCATTACACGTCTCATAAAGAAAAATAGGAAGATCATGCGCAACATATACACCGGGATCAAACGGAAGGTGTAAAAACGTAATCTTATGCATCAATAGGATTTCATCAGTAATCAAGATGTCGCTCCCAGATTCTGGATACCTTCTAGTAGAGCCAAGATCAAAAGAATATGCATATTTGTACCTGCCCGAAATATCATCAAACACCTTGTGTGTAGCGGTAATTGCTACACATACATTTGAAGCAGCGTCGACATTCAGAAAGGCAAAGCCATTGAAATGACCAAAAAGAAGAACTCGGTTGAATGAATACACACCCGACTTTACCCTATCAAAGCAAGCCCAGTAAACCTGCCCAGTATCAACCCAATTACAAATGTATAAACCCAAGGCATGTGGAAGCAAACCAATAGTTGTATGAGGACCACCGAATGCTGCCAAAATATCCTTCTCCGGCTTTATATCGAACAACTTGTCACCAAACTCTATCTCAAGCTTATGTCCTTTGCCTTTAAATAGAAAACTCAGCTCCTTGATTGACATGGTCAAAGGTGCATATTCAAGTTGAATCGTGACATTATAAACAATGGACAGATCGTTGAGACCCATCAATTTCGGTATTGTATACTTAACAGCAAGAACATAAAGTTGAGTATCTAAATGTGAGTTCATGATCTTGGTCTCCGTGGTGTTTTCATTTTTGGATGCAGTGAAGTTCAACTAGAAATTCAGATTCGACCAGTTGAGGACATTCATCGAGCACTTGGTCCTCATTGTCTTCTGAATTGATGTCACTGCCATTTTCAACCTCCAGTAGTTCAGCCCTAACATGGTCGTCTGAAACTACTTGAGCCTGGTTTTTCCATTCACTCCTTTTCCACGAACAATCATCAAGACAAAAGTAGCATTGGCAGTCAACGCTGCGTATGCAACAATAGACGCAATAGTTGCATTGGCAGGCAACGCTACATATGCAATCCTCGCACCACTTTCTCGATTCTTTCAAATTACTACCCACAGTCGACATAGGTTCGTTGCTCTGATACCAATTATAATGATCTCGACTCAAATTACTCGATTAATCAACGGAAATGAAGAACAACAATTTTTTTGGGACAATTTTCTCTTATATATAAAACTGGAAAAATGAAACTTAAACAATAGATCTGAAAATGCTGAATTAAACTAAACTAATGGATAGAGTTAATCCGCCATAGCCGAGGTGATCTTCAGAATTTGAGAAGAAGAGGATTAGAAGAAGAAAGAGAGAAATTGAGAAGAAGGAGAAGAATCTTGGAGAAGAAGAATATCAGTGCAAATTCCATGCCTTCTCTTCTCTGTTAGTCCGTTACATATACTGTGTAATCAAATTGGCTGAGCTGGCAAAGCTGACTAATCCTAGCCCTTGAAGCTCAATAACTCATGATCAATCTTGACCCTCCACGTAGCAATTATTGTAACTAAATTCTGAATAAAATCCAGGTCATGACATTATCTTTTGAGAACAAAAGAAACTAGGGTTTGAGATGGGGAAGATGACGGCTCCGTTTTTTTGCTTTCTTTTTAGTGCTTAGTCTTTTTAGGGTTTAGTCTCTCTAATCTCTTTAATAGGAAAAGGAAGCTGTGATCTAAGGGGGGAAATTGGATGGAGTTCTTTTTGTTTTTTATTTTTGTGTTGTTAATTACGCCTTCTTTTCAAATCTAAGCACAACTTTTATTTTATATATTAATTTCGTAGTCAGAGGGAAACAATTGTGCAAGTTTTCCTCCTAGATTCTAATAATCCGAACAATAAAAAAAAAGTTTGGTAGAATTATTCTTAATTACATTGTAATTTGATGTAAATTAAATTTATCCATTTTAGTTTATAACTTGTTAGTAATTGAACATTGTTTAAGGTTAATACTTATTTTAAAGTTTCGTCACTGGGTTTCCTAGTATTTTTTATTTTAAATAAAAATAAACCAATTTAGACGGACTTTTAATTATTAAAACAAAACCAAACCAAATATTATTCATATCCATCGGTTTGGTTTGATTTTTTCAATTTTAAGAAATCTAATAGTATTTATCTCTTTCATTTTTTCCCTACAATTTATAAAGCATTTTTCTTTATTTTTCAACTTGTAATCTGTTATTAACCTTTCATTGTGGTGACTACAAATTTTCGTGGATTATGAAGAAAATGTCTTAAGATATATATATATATATATATATATATATAAGCTTTTATCAAGTAAATAAAGTTTATAAGAAATATAAAAAAAATATAGGTAGTTGTTTCTTTGCGCAAATGAGTTTGGATTTATGATTTTCTTTTAAAAATGAACTTAAGGTGTAAAGTCCATTATGTATTAGATAAAAAAAAATCATGGAAAAGAATATATATATATATATATATATATATATTATCAATTTGATTCGGTTTTTTCTTTGATTTGTTTTAATAAAACCAAACCAAATTAAATATTATCGGCTTTTAAAAATTTAAATCCAAATCAAACAAAAACCATACAAAAATTGATTTTGATCGATTTTTAACAAAACCGTGAGCACATTTCACATGTTTGATATAAATTATGATATACATCCACTTCTATATTAGTTATATTAAATTATTAATCCTTAATATAACTAATTATAATTAAATTTTCAATACTCATTAAGTAATTGAATTATTAGCAAATAATAAAGCTAGTATCTCAATAGATTTGTTATTTGTTATTAAAGTGTGCGGATTTGCATACACATAATTCTTGATAACTAGACTGGGACGAAGCTTGAGTTGGGCCTAGATATTTAGACATTATTACTTATTTATATAAATTATATTTAAAACTTATAATTACAAGTAAGATACCGTAAAATTAAATTAATGGAACTATAAACGAATATTCAGTATGATGTCATATAAGAACTTGTCTTATGAATTTGTCTTCAATTTAGATATTGATTTGATGAATATTTGCTTTTATGATACCATGTAAAAATTTATTTATGCAAGCATTTATACCTATAAAAAATGTAGAAATCACTTAGAAAGTACATCTAAATACATATTTCTATAACGTGTTATCTCACAACAAAAATTTGGTTAAACTAACTAATTGTTGTTATATTAGTCCTATTTTATGGTAACTTCAATTGTACGAAAAATTGTTTAATGTGGCTAAAAGATTATTGCTACAACCAATATCGACTACTGATTAAATGATTAGCTATGAAATTTTATCATGACAATAAATTTGTGGCTATCCCATTTTATCATGACAAATAATTGTAGCTATTAAGCCAACTATTGCCACAATTTTCTTACTCCAAAAAAATATTTATTTAGCTACAATTTTTTGTTTTTAGGGAAAAGGTTCAAATACGCCCCTCAACTTTGCGAAAGCAGATATACCCTCTACATAAAGCTGGGTGATATATACCCCTCATTATAAAAATGGTGCAAATATGTCTTTCATAGCTACAAAATGCAATATATACCCTTTTGCTAACAAGTTTTTTTTTTTTAAAAAAAAAAACCATTTAGGTTATTTTTTAATTAAAAAAAATGCCACGTGACTTTAAAAAAAAAAAAAAAGTCTACCCATTTTTTTTAGTGGACTTACTTTTCTAAAGCCACATAGTAATTTTTTTCCTGGTGGGTCGGGTCTAGTTCGTTTTAAAAAATGTGTAGACTTAATATATTCGACATTTGTATCAAATGTAATATTTTTAATGACATTTTCGCCAAATGTTGATAAAAACAACGACATTTTGCAACAAATGTCATAATATATTCTACATTTGTGTCAAATGTCATATTTTTAATGACATTTTCACCAAATGTCGTTAAAAACAATGACATTTTGCAACAAATGTCATAATAAATTTGACATTTGTATCAAATGTCATAATAAATTTGACATTTGTATCAAATGTCATTGTTTGAACGACATTTTCGCTTAAATGTTGCTAAAAACATCTATATTTTAAACAAACGTCATGTATTTTTGCGACATTCCGCACTAAATGTCATTGTTTTTATGACATTTGAACTAAATATCGTTGTTTTAACGACATTTGGCGTCAAATGTCATTATTTTTACGACATTTGTTCATAAATGTCAAGAAATTCCTTATTTCTCGACATTTATTTCAAATGTCACCAAATAAATGTCGTCGTATCTCTTCTTTCTCAGAAGAACTTTGTGGTGGATTTAATCCTGCCTAGCACTTTATCTGGCAATGGTTGACACTGGACAATTGAGACCCTTTTGGTACTAAAAGGGGACACCTAGATACCTAAAAGGGAGGGTGTTATATCCGGCATTTTTGCACATTTGGAAAATTTGGAATAATTTTTGCTTATAAGAAATAAGGCCATATTTGGATTTTTCTTAGCAAGTGTGAGCCTAAGCATGGACGCTTGAATGCAAAAACACCGTGAGAAGGCCAAGGGCAAAATTGGAATTTTAAATATGTTTTCGGAATTTGCAAACGAGAATTCAGTGAATTGGGCTCAAGAAAAATAAGGGAAATTAAGGCCCAAGAATATGGGGTGGCCGGCCATGGGCATTAAATGGCCCAAGCCCATGAATTAAATAGGTCATGTGATTCTCACATGATCATAACCAAGCAAGCATATTATATATACATGTTTATCTATAGAAATTTCAAGAAGGAGGAAAACAAAAAAGGATGAAGAGCATGGACAAAAGGTCATTCTACTTCTGTCCCATAATTTTTGCCCCTCAAATCTTGTTCCGAAAATTATTTTCTTAGTGTATTCCCACTAATTCAAGGGCCCTCTACAACTTGGTGGTTGTTTTGAGGATAGAGTGCTTGTTTCATCAATTTAACCACTTGGTCAAGTGAAGAAGCTTGGAAGGAAAAGGTAAGAATTCATCCCTCCTATTTATGTTATGAAGGTTTGTTTCCGTGTTGTAGTATATGGAAATGAGTATAATATATAGAAATATGGAAGTTTGCAAAGTGGGTGTGCATGTGTGTGCATGTGGCCGAATATATGTTATGTTGTATAGTTAGGATGAGTTGAATTTTATGTTGTATTCTAGTCGTAGTTTATTGTGGAATTTGTATTGGAAATGAAAGTTGAATGAAATTGGGTGAAGTTAGAAATATGGCATGTTGGCCGTGGTTGGTGTTATGATGGAATAATGATGGATTTATTTTATTTAGCTTGTTAGTTGTGTTTATGATATTTACGATGTAAATAAGTCTTGAACGATTTGAAATGGCATAGGAATTGCTTGTATGTAAGTATGGGAATTTATGCGAATTTTATATGACTTTATATAATGATGGAAGTAAGACTTAAATGTGAATTATGGTTGTTGTTGATGAATGTGAGGAAATGAAAATGTGTTATGAACGTTTGTGTCGAAGAATGGAAGTTTTGAATGAATTATGAATTCGTGGGATTTTTGTATATTTTGCGAATATTTTGTATAATGGTGTGGAATGCTTTCTAATGATGTTGGAGTGATTTTGATTAGTAAATGAATATGGAAATATTGATATTAGCTTGGAATTGTGAAGTTGGAATGGGAATTGTTGTCTTATGTAGAAAGGAAGAACAACTATACTAGAATGCGTTTTTGAGGTGATTTTGATGAATGTTGTCATTGGGGGTTGTTGTTGTTGATATTATGGCCGAGCTAAGCTCCTGGGATGTTGAATTTATAGTGTGGAGATGCCGCCCAAATTTTTATAGAACAATATTGGCTAAGGTTAGAAATTGTGAGCTCATGAATAGTAATCGGTCAATATGACCATTTGGCATTTTTTGGCGAAACAGATCGAAGTTTGATGAGCTTAGCAAGCGAGAAAAGGTATGTAAAGCTATCCCTTTTCTTCTT
>NC_081352.1:51319284-51405768 GCF_029784015.1 Lycium ferocissimum
GATGTACGAGATTTGAAACCCTTCCGAGTTACGTCGTGAGTGGCACCGCCGCTTCTGAGCGGTGACCACGTTCCCGAGCGTTATGCATGATTTTGATTTGCATTATATGTATATGTTTCAAAGACAGACCGATATATTAATTCGGTATTCTCTCCTTATACTTTTACTTCGGCCTATGATTTGGATTTCTGTGACTTTATGCTTTACATACTCGCACATCTTTCGTACCGGACCCCTTTCTTCGGGGGCCGCGTTCATGCCCGGGCAGAGGTTCGTGATTTGCCAGCCGTAGGCCACACATTCTCGCCATTACAGAGTGCTCCTGCCGATCCGGAGCCCACATTTGATATATATGTTTTGATATGTATTTTCTGCTCATTTGTGATCGTACGGTACGCGGGCCCCGTCCCGTCATAGTTTGTGTGTTCCGTTCCGATTAGAGGGGCCCGTAGTCATATACGTGGGCCGTACGGGTCACGTATGCGTTCGTTTGTTTATGATTTGCGTCTTAACGCGGTCCCGTTTGTTGCTACGGCCAAGTCGGCCAAACTATTTGTATAGGCGTAGAGAGATATGTTCGGCGACGTATATTCCGCCGCCTTTCCGACTTTGATATGATACTTTTGTACGCGCGACCGCCTAAGCTTTTATTTTCATTCGCCATAACCGATGAATTTGATATTTGAATCAAGCTATATTACGATGATTTGATATAAAAGTCTGTTTGGGTGTCCAACTAGGGCGCCAGTCGCGGCCCACGGGGCTGGGTCGTGACAGAGGGCACCCTTGCTCATCCCCAATACATCCACTATTTCCTGCATGTAGATTTATCCTTCACCCCACCACAATACACTGAACTTTTACCAAGGTTGGCAATGAGTCATGAAGCTCTAGACAACAAGGTGAATTTATCAAAAAGGAATTGTACAGATTGTACATCCCCTTTACAGATTAATAGTAAATCATCTGCAAGCCCCAGGTGTATAATCTTCAACCTACTGCATTTTGGGTGAAAGTGGAATTTAGAATTCTGCCCAAGCTGTTTGAGTAGTCGACTGAAATACTCCATAGCTATCACAAAAAGGAAAGGGGAGAGGGGCTCCCCTGCCTCAACCCCTTCTTAGCTTCAAAGGGTGTTGTAGGATCCCCATTAATAAGAATAGAATAAGAAACTGTCCTCACACACATCATTATCCATTGCCCAAACCCATATTTTACACTTATAGAATATAGACTAACCTATAACCAACCCACCATTTACCACCCAACCCATATTTTACCCACATGAAATATGGGTGGGTTGAAATCCAACCCGTTTATGTTCAAACCATTTTCAACCTGCCCAAATCTAACCAAACCCACCCATTTGCCACCCCTAGTATATTTAGTATAAAGTATACATTATCTATATACTGTTTACATATTTTATAAACTAGATGGCCGAATAGTATTTGAGTGTAATTTTTCCTTGATCGATTAAAAGTGACTGATACATATCAAATGTTGAAAAATATTTTTAAATGCAAAAATTGAGTTTGTAGAACGGCATTTACAATTTGGACATAAATGTTGAAGTAGTTTTGTGTCTGAATCTATCTTGCAAAGGTACTTCACTATTTTGATGAATTAATAGTCTTCGGAGAGGGAGAAGAAAGTTTTTTTGCCAAGGTAAAAATGATGGGGAAGTGAGGTTTTTTTAGGGGGATGAAGTGAGGTCGTGAGTATAAGGTGATGGACCTCCAGCGACACATATAAAAAATAAGGGGATTTAACATATAATATTTATACATATAAAACTAAAGTTTTAACCTAGCTAAATAGTGTAATTTTCGACGAAGGGGTGTCAATTAACACCTCTTAACATAAGGTGGATCCGCCACTGGACGAAGGTGAAGATGGATGGGAGCTAATAAAAGAAAAATGATTAGGTTGAAAATTACCAACTGGCAGTCCGATGTACTAATAACTTTATTTGAAACCTAATTAGGACTAACTAATGCTTCGTTTGTGAATAAAGGCATATTTGAGCTCATCCCGCAATGACGAGTGCACTTGACCCTAATTGGTAATGAGATGCAAAATTATAATATTTCACATGATTCAATACGTAATAAATTTGCGCCTTTACCCTTTTAAAATAAACGTGGCCTACTCTTCTAATGAGAATGAGAAAGTATAATTTGTTTGTGACAAAAGTTGCATTCATGTAACTTTAGGCCGAACATGATTTTGAGCATTTAAAACACCATATTCCTTTTTTAAATAACATTTCTAGATTTTAGAATTCAAGCATTTTAGAGGGGGTATATTGAATATTTTCAGCTTATAGTAATGTATTGAGTTTGGAACATAAATGACCCAAGGAAAAAAGAAATTAACACAAATATCTCTAAAAAAAGTTACTAAAGTACCTTAACGTAGGAATTTCCTGCTTTAAAGGCCATTGCTTAACGCAGGAGTTTCTTGCGTTAAACAATGCCATTAAAACTAGGGCAGAACGTCCATTTTCCACATTTCTCCATTCCTTCATCTCCTTTAAAGGTACCATATAATGCAAAAAATTGTAGCACCATGCAACTTTACGTCAAATCGTACGGATGAGCAAAGAGAACATCGAAAAAGTAGTCGTAGTATTGGCATGGTTTAAGCAGGAAATTCCTGCGTTACACAATGGCCTTTAACACAGTACTTTCCTGCGTTAAAGGACTTAAATGAGCCGTTACAATTAAGTCATTTAACGCAAGAAATAGGCTACTTTAGTAACTTTTTTTTTTTATTGGGGTATTTTGGTTCATTTTGTTTTTTCTTGGGTCATTTAGGTTCCGGACTCTAATGTATTTGACCAAAGGTCTGAAAAAAAACTTTTCATAGGAATTTTGTTTCTAATTGATTTCTCGTATATTAATTGCCTTGGCAACACTAAGACTTGTTTGTTTTGCAGATTAAAATGTCTGAATTTAAATACATATATAACTATTAATATATTTTTAAATCTGAATATTAAATGATATTTCTTTTCATGGCATTTTAATGTATATTATTTTTTATTTAAAAATTAATAATATAAATTCAAATAAAATAAAGTTATTAAATATTATATTCACAAAACATTAGAAAAAAAAGCTCTCTATTAACAAGGTACTGTGTTTGGCTTTAAAAGGTGGCTAGTGGTGAAAATGGTGGGTACTGGTGCTCAACTGTAATCCAAAAATTGCAATGTCAAAGTTCAAATTAACTTTATTCTTGCGTTGCTAACACATATTTTCTTATTTAACATTACATACAAATAGTTCATTCAATAATAAGTGTGAAACAAGATATTGGATCGTGCACTTTATATGCATGTTTGGTAGTCTAAAGAAATGGTAAACGTAGTCTTAGCCCGGTAAAGCCGGCAATAGAAGGGTCCATTAGGCCATTAGGGGTCTGTGGTTCAAAACCAAGAAATTCTAAGATTATAATTTTGGAATATCAAAATTATACAACACGATTAATCAATCTCACCCTTTATATGAAATAAGTTATATCAAGATTTTGGTGTAAAAACTATACTGTTTTTTATTTAATACCTTCAGTGAAACATGGGATAAATTAAATCCTTAAGTTTATAATGTGATAACTCAACTAGTATCATGAACCACACACAGATAAATTTTTAAACAGTCATGTCTTCTCTTTAGCAGTTGTTGATAAGTACAAATTATTAGTCCTTCCATTTAACTGAATCAAATAGAGTAAAAAGGCGTATGACATTGGATGAAGGAATGGAGCGAGCTATTAGTCGGTTCTAGATAGCTGTTTTGTTTGTGTTGTACGGCGCAAATTGTAGTTTTATATACAAGAAAAGAAAAGAGAAGGTAACTGTGAGCTTTCACGTCTGTTTTTTCAACTTTTTTATTTGTTGAGAAAATCTTGTCACTTCTGATTATCTGAGTATGGGGCAAAAGCGCAAGGCTGGGAAAGAGTGTGTTTATTGATATTCTGAAGGTTACATTGCCTACACTTTATAAGAGTAAAGTTATATTGAATCTAGGAGTACAACAAGAGTAGGAGATAGGGGAACAATATTTGATATGTACAGAAGTTCAAACTTAAACATTATCCTACGGTCACTTATCATGCCCCCGCAAGATTGGCTCCACCTGTCGGAGGCCAATCTTGAACACAAAATCTGCAAAGGCTCTCTTCGGAAGAGGTTTAGTCAGCGCATCAGCTAGTTGATCAGCTTTTGAAATGTAGCGGACAACAATCTGATTTTTCTCAACTTGATCCAGGACGAAATGGAAGTCAATTGCTACATGTTTCATCCTGTTGCAGAAGACAGGATTGCGACTTAGATAAGTGGCTCCAATATTGTCACAGAGAGCGGTGGGAATGAGATTGATAGGTTGATGTAGTTCTCGAAGAAGATTCACAATCCAGTTGACTTCAGCTACTGCACTAGCCACTGCATGATATTCAGCTTCTGTTGACGATCTGGCAACTGTACTTTGCTTCTTGGATCACCAATTGATGGGTTGGATCCAAGAAGCACCACATAAGCAGAAGTATAGTGTCGTGTGTCAAGGATTCCACCCCAATCAGCATCTGAAAAGGCTGTTAATTGAGAAGTGGGCGAAGGACAAAAGAGCAAACCATGAGTGATGTTTGTTTCAGGGCCGTCTCAACAAGATTAGGGGGCCTAAGGCCAAACTTCAAAGAGAAACCCTATTTTTATTAAAAGAAAAAATTGTGATATATATTTTTATTTAAAGTCTATTTTTAAATTTTTTTTTATATGCGAAGTCATTAATTAATATTTTATAATCGTCAAGAACAATACAAAGTTGTTAACAATTTTTTCAAATCAATTTATTCTAAAAAATATTCAAGTGACAACAATATAAATAATCAATCATGTCACTAAAAAAAATTCTTCTTTTTTTTTTATTTTTTATTTTTTATAAAAATTGTTTACTCCCTCTATCTCAAGTTTTGTGACACAATTTGAATTTTAAGAGTCAAATTTTATTATTTGTATCCCGGTTGTTCGACATACAATCTTTAAATTTTTTAAAATACAATTTACATATTTAGAAATTATATATAAAAATATTATAAGTCACAATAATTTTTTAAACAAATTAGCAATAAAACATGATAAAAAATGAAGCCCCAAAAATGTGGGGGCCCAAGGCCATTGCCTTAGTGGCCTTGGCCTTGAGCCGGCCCTGGTTTGTTTCAGATATCGTAATAGTCGTTTAGCAGCCTGCCAGTGACGAACAGTTGGGCAATGCTGAAATTAAGCTAGTCTACTAACAGCAAAGCATATTTCAGGACGTGTGAAGCTGAGGTACTGAAGGGACCCAATAACTTGTCGGTATAATTTTCCATCCGTCTAGCCTGAGTTATCTGTGATGCTCAGAGATTCACTAGTTGAAAGTGATGTGGCCACTCCTTGAGCATTTAGCGTTTGAAAGCGGTCCAGTAGATCGGCAATGTAGTTTCTTTGGGTGAGAAGTAACAATCATTGTGAGGAAGGACTTCAACACCAAGAAAGTAATGTAGATGACCAAGATCTTTGATGCAGAATCTTTCACTCAAAAGTTTGATGGTCTGGCAGACATGTTTAGATGATGAACTAGTGACTATAATGTCATCGACATACACCAAGACAAATATGATAATCTTATCTTGATGCAGAACAAAGAGAGAATTATCTGAGTGTGTTCTATGAAAACCACAAGACAGTAGATAGTTTTTAAGCTCAGTGTACCATGCTCTTGGAGATTGACGGAGGCCATAGATAGACTTGTGAAGTCGGCACACATAGTTGGGATGATCAGAATTGATGAAGCCCGGCGGTTGTTGCATATAAACTTTTTCATGTACTATGCCTTGAAGAAAGGCGTTATTAACATCCAATTGTCGTAAAGTCCACCTGAAAGACACTGCTAGATATGTATGCTTGACAACTGGACTAAATTTAGAGTGGAAGTCGGCGCCCGACCGTTGGTGAAATCCTTTTGTAACCAAGCGAGCTTTTGAACGCTCAACAGAACCATCCACATTTTGTTTAACATAAAATACCCATTTGCAGCCAATAATGTTTTGTGCGGGAGTTGGAGGGACTAAGGACCAACTACCATTTTTCATTAGAGCAGCAAACTCTGCATTCATGGCATCACACCATTCTGGGTGTTGATTGGCTTGGCAAAAAGTGTGTGGTGCTAAGGGTAATGAGCCTGTGGATGAAGTTGCTAGATAATAAAAAACTTTCTTTGGTTTAAAGATGTTATTCTGTGACCTGGTAACCATTGTTGGGGGTGGTAGCGGTGCAATGTTTCTGGTTGAGTTTGAATTTCCAGAAGTGGAATGAGAGGAGTTAGGGATGTTGGATGATTCCGGGGAGTTATGAGAAGGGGAGAGACTAACCTGTGATGAAGTTTCCTCCTGCCTGCTATGTGAGCTGGGGGTAGTGTCCAGAAGTGACGATGAATTAGGAGGGGGTTCGGTGCAGATAAGTCGGCATGCACTGGAGGTTGACTGGAAGGAAGTGATGTGGGGTCTGATGGATAAAGCCAAAGGGCCTAATGCTTCTAATTGAGTTATTGCCAAAGGGTAGGCGATGACTCTTATTACATAAGCATGAATTGCAGAAAGTAAAGGAATTATTGGTTGCTACTGGAAGTCTAAATTACGCCACAAAGGTTTTGGTGATACGTGGTGGTGGATGACCAAGTCTTGCATGCCAGAGATGTAGCGTAGGTGTGGAGGTGGTCACAAAATTGGCACGAGGATTGAGTGAGACTGGTATGTAGCTTGAATTTTTTATCAGCCATTCATAGAGTTCCCCCTTGCTTCGCCTTTGCAGAAGGCATGCCCTCGTATCAGATCCTTCACGAGAAAAGAATAAGGAAAAAATTCAATAGACGTTAGATTTTGATGACAAAATTTGGCAACAGAAAGAAAGTTTCTTTTAATTTTAGGAGAGCAAAGAACATTATGTAATTGAAAGGGTTTATCAGTGTTACGAGAGTGAAGAGTGGTCTGACCAATATGAGTAATTGGCAAGCCATTACCATCACCAATGATTATTTCATCACTACCGGGAAAATCCATAGTTGATTGGAGTGCGTGAGGATTGTCAGTTATGTGATGAGAGGCTCCTAAATCAATAATCCAAGGTCCATTTGAGTTGGTGGAGAAATTTGCATGATTGACATAGTTTGCTTGGGTTTCAAGAGCATTATGAGATTTGGAACGACACACCTTGCCGCATGACCATATTTATCACACAATTGGCATTGGATCCTCTGCTGGTTGGAGCGATTGTTGGATGGTCTGGTAGAAGGATTATACATTTGCCCAGTCGGTTTACGGTTAGTGAAAGAATTGGTGTTGGATGAAGGGCTGTCTCGATGCTGAAAATTATTGTAGTTTCGTCCATTGGAGGTATTGTAGACGCCACGTTGATGAAATTGAGCTGTGATAATGGGCGTTTCAGCTTTCAACTCTGAGTGTTTAATAAATACTTCATGGGCAAGAAGTTTATCAAACAACTCTTCAAATGATATAGGATTATCGCGAGCGCGTATTGCTGTAGAGAGATCCTTGTACTCCGACCCGAGGCCACTTAATGCTTTTATCACCAATTCTTCATCTTTAAGGGGAGAACCACTTGCAGCCAGATCATTTGCAATGGATTTTATGTCTAGCATGTAATCACTGATAGACCTTGAGTCGCGTTTGAGACTAGAAAGAATTTCAAAAAGTCCAAAGATTCTAGATTGAGACTTGTTAGCATAATTTTCCAAGTGTTCTTTGCACTAGTGGTGTGGCAATTAAGGGTGCGATTCTGGGATCAATTGATGCCATAATGGCATTGCGAACGACACTATCTTGTCTCTGCCATATTTTTTATGTCGGGTTTGGAGATTCACGACCACTCTCATCAAGCAGATGTTTTGGGGGAACAATGAAGGTTCCGTCGATGTATTAGAGAAGATCATATCCAAATAGTAAGGTATTTACTTGGGCTTGCCAACTAGAATAATTAGAACTTCCTGTCAATTTTAGCGATAGTTGAGAAGCTGCTTAAAATAGATCAAGTGTGAAGGTTGCATGACAGTGCCTATGCTAGATCGTCTGAAGTTTGTTTTTCAATGTTTTTGAGACAGAAGATGTGGGAGAGCTTGTATCTGATGGGTTAACAATGGGTATTGATTGGAGGAACGGATTTTATAATGCTCAGGTGAGCGTGATGGCTCTAATACCATAAAAGCGTAAGGCTGGAAAACAGTGTGTTTATTGATATTCAGAAGGTTACATGTCTAAACTTTATAGTAGTAGAGTTATGTTGAATCTGGGAGTACAACAAGAGCAGGAGATAGGGGAACGGTATTTGATATGTACAGAAGTTCAAACTTAAACATTATCCTAAGGTATCCTTATCATTACCAAGGGACATTTATTTCTAGCGCCTCTGGAAGCGAGAGAACGTCAATAAAATCAAACAAAAAGCAGAATCAATGCTTTGTCAGATCTACAGTATTTTGCTCCTAAATATTTTCTAAAATTTCAACAAATTAAAGAGGGGGCAATGAATTACCTAGTTGAGTACTTCTTATTAAAAGAAATGTCGAACAAACAACTAGCAGCACTATACGACTAGATTAGGCAATTGACGTGCCCTTAAAGAGTTTAATTTGTCAAAAAGAATAAAAACAGAGGACTTTAATTTATAATCCTTCCCCTGAATCTCTCTCTTTTACTCTTATTTTCTCTCTCTTTAATCTCTCTCTTTTATTATGAGTATATTTACATGAAAAATGATTTTTGTTTTGAAATTGTGAACATCAAGTTAGTGCGCAACAAGAATGCCTTCAAAGACATCTTAGAAGCGGTTGATAGAGTTGTTAAGTTGTTAGCGGCAGTCCACGAGAGGTTGAGAAATTAGAGCTTCGTGGGTTGCACGTAATAAGGTAAGTCGAATCCTTTTGGGTTTTCAAATTTATTTGGATGTGTTGTTCATCTTTTCATTTTGTGTTCATTTTGTTGTTGCTGAAACATAATTTGCGTAAATTGGAAGTAGTAAAAGTTCTTCAACAAAGGATTCACCTTTGGACAATAGGCGGACAAGTGAGGGAATACCCAATTGCGGCTTATATAAGCTTTCAGGGAATGTATGATTTTGCGTATGTCTTAAAGCTATTAGTTAACAGGCTGCTACCGGATATATAAGTGGAAGAATTTTTGAAGATGCTGAAGGTATTTTTCAATGCTAAAATTTAAGATGTCAAGTACCTTATGAAATGCCATGGTTTTCATGGCGGGTTGGACGTCATGACCAACACTCTCCAAGTTACATGATCCATCAACATCTTTCGGCATGCCGGATCGGATAGTTAAGAAGATGGTAACCATGTATTTGCACAGAGTAATTATTATTATTATTAGCTGAAGTTAATAAGGTGTTAATCATGTGTTTGCAATACAATGTTACACCTCGTAGTTTTATACAATGAGATTCGTCGTATGTTAGTTGCCCTAGTCTCGGACACTGGGGCTGTCTCCGAGGTTATACGAGGTTGGACATGCCTATCTTACGTTTATAAGGGTTTAAGTTCGTGTTTGGTAAGTTATGGAAGGATTAGAGAATAAGTGAATCGAAGAGAATACATTTCGGCAAGTTTCGTTCTGAAATTATTTTATACGGACCGTATCTTGAAATACTGGCCGTATTTAAGGATTTAAAATTTTAACAGAGAAGGCAGATTTTGGGTTGAGAAATACGGACCATTATACGATCCGTATAAAATTATACGGCCAGTATATTGGCCGTATAATTTTACACGGCCAGTATATACGGACCGTATCTCTATGGCGGTGGATTTTTCTGTTTTCATATATTATGACCTTCGCTCATTCTTACATCATTTTAACCCAAACCCAAGTTCATAAAAGCTCTATAAACCTCTCCCATCATATTCAATCACTTCCCCAAGCAAAAATCAAAGATCAAAGTGAGAATCAAGTGCCTAGGATTTTCAAAGTCTTGTTGAAGCTTGTCTCTTCTTCTTGTAGAAGCTTTGGAGGATGCTTCAAGGTGAAGTGATCTTGGAATTGAAGTGTTCTTGAGTTCTTGAGGTAAGATTTCATCTTATTTCCATGTTTATGAGTTTATGTAGTAGTTATGCTAAGGGTTGAGGGAAAGAAATTGGAGGAAAGGTTCAAACATGGACTTGATGTTATTTTGAGTTGTAATCTAACTTGAGCCATGATTGCTAGTGTATTTTGAGCAAAATCTTGTTATGGGGGATAATAGCTAATGTTGAGGGTGTGTTGAGGTTGTTGTACTTGGTGTATTTGAAAGAAGGAAGTGTTGTATACAAGCGTATATGGGCCTGCTCAATTGTATAACTTTAAATGTTGTGAATATAAGTTAAAGAGGATCATATGAGGTTGTTATGTTAATTGTTGGTTGTGGACTTTGTGGTGATGATTTAGAAATAGGAGAAATGCTGCCCGTTTCACTTTAGAATCGAGTTATCATTGATATACGTGATATACTAGCGCCTTCTAAGCTGTATATATATTCCCTTATTATAGGATTGACGCTCTAGTTGTGATAAGCTCGTTGTTGGATTACTTGAGGTATGTTAAGGCTAACTATCCTTCTTTTTGGCATGACCCTTATGAATGGAACGAAAACATAACGCTACTCCATAATGACTCTATTCTTAGTGCTAGGGATGTTCCACGTTGATTCATGTTCTAGAATATTATCCTTAGTAAGTTCTTCTTCAGATCCAGCATGGTTCATAGAGTCACTTATTGATGAAAATGTTATCTCATAACGACGTTCGGATGTGTAGCGACCTTATGTCACTCCGACAAATTAAGAATGTACTCTTATCATATTCTTGCATTTCATTTCATTTATATATACAGACCTATGACCGCTCAGGCGTTATATACGCGTATACTATGTATTATATATATGTGTGGATGGCGTTATATATACTATCCTCGATATGGGGAAGGTGATGGCGTTATATATGCACTATCCCCTGATCAACTAGTTACGTGATGATGATGATGCCCACAAAGGTCGATATGATACGATGGGATACCCATAGAGGCTTGACAGGCGTTATATACGCATATATATATATATATATGTATGACCCTTATGCATGCATGCAAAATATTTATGTATATCATTGGCCCACAGAGGCAGTTCAGACATACATGTTGCATTTATTTCATCCAATGTTCTCTTATGTCTCTTTTCGTGTTATTTTCATGCCTTATATCACTACAAAAAAATAGGTAATTTGCGGAGGTTGAAAGTTGCAATTTGTGGGGTTTTCAGCTTCCTCAAGCAATTAGCGGAGGCTAAAACGCCCACGAATTGTAACTTTCAACCTCCGCAAATTACCTATTTTTTTGTAGTGCATATGTCATGCCCCGAACCATGGCCTGGGCGTAACACGATACTCGGTGCCTGACTGCATGTGACCGAGTGAACCACATGGCTTGCTGAATCATCATAAGGCATACATGAGCGGAATGTAACATAAACCATGATGGGCTTTAAGAAAACACATGAAGTCATAATAACTTATAAAATACTTGTTTAAAACATGAATGCGGAAATACCATGAATCAAACCAAAGATGGCTAAACAACTCTGAATATCTGACATAACATAATTGACTGGTCTAGTCTATGAAACCTCTATCATGAGTCTGATTGGAAAACACACTTGCTGAGATAAGGCCCCCAACATACCTTAGATGCATATCTAATCATAAAATAAATAGTTGACTAAACCCCGAGTGAGATGGGGCTCACCAAAAGCCCCTACCGTCCTGTCGAATCGCACTGGCATCATGAAATGCAGTGCCCCGGGCAATAAAGAGGACGTGACATTGAATGTAAGTAAAGCAACCGAAAGAATAAGCACTACATGTATATAAAATGACAAAAGCCGAAACCGAAATCGAAATACGGTCATGAACACGATTATCCGATATATATATATATATATATATATATATATATATATATATATATATATATATTAACTATGGGAGAGCATTAGTATAATCGATATAACCACCACGTTAACACGTGGCGTCCGATCTCTCGCCCGATCGTCTAAGCCATCTTGTACCTTGCCGGGTACAAGACATGAACATGACATGAATGATCCAAATCCCTCAATGGGGAAACATGGAAGGAATCGTCCTAACCGGGCGGAGCGATCCTTATCCTACGTGGCAAACGTAGTTTCAAATATCCGAGCCTTCTCGTAATCCGTGCAACTCCCAAAACATGAACATGGAAAATAGGTGGCACTTTGTCGATGGCTTTCATAATTTATAACTTGCATGGTATCATTTCATAGTATGCTTGCATGGAAACGTGTAAAGCATGTATAGTATTTTCTTGAAAATGCACATAATAAATTATAACTTGTATGTAAGAACCCATGGAATGCAAAGTATGGGTTTTCATGGATTACTGCATTCTCAATAATCATAATGATGTATCAAGAACACAAAGAAGAGTTTATATATATATATTTTGTCCGTCCTTTATATTGATTCTTTTAAATTTATATATATATATAATATTATTACTTTCATTTTCATATTCTAATATCAACATTAATAGTATTACTTTATTACAAATTCTAAATGGTTCGTCATCGTTTCACTTTAGGATTTATACTCGTTAAAATTTTACTTTATTAAATTCTTTACTTTCTATATGCTAATTACTATTCGCTTTCACATAATATATATTGTACTAGATATAAAGTTAAAAGCCCAAGAATAATTAAAATAGAGGAGAAGAGATCAACATTTTTTTGTTTGGCCAATTAATGGCCCAAACGGACCCATTGCCCCTGGACCTTTCATCACCCGACCAACCCAACTAAAACATTTGACCCCTTGGAGATCCACTTCTAAACCTAAGGATCAAACAAAAGCTTCATTCCTCTTTCTCTCTCCTTCGTCTCTATCTCCTTCACTCTCTCTCTCTACTAGGGTTTTACCCTCACGCCGCCGCACGCCACCCCGTCGTTCTCTCCTGCCTCATCTCCCTCAACTTTCCTTTTTCGAACAAAGTCCATGTTTCCTTTCAACGATGGCAGACCCAACAAACCCTTTTCCGTGCAATTTGCTCTGTCTCTTCCTCTCTCTATTTTCAGCAAAAATCAGTGACGAACCCCATTTTCGTGTAAACTTCCTTAGACTTACCCAAGATATCAAAACCGGATGAATCCAAAACATATTTTCGAATTCAAACCAAGTTTCGCCATTTCGGGTAATGCCTGAACCATCACGTGAAGATCTACAGGTTTGCCCAATATCTCAAACGTTCAAATTTAAAATGCCTGTGATTCTATTTCAAAATCTCACTTTCAAATCCCGCCCAAAAACGAGAGACAAACCCTAACTTTTCCTATAAATACTCACTCCGTTACCCACTAAAGAGAGTTCTTTCAGCTGCCTTAACTCCTCCCAAATAACTACATTCTTAAATCACTATATACGGAAACATTCATATTTAAGTCGTTGATCCTTTTCGACTGTCACTTTGGAGTCGAGGATAGATTCGCGATTCGTTCCCCGTTCGCTGCACCCGAAAAAGGTAACATTCGTCTCCCTTTTTATTTTCTATTCACTGTCATAGGCTTACGAGATGTTCGGTAATCACTTGGTCGTTGGCTGGTCTAGTTGGAAATAGTTAATTAAATTTGTGTGATTAGTTGGTTTGTCGTTACTGATTTGCTGCTATTATTAATTTGATTGTTATTGTCAATAATGTCTTTATCACATTATTAGCTTGCTAGTGCTGATTAGTTTGAGATAGGTTTTAACTCTTCGCTTAGTCTCGACGAATCCGTTATAGGTTAAGCTTTACTTGAATCACATCTTAAACCTCTTCCCTCACGTTTAGTCCTGTTTTTAGTTTGTTGTTGTTAGATACCCACAGTTCCTGTTGTGTTGTTCTCTATGGGTCGGCTTGCAGTCCAAAATGTAGGAATTAACCTAAGTTACTAGGTCTTTCTTTGTTATTTCAGCATGTCGTTGCATCTGTCCAATGGGGTCTAGTTGTCAGTTTAGGGGTTAACTATGTAGCTATAATGCATCAGGTTATTAGTTTGGTAGTTTTCCTCTTCTTTCGATTTCACTTTTCTCCGCCTGTTTTAGCATGTTTCACATCGGGATTCTCGTTTGTTGGGATTCATTTGTAGTCAGTAAGGTCGTTATCATGGTTGTTCCTGCAGTTACTAGTGTTGCCTAATTGTTTGATCTTAGATTCTCGTTTGTTGGGATCGTAAGAACGGTTGTTCTGTGAGTTACTAGTGTTGCCTAATTGTTTGATCTTAGAAACCATGATCTGCACTTTGGAATAACAGAGATTATGGGTCAGTAGAACTAAAGTTAGAAGTTAATAGATTTCTTGATTTGATCATTAAGAAAATAGGCTTTGTTGAGTTATAATGTACCCTTGTTTCTCTTTAAGGATGTGGGAAATCATGTTGGTAGAGCTCATTGTATAGTCAATTTTAGCATTGTTCTTTCCATCTTAAAATTCAATTTATGTTTATTCCCAGTGATGGACAGATTCAATCATTAGTTTAGTAGTTTTTTTTCTTTTGGTTTAAAGTTCTATGGAATCCTTCCTATTTGCAAGTGTATGTGGCTTAACGTTGGTTTAGCCCGATCCATCCTATTTAGTTATAAGGACCAACTACTTTGTGGTAGCTTAAATGCATCATGCTTAGTTTATGTGTCTAAATGCCTTGACCTCTGTATGTAATGCATGTTTGATTGATATTAGCTATAATATATGTAGGATTTAAGTGTACTTTGCCTAGTCTCTAAATCCCTGTATATGTGCAAGCATACGTTATTTTAGAACAATATTTCCCATATGACTCATTAGAGTTCTGTACAAGATGTGCTTTTTGCAAGCTTGATTTGTTTGTTCTGTGTACACTCGAATACTACAAAATATTCCTTCTAAGTGCGGTATGTGTTTGTACGTTGCTAATATGCCATGTGAAGATTTACATGTGCTCGTGTGCTGCCAATATGCATTTTTAATGTTCCGAACTAGTTTATGTTGATTTCGACGAAAATAATGGAATATCGCAAAACACACAAGTTGAGGCACAAAATATTTGTCTAAGTTTGGCTAATTTATGGTACCTTAATGATCTTTATTGTATTTGATCTATGTTGTTGTCTGTTATAAAGTCTTGACTATCGTAAAGGATGTCGCTGCTCTAATTCTCTTTTCTATTTTTCTTTTCTTGCATGATATCCGGAGTTACGAGGAGTCCTAATTGGGATTCGTCATCTCCCGCATTCGATGTTGGGCTAAAAACCCGACATAATACCTCGAGTCATCTTCCCTCGGTTCAAGTTCATAGAAGAAAAAAAAAAAAATCTGGGCCCAAGCCCATAAACGATGTGTGCTAATATTTTAAGTCAAGTATATAAATTTGTCGGGCTTAGGCCCGATGCTTTGGGCCTTGAATAATGGGCAGATCCATTTAATTTTCTTCCCCTCTCTTTTATTTTATTGTTGTGTATTTTGATTTGTTTTGTATGGCTAACACTTTATCTTATTTCATTTTCTTAACTTAGACGAATTCTAGTGAAACTAGTGGTTTAGTTTTAGTATAAAGGGTAGTTAATTTAAAGAAACAAATAATTAATTCCATAAAGTTTCATTTTCTTCTTCTTATACTAAAGTTATTTATAATACTCCTAATATTTATCTTTCTTAGAATAATTGATTTTTAAAATAGCATGACTACAGATTTTGGGCTAAAAGAATCATGATCCATTTTTACTATCTTAGAAATTCAGAAATGTCATTGATACGCAAATTTTCAACTCTTTAATTAATAGTGAATAAATTACTATAGGTTGGGAGTTAGTTCAAATGTCCTTCACTAAAATATTTATCTTACTAAGTGATTAGTTAAAGAAAGCCTATTTATAAAATTATATTTTTGCATTAGCCATCTATCTATCTTATCTAGTCATTTAATATATATATATATATATATATATATATATATATATATATATATATATATATAATTAAAAAATCAATTAACACCTAGTTATTAAGTTGTTTCAAATATTCGTAAAACGTTGCACCATCTCACACCTTTTCAGCTTATTTATAATTAAACTCTTTTATGCAAAAATTATAATTTTCTACAAGTCTTATTTTAATAGCATTACTATATTCCTATTTATAATTTTAGCAACATATACAAACTATTTTCCAAACATTTAAAATGTTACACTTACACTTAGCCTAATTAAATTTGAGTCCGGTCGGATTAACCATTATTAATGGAATTTAGAGGATGCCTAATACCTTCCCTCTAATTTAATTGAACCCGTTCCTAGAATCATTTAGTTTCGTAGACTTTAAATAAAATCAACTCTGCATAATAACATATTAACTTCCTTTTTCACCATAAATAATTAGGTGGCGACTCCTTAACTTTAATTAACAAATTACCCGGATGTTGTAAACTATTTTGACCTTAAAATAGGGTATAACACATGTGGATTTTAGTGTTAATATGGTTAAAAACCTAGTTTTCGAATGATACTTTATGGAAGAAGGAGCGTGGGGAAGAACAAAATGTTCTCAACATAGAAATAAGTTCTCAGAAATAAAGGATTTGTCCGTACAATAAGAATCCCAAAACCTTCTTGAATCCCTTTAATTGGGTTTTCTTGAAAACCCTTTTATGATACATGTAATTCCTTGCTATATTTAAAAAAAGGAAATTGATGGAATTTACTTAGGATGGTCTTAAAAGCACCTTGGCTTGGAGAAGTTGAGAAAGAGAACTTTCGTGTTAGGGCTTGAGAGGAATGAGACTTGTATGTATAAAGCTGAATTCCCTTAGGCTCAATGCGGCAACTTAACTCTTATGATGGAATTTTTCCTACGATTTTTTGAGGTTGGGTTACGGCGACCATATAGGGACGTATTATTGAAATGACCTACTAGTAATACATACGGTGATTTTCAAGCCATACCCGTTACGGTATGATTAGTTATAATACACGTAGTTTTATACTGAACACCGGGACGGCAAAATATTTTAATTTAGTACATTTCCTTGTTGTTTCTAACCTCCTAAGTATGAATATGGTTTAGATTTTTACAAGGTTTCTCTTATACTGTGTCTGCGACGTTCGTTTTCACGACCTAAAAATATTTATATTGTTATATCCCAGGCTTATAGATAATCCGTTTCGAATTGCGGTCTAGTTTTGGTACGATATACTTTTGTGTACATATAGATTAGAGATAATAAGTGGAGATTTATGTCGGATCTCCCCGAGCTTGTAGACGGCTGTGGTATAGTTAGACTTTATATACGGCATTTTATCTATTAGTATTTCACGATGGCCTTATCCGGCTTAGTTGTATAGTGTGTTTTCTTGGGCTCATTCCTTTGTCAGCATATCTCTTATATGATTTAGCAGATTTTCATTTGGTGACCCCAAGGTCCATCTTATTTATGATCATGGTAGGAAAGCATGTTTAGAGGTGCTCAGCAGGTAGGGCCTGGTTCCCGTCATGGCCCTTCAGTTTGGGTCGTGACATACAATTCGTTGGATCTTGTTTTATAAAATTTTATTTACTAATATGAAGATGTGAGTAGTTTAATTCAAAATTGTAAAATATTTCTACTATAAAAAATAGACAGTTTTTCTTTCTTTCCTTTTTAATAAACGTTTCTTACCTTTTTATTTTTCTAGAAACTACAATATTACAACAACATATCCTGTGTAATCCCACAAGTGGGTCAACAGAGTAGGATGTAGTGTTACCCCCGTTGTGGGGTAGAGTGGTTGTTTCTAATAGACCAACTTGCACCGATGCGAGAAGTCAAGAGTAGGTTAAAGGAAAAAATCTGTTTTCTTGTGTTAAAGTGGCAATTTAAACACAACTAATAAAGCAACAAGTAACAAATAAATCAATGTAAAAGATACTATGCAGGTACTATAATACGACTACTACTACTCTACTAAATAGTCTCTCCCATCTAAAGGTGCTACAACAATCAGCCACCTCCAAATTACCTTTTTACCTAGGGTCATGTCCTCGGTAATTTGGACGTGTGTCATGTCCTGTCAAATCACCTCCCCCAGCTCTTCTTGGGCTATCTCTACCTCTCCTAACAACCACTAATCCAACCTGTCACACCTTCTCACTTGTGAACACACCTCCCCTTCACGTGCCTGAACTATCTCAGACTCGCTTCCCTCATCTTATCCTCCATGGAGGCCTCTCCCACCTTGCTTCGTATGGCTTCGTTCTTAATCATATGTCTCCTAGTATGCCTACACATCCATCTGAGCATCCTCATTTCTGCAACCTTCACCTTCTGAACATATGCTTTCTTGACTGGCCATTACTCTGCCCCATACAACACAAACTACAATATTGTATAACCGAAAATAAAATCACAAAAGTTACTATTGGCCGCGAATTTTTGAAGGCCTAAAGCAAAGACTTCATTAGCCTCCCCATTAAGCCATCCCTGTTGAAATGCATGCGCTTGGGAAGTTAGTTTATGTGATTTCGACTTGAAAAGTGATTATTATGCGGAGGAATCTATACACTTCTCAAGAACCAGAGGCTTAACTTCGAAGTAATCAGGAACTGTGGTGTCAAATCTAGTGCCATTGCAAAGCTGATGGCGTTGGTAGGTCTTGTTGGCAAGAAAAGGTGTTGCAGCTTAATATATTTGCTTCCGGAATATATAATTTTGCATATATCTTGAAGCTATTAGTTAATATGCTACTGCCAAATAAGTTGGAAGAATTTTTTCAGATAGAAGATATTTTTCGATGCTAATATTTTTAAGTCAAGTATCTAATAAAACGTCAGGGTTTTTATGGCGAGTTGAGCGTCATGGGGGTGTTCCAGCTTATCTTTCAAAGTTACAATTTAATTTTCGGTCCACCGGTCAATCTCTCGTCTTGCATGTCAGATAGTTTATTTTCCTAGGGGTGTTCCAGAAGCTGTGCGATATAATTATTATTGGAAAATTTACTTGTCATAGCTACCTCTAAGACTTATTTATGAATAACAACTACATTATTTTTTATTTAATTTTCGTAAGCTTTATTTTTCCAAATTACGATTCTTTAACTTGTATTAGGAATCGCTTGTCTAGTAACACCAGGTCTTATTCTTCATTTTTTGTGTAAATACGGTGGTATATATTTCCTAAGATATTCTTCCTTTTTTACTAATGATTTAAGATTTGTCATGTATAAAGAATTTTTTAGTGTAAATAAAAAAATTCTCTCTCAAACTGATCCTATTCACAAACACGAATAAAGGATTATCGGCAATGCCCCAAAACCTTCGTGTATTTAAAGGAGTTTCCGTCTTTTACAACCATGACATAAAACCTCTCTCCCATAAAAGGTATTACGGTTTGTAAATTACAAACTCTATATATTATTAGGAGCTCAACCAAAAGATAGCGTGGGGCTCTCGTCCCTTCTCTCATATGCCTATACACAGTTTACAATGAGTTGGATCGAAAACTCACTAGTAATCGGATATTAGTTGATTTTATACTCGGAGACAAAATGTTGATATTTTAATACTCATTCTCTCCATTATGATAAGATTATCCTCGCCGAAATATTCTCTCTACTTTGATCAAAGTCGGCAACATATCTTTGCATCAAGTAGATTTTTTGTATATTGTAAAGAACAGGATGCATTTTTTGACTTCGACCTTGCGGTCTTTGGTACTTTTGGAAAGTATTCGAAATTAGGGTTTTGAAATGGGCGATTCTTTGGAGCGCTTGGGATCCGAGGGAGCATTGTGACCGGAATCGCTTGTATTTCTGTATTTCAAAGGAGAAAATATGTATTTGAATAATCAAATACACCCGAATATAGTGTATTTTTAAAAGGATTTAAATGTATTCTTCATTTTTTGGTGTAAATACAGTGGTATTTTGTATTTTGCCGGAGATTCAAATAGTTTTGATTGTATTCTTCCTTTGTGTGTTGGGTGTTCGTAAACATAGTGAATTTTATTTTTTTTTGATGAGAAAAGCGGAGATTTGGCCGGATTTAAGCTTTGTTAAGGTTCTTGAATTCGTCATTTTTTTTTAGTGTAAATACATTTAAATACGGTTTGTTTGAATACATTCAAATATAAAGGGTTTGGATTGGTGAAATAAAATGATAAATCAAGTGGCCGAAACGAAATTACGAATATTAAATATGTAAAAGTCGAAAAGGATTTGATCATT
The DNA here is from genome assembly GCF_029784015.1 of Lycium ferocissimum. Taxonomy (NCBI): domain Eukaryota; kingdom Viridiplantae; phylum Streptophyta; class Magnoliopsida; order Solanales; family Solanaceae; genus Lycium; species Lycium ferocissimum. The sequence continues at coordinate 51,339,621 of NC_081352.1, forward strand.
GTATATAAATAAAATTTGAAATACACAAGCTTTGTAGAAATTTCGGTAATTTAATGTTCGTTTGGAATTGAATTCATAAAGGCTTGTGTATTTAAAGGATTTATACTTGGCTTTTAAGCTTGACTTAGCTTGCGATTTGTAAGTACTTCCTGTATTTAAAAAAGAAAATACGCCTCGGGGAAATCACATAAAAGGTAGCTACGGTTTGTAAAATACAAACTTGAAGCTATATATTGTTTCAAAGATTATAAAGGTAGACTAATTTATGTAACCACCATTCGGAATGCCCCAAAACATATCAAGACAATGAACTTAACTCTTATGATGGAATCCTATGGGTTATTACTATTTCGTTTGACAATGATTCTTACTTATTTGATGACATATAGTATATAGTGTAGGGTTATTGAAAACTCACTAGTAATACATATATGAAATAGGCGTATATTAGTTATAATATAGTTTTATACTGAAAAGTGGAGACAAAATGTTGTAATAGTAATTTATTGTTGTTTTAATAATTCTAAGTATTATGATAAGATTATTTCTCTTTATAATGTACAGGTGGTACATTTTATCAAGCTTCTAGGAAGCTAAAAATGTATTTATATTTTGTGTGTTATGTGTTTTGGGCCAAATGCTTATTTTAGAGAGTTGAGATGTTTGATCAAGTATTTTTTTTAGGAAAAAATAAGTTCGTTTTAGTATAAATAAAAGTTATTTTTCCAAATGCTTATTTTAGAGAGTTGAGATGTTTGATCAAGTATTTTTTTTTAGAAAAAATAACTTCGTTTTAGTATAGGTAAAAGTTAATTTTTAGAAGCTAAAAAAAGTGGTATTTTTTCAGAAGCACAACATTGGTCAAGCAAAAATTGCGTTCTAATATTGATATAGTGTATAATAAACAATCTATAATAAATTGCGTTCTAATATTGACATAGTGTATAATAAACAACTTGACTAATGGTTTCTTCAAAATAAACAAATTTTAGAAGTTTGACCAAACAATCTATAACGATGCATCATCTTTTATTGTAATAAAATATAGTGTAGGAGTGATACTCCCTCCATCCCATAATGCTTGTCATATTTTAGTTTTTAAGAGTTAAACTATAGTATTAATTTGATCAACAATTTAAGATATATTTTTTCACAATATTGATATAAGAATAATTATAACTTATAACACTTTTTGTATAATTTTTGAATATCTAAATTATAATTTTTAAACTATTCAAATTAATCTAATCTAATTTAACTCAGAAAATTAGTCAACTTAAGAGTATGCTCGGTATGAAGGAAAAATAAGAAGGTATCTTACTTATTTTCTCGTTATGTAAGCAAAAAATATTATCATAAAACATTTGTATATAATCTAGACAAATAGTATAGGAGGTGGGGGTAGGTGTAGATGTAGGGGTAGGTGTGTGGGGTGGTAGAGATGAGATGGGGTAGGGGAATCGGTGTGTTGAGAATGAGAAGGACATTAATTTGGAATTTATTTTCAATAGACACAATATATTTGTACTTTAGATGTCTAATATATCATATCCTTTGTTGAAATATCTAAATAAAAATCATGACAAATTTAAAGGGCTATCTATATATTTGGCCCAAAGTTTTTGACCAAACCAACATGAAAAAGTTCAAAAACATTTTTTCCTCAATACTGAACACACACTAACATACAAAACACACACTAACTCTCGAAACATGACAAGACAAAGGGGGCAATAAAAATCTAGAGAGTTTCATTGTTGGAAATAGCTATTGGGTTGGGTCTATCCATAAAAGGTACTAATTAGCCCGTTAGCACGCTAGCTTTTCCTCCTCCTAAGCCCTGCCTGTATTGTATAAATACAGTGTCAGAAAGGAGAAGATTTTCCATATTAACACGACCAGTGAAATAAATCGTGGTTGCTGTAGATCCGCTTACGGAGAACCTGTAAGTCTAAAATATTGTAAAATGGGAGTGTGAGAGGAGAGGAGTATGAAACAACAGAAAGATACAAAGAGAAGGAAAATGGGGGAAATGGCCAATAAACAAACTTGTTGATATTTGTTTACTCTGCAGTCCTTGCATGAAATTCAAAAGCTACAAAACAGTAGTCCAACGTATCAATCTTTATTTATCCCTAAAATAGAGCCCAATACGAAAACACCCGTCTATCTCACACACCCATCAAAACTCTTAGCACTTGTCTTTTCATTGCCGTCCCAATATTCCATTCTATGCATATTCTACTACTACTAATCAAATTTAAAATACGGAAAATTACCCTTTATGTCTGCTGGGAGAATATATTCATACCACTTAGCTTATATTTTGAGTTTGTTAGCCTCATATTTGTGTATAAACACCTTTTATACGCTATTATACACTTTTATATAAAAGGTTAGATACGGTATGTGCGTTCGGCCTAATTTATGTGGTACGGTTTGAATTTCAAGAATCAAACAGTTTGATTTTGACCGTGAATTATGCATGAAACCTTTTAAGTTTTCTGAAATAAAATTTACAAATTTAAAAACTATTAAAAAGTACCGTAAATCACAATAATTGTCAATCCAAATTATTTACTAAAAGATAGGATATAGAGTATTGTATATTGGGTTAAAGTGGTGTAATATTTTATGTTGGACTGTATATTTTTGAAAATTTCCCTTTAAAATACCGGTCTTTCCCTCTTCTTCAAGAACCACCATTTCACCTACCAGTTTTTTCACTGGGAAAAAATTCTTGAGAGTAACAGTGGAAAATGAAGAGGTATAGGAATGGAGAGATATGGGATTTTGAGCAAGAAATGCAGCTTTTAGGAGATGGGTTTTGTGATCAAAGAGAAGTAATATTGGGATTGGATGGTGATACTACTTGTACTGTGTGTGTTTGTATGCCTCTTATCCCTTTTGTTGATTCACTACCTGACCCTCCTCCCATTCTCTCAAGAGCAGTTGCTGGATGCTCCAATCACAATAGTGTGGGAGGTATTTACTTTGGCCTTTTCTTTTTCTGTTGTTAAAACTTAACACATTATACTATAATTCCACAAGTGGGGTCTAGAGAGGGTGCGGTGTTCATAATTCATGTTTTTTTTTTTTTTTTTTTTATAACTGTGGTGCTCGGGCCAGCTTACGCGCACCTCGATTTATCCAACGGGATACCTGCCACCTCCCACTAGTGACAATCTTAGGATAACTCTATCCGCTAAAAATTTTGGACGGATGGAAAAAAATCACCTAGTGTTTTTTTGTCTCGTAGGAATTTGAGCACAGGCTATCGTAGTTCCAACCCACTTCACTAATCACTAGGCGACACTCTTAGGTGCATAATTCATCCTTTTTATGAATGTCAACTAAGTATCATAAGTAAATTGTTCCTGGTTATTCAATCATTTGATAATCAGAGTCATTCTATGAGTCTCACTCAATAGAATTTGATCAATCCTATTTTTTGGAGAACTTCCTTACCCCTACCTTTGTGGGCTAGAGTGGCCTTATAACGTGTAACATCTTGATAAATTATTGGGAATATAGGCAAAGCATGTGTTGCAGCACTGGCAGAGTTAATAATTGAAAATAACCTGTTTCATAAATAGCAAAAATCAGAACTTTTTAGGGATTATGTATTTTTCTGAAAGATTTGAACTTTATATACTGACTTTGTAAATATTTCTTACACTGATTAGATTAACTCGTGATAACAGGTTAGTTACCATTTTTACTAGATTAACAATTTAATGTTTATCATAAAGATTTACTTTACATAAGTTCCCTTTAGATACTGTTGTAATACATACAGTGGAAAGATTGAAATGGTGTCTACCATGGAAGTTTCATTTCAAGGAATAACATATTATGATACTTTGTTTTTTTTGTCAAGTTATGAAAGTAGATGAGAAAGGGGAGTGCCCTATCTATTGAGAGACGCAGGCAAACTAGGAAACTGAGTGGCTTCCATCCCTAAATCGAATAGCTGGAACCATTTTGATCGCCTTTTCAATAATTGATTTTTCCAAACGGATTGTATTTAGTCCTGGGAAGTTAATGGTTGATTAGCAAGAGTAGTAGAACATATTCCATGAAAGCAAAAATAAAAAAGTTGGAATCCATAGTTGTCTTGTGATGAAGAGATGTCTTTTTTGTTGTTGAAAGGTATCGTGACGACAACTCAATTTGTACTATAAGCTACTCGTGGCTCCCCATGGTTTAGTAAAAGGGAGGGATTTGTTTTCTTTATCCCAAGGTTCATTTGTGACCCCAAAAGAACAAGATTGCGTAAACAACACAGAGGAAGAATGTAGGGAATCTATCATTTTTTTTTTTCTGGAAATATGCTCCTCAGGCACTTGAACCTGCTATCCTAGAAGAGAAAATAGAGCTCAGATCATCCTGAACATTTCAACTATCTGATTGTATCAAGGTGTTCAGTATACTTTTGTGGTGTCGGATGTACTTCTCTCTATGTCTATCCTTATCAAGGAGATGACACCGTATCCTGATCTCTTTCTGTTTGGGGAAATGGATAAGGCAGATATCTGTTTGTGGGAGGGGCAAACAGTTACCTTCAGTTAAAGATAAATATTTTTGTGCTTTCTATGTAGACAATTGCGAGGATATGTGACAGGCAAGTGTTATTCGCTATCGTTCCAATTTCGTTTACTCTATTTAAGGATCAGTACTCTACTGCCCATAGTTCTCAATATATATGTTTTTACAGAAAGCGCCGCGAGGGATGCTCTAGAGCTAGTAATGGCTGATGCTCTATCAAAAGCAGGCTCAACACGTTTCTGTGTACAAGCTGTTTGTTTGGCTGTCTCTGGCGTCAACCATCCAACAGATGTAGAGCGAATAATGAACTGGCTTAGGTATGCTTTAAAAAATTGATACTTTCGTGTTGTCTTTCCATGTCAATTTTTTCATGTGATTTAAAGTGTGTGGTTAGTTTCTAAATGCTGTGTTCCTAGTGTGCCCTGTGCTTCTACGAGGTGAAATGAAGTGCTATTAGAGAATTGTACCAAAGCTGTTTGAAATGGTTGGGAAGTTTGGAAATCATTATATGATCTTTATTGAAAATTCTCTTACTATGCATTGTGTCGTCCTTTGTTCTTCTTACTTAATTATTGGAGACTTAACTCCATGTGTCACCATTTGGCATATCATCTTGTGAGTCGTGACTGGAGATGTCTCTTTCATTTTTCTTCCCATCTTCTATACTTGTCACTGCTCTTTATTTGGATTCATCACACTGCTGTTTATCTGCTCTATTCATGATTTTCTTTTCTTTGACTTCATATTACTTTGTATACATTTATCTTTTTCTAAATTTCTTTCCCTTAATTTGTTGTAGAGATATATTCCCCAGCCATGTCCAATTCTTTGTTCAGAATGATGCAGTAGCAGCTCTTGCAAGTGGAACAATGGGAAAGCTTCATGGTTGTGTCCTTATTGCTGGTACGGGAACAATTGCTTATGGTTTCACTGAAGATGGGAGAGACGCTCGAGCTGCTGGTGCTGGGCCTGTACTGGGAGATTGGGGAAGGTATGCATTTTGCGTCATCACTGCATTTGCCATCTTATTTTCATGAGTTAAAGTGCTATTTCATCATTTTGGCTTCTTCTCCTCACCTCCCAAGTCCATTGTCTACTGTGAACATTGAGAGCCAATAAATGTTTTGATCTTTGGCTGACAACTAGATCAAAATATGGGCACTTTCATCTGAAGGTTTTTTCCTTAGTTTATATCTTCCAAACCTCATACCAGATTCCATAACCTTGTCATTTTAAGTTTCCATTTGTTTATACTGTCTCAAACTACGCGGTGCTGTGCACATTTGTTTTAATCCAGTTCGAGAAATTTTGTTTCCTAAATTTTTCCTATTGATTTACCTAGGCAGCAATGGCCTTCTAAAACTTTTGGTGGTTGTACCTTTCCTTTGTTGGTTAAATTAAAGGATCTATTTCTTGTCCATGCAGTGGATATGGTATAGCTGCACAGGCATTGACTGCTGTAGTTAGAGCCTATGATGGTCGTGGTCCATACACTGCACTTACATCAAGTATTCTAAGGAAGCTGGATCTTTGTTCTCCTGATGAGCTTATCGGGTACTTGGTCAAAACTTAAATCATTAATCCCATCAACTTCGCTTATGAGTCGGTTTTAAATAATTATTGCTTAGACATGAACAAAGAGTAGCTCATACAGGGAAAATTTGTTATTGAAAAGATGCATGCACATTTGTGACATTACTTATGTTGTTAAAGAGTTTTTCTTTTTAATGCATAGGGAATACATTTGAACTTGACACCGTAGATGTCAAAGGAACAATATTTGAAATATTCAACGATATTACATATTTAACTTTGCAAGCTTATGTTCAGTGGCGGATGCAGGATTTTTACTTAGGGGGTTCGAAAAAAACAACAAAAGCTAAATATAAAAATAATGTTGTTCCTGGGAATCGAACCTAGGATGCTAGAGACAATTTTGAACACCCTGGATCACTTGAGCTAACCTTTTGCATTTGTTCAGGGTATTCAAAAGTATATATATGTACATAAACACAAAAAATCTACCCTATCTATACACTGTAATTTTTTGGGGAGGGTGTTCGGGTGAACACCCTCACTTGGTTGTAGATCCGCCCCTGCTTATGTTTATGTTGAATTATAGTATGAGTTATCCTCGTCTAATATATAAAGCATTTTTTGATTAATCAAAGTACCATTTCTCATCTTTAAAATAATATACCAGAGAAAGGAGTCCATGTGTCCCTTGTGTGCTTGTGAATTGTTTTATCATGGACTAAGCACTTGCGAAACAAATATAGAGGTTGGAAATTGATTCTAAATAGTACTCTGCATGCTCTGAGATAATATTCTTCATCAACAAAGTGAGGAAAAGAGAGAAGAAGCAGACTTAACTTTCACTACCATGGCGCCAATGTTGTAGTAACCTCTTTGAGTAAAATACAAATATAGTATCCTTCTTTTGCCGATCCGTCCAATGTAGGGAAACTATTGGAGTCTCTGATCTCTTCTAAGTTGATTTTCTACGCATCTATATGTTCATGTCTTCGTTAGCCTGAAGAAAGTTTGTTTCATAGCTTGCATTATCCTACACAGTGGATGTCTTTACTGATTTTACATAACCCTGAAGGGATATAGCATTTCTTGTTGCATGCCTGTATTGCTTCTATTCAAGAATAGTAATACTTTGACCTACTAAGTTAGATCTTCTTGATATGCATTTCTGTTTAGATACTTCAATTGCTTTTCATAGTTTCTTCTTGGGGCTTATACGATGTGTATTCGCGAGAACTCTTTGAGTCAGAACATTTTTTCATTAATTTTCAGGTGGACCTATTCAGATCCATCTTGGGCTAGGATTGCAGCTCTTGTTCCAATTGTAGTGACATGTGCAGAGGGAGGTGATGAAGTAGCAAATAAGATATTGAGAGATGCGGTTCAAGAATTAGCTTCAAGTGTTAAAGCTGTTGTTAGAAGACTGCACTTGTGTGGTGAAGGTATGCTCTCAATCAATTAAGTGATTGCAATAGGACTGCAGTTACATGAAAATGTTTGATATCTTTAATATCTAAACCCCTGCATATGTCTTAGTAGTCTCTCTGTATTTATTACCTCCTAGCACTGAACTTAGCCTTGAAAAATTTGGTACATCAACTTATGTGTTTACTTCTTCTGAAAATATGACTTTGCAGAGAACTGTGCTGAAGTATTTTAGATATAGCAGAACTTTAATCATGCTTTAATCTTTTGCTACTATATGCTTGACTGGAATCGTGCCTATAAGAGAAAGTAATTGTTGAGAAGTGTGGTGCTGGAAATGGGAACAATAGTGATCTGAAGCAATTGCACTTCTATATTTTCTTCTTGAGATTGCATATATTAAACGTTTACAGGTTCAATCACTTTACACTTCTCCAAATAATGGACTTCCTCAGTTAAATGGTTGGTTTTGAATCACGTTGGGAATGGTATCATCTGATTGAGAATTGATGTCAAGCTAGGGGAATGTGTTTCTTCCATAAGATTAGTGTTTACGTGGAGCTGACAAGGCCAACTTAAAGGTTTTAAAGGGGAAGAACTAGGATAACGTTTTGCTTTTTGAGGTATCAAATATTAGGAGTAGCAATAAAAGTATTAACAGAATGCGATGCCGTGATAAATGACTAAGACAATTCTTCTTTAAGTAAACTGTGATATGATATTCGGACTTGAAACTCCTGGGTGATCTAGCAGGTCTCCAGATGTAGCATGCTTGAGAAGTCATTATTACATACTACTTCTTTCAGCAACAATCCAGTGTGCCTTGGTTGACTTCATTGTTAAAAGCTCTTTATTGTCCCCCAAGACGTTCTTTTTATTGCATCGTCAAACTTGTCTTACCTCATCATGTGTGCAAAATCGTCTCCAGGCGTGACTAACAAGTGGATTTTTGAATTGAATTCTCTGTAGACGGAAATGATCCATTTCCTCTTGTTATGGTTGGGGGTGTTCTTGAAGCCAACAAGAAATGGGATATAGGAAGAGAAGTCATTAACTGTATATGCAAGGACTTCCCTGGGGTTCATCCCATTTGTCCGAAGGTAAGCATATTTTCCTCAATATAATTTCTCATATTGAAAATATAAAAAGGTTATACTTTTCCAAAAAGCTATCCTGCTAACTGGTACCGTGAACATTGCTCAACCAATTAGTCATCTCATTTAATTATCTCGACTCTTGTTAATTAGGTGGAGCCTGCCATTGGTGCTGCTTTGCTTGCTTGGAACTTGTTGGCTAGATATAGTCGACAAGGGACTCTGAGAAGTGAAATCTATTCTTCTTAAGAGACTTGATCAATTGTACAGCAGTAAGGATGAATGAAAGGTCATTTCAGCATATACGATCCACAAAGGAAAATGTGTATTTTGTTTTTTCCATTTTTGTTATATAGATTCTTCTTCCTCTTGCTTAGGTTCAGCTTTTCTCTTTTTATTTTCCATGTTAGTGGGAATGGTCTGGTTATATACTGAATTTGGTATTACTTAGGAGCCGTTTGGACTTGATTTGAAACCATAAGATCAAATCACGTTTGGACATGCAATTTGGATTTCTTAAGTTGTATTTTTTCTTATAGACATAAAACCCCACAAGTTGTGAAAACTATCAAAACTTTCTCAATTCTTATACAATCGTACCAAATGAGCAAGTCATAATTCATAACAAAATTAATACGCTACTAGAAGGCCTTTCTAAAAAAATACAACATCAATTGAACAAACTTTAGTTCAATAAAAAGAAAAATTTAACATAAATAGTAATGTAATTACTCTTTAATATAATCCTCCTAGATGGTACGAACATAAATAACTGTTGGTAGAAGTTAATGAAGTTGGTAAATGGTTGGCGGGAGTAATTGTTAAAAATATCTACCAACTTATGGGTCTTTTATTTACAAAATATAAACTTATAGGTCAAGTTTTACATTTAAAATTTTTGAAATCATGATTTCAAATCCCAAAGTATGTCTTTCTGGATGATTTGGAATTTCATGTCATAAGATGAAATTACATGTCCAAACGCTGATTTCATCTCATGACTTCATCTCATGACAAGTCATGAGATGAAATCGCACGTCCAAACGCCTACTTAGTAAAGTAATTCTGCTTATCATTTGTATTCTACCCTTATTGAATACAAGATTTATGTTAGCTCCTTCGTGTTTCTCTTTTCCTACCCTCCGCATGACTGAGAATTTGGAGTCTTTATTCCTTTTTCTTTTTTATTTGGAGTAATGAGGTATCAGTGTGTCTACCTACTCTATAAGCGTAAAATTCGGCGGAATGCATCGACAACCCCTTAAACTTGTTAGTGTATTCCATTTGACATAATACATAAACAAGCCCTCGAACTTGGTTTCAGCTAGCAAGTATGCTCTCCAACTTTGGGTGTGCACAAGTAGGCACGACACCTCAACTTGTATAAAGTTGAATACGTAAACACAAATGTTGATGTGACACATAAATTTTGGAAGTGTCTAGATGATCGTTTTGTAAGTTGGAGTGTTCAATTGACAAAGGGGAAACAAGTTGATGTGCCTACTTGTGCACACCCAAAGTTAGAGGACATACTTGTCAGCTGAGGCCAAGTTTGAGGGTCTGTTTATGTATTATGGCTATTTTATTTAATCACTCGAACTATGACATATTTCAATTGAACACTTGAAAATATGATAAAGTGTTCCTATTCGATAGTTCTGACTCAAATTTTGGAAAAACTTCTACACGTGTTGTCAAACGCCCTTACGTAGATAAGTTAACCACACAAGCTACTAGTTAAATAATTTGAAAATACTAAATATATCTTAAAATGAACTGTCTATGGGTGCAATTATTAATTTGTTGGAGACCCAGTTTATCGCTCACTCCCTTTTGGTCATTTAGTAAAGTTATTGATGGATGCAAACGCTGAAGAATGTAGGCAATTAAGTTTTCTCAAGGCTAAAGTTGAAGCTGAATATAGTTGAAAGAATCATTAGTTTTAGGGTTTAGGACCAAAATAGTCCACTTTTGCATACATTAAGATTATTTCGGTTCGGTTGAATATAGTAAGGAGCCATACATTAAGGACCATGTTGATCATTTCTTCTTCTTAACTTCTTCAAAAGTGACGTTTTCTTCAATTTCTTGTTTATTTTTGTTGTTGTCTTTTTCCCACTTTCTTCCCTCTTGGTCTTTTTCCCACTTTCTTCCCTCTTGAACCAAAATTACTACTATATAAAGCATGGTTTTCCCATGCTTCGTCGTCAGTCCTTTTAAAAATAAAAAAAAATAAATATATATATATATATATATATATATATATATATATATATAAGGTGGGCCTCATACTAAAAACACCAAAAAATATTTAAAAAAAAAAGGAAAAAAAATGTGGACCCCACCATCTCCAAACACTAAGTAATATTAACAAAAAAAGGGAAAAAAAGTGAATCTCACCATCTCCAAACTCATGTAAAAAAAAAAAACATGGACCCCATATTAAAAAAATCAAGCAATATTAAAAAAAATAAAATTGGACCCCATATTAAAAACACAAGCAATGTCAAAAAAAAAAAAAAAAAAAACTTGCACCCCATATTAAAAAATCACACAATGTTCATGTAATTCCCAAAGTATCCCTATTAAGTCAATAATGGTGGATTCATTGCCACATGCGTATCAATCCATTATTGGGAGTAAATGAAATTATTGTACATCAAAAAACATGGACTTCATATTATTGCTTTTCTTCAAAAGGTTAAGTAGCCAAACCATACAGTTTCCTTTCTTTTCTTATATTAGCACGAGATCTAATCTAGATATTTAATCGTTGTATTTGCTATTCCGCCATGTCATTTATTTGTTATGTTTACTAAATAAATATACTTAAAATATTTATATTTCTAAAATAAGATAGAATTTAATTACTTTTTCATTTTTATTCTTACTCTAATAAATGTGAAAAGAGATTAATGTCGTAAAGAAAAAATAATATTAAATGGAGATCAAATAATTAATAAGGTAAATTAGTCAAATTATAATTCTAATTGACGTTTCCTTAAAAAACCGTGCAAAAGACAACATGAAAAGTAAAATGAGCTAAACCAATAATATTTACCCAAAATTAAAAAATAGTAGTTCTTCGTTTAAATAGAAAATCAAATGTAAAATGAGCTAAACCAAGAATATTTACCAAAAATTTAAAAATAGTAGTTCTTCGTTTAAATAGAAAATCAAATTTCTACTTTGTTTCGTTTTAAACATGTAAAATTAATTTAATAATTTGAATTAGAATTATCCAAATCAAAATTTGATAAAAAATAATAAGTATTGTTTAGATCCAATCTACATACATTAGCAATAGAATATTTTACACCTTCAAATTAATCGAATTAAAATTCAAAGTGTTAATTGATGCTTAAATATTGTTATTTTTTTATCTCAAAGAGAGGAAAATAGTTTCCTTTTAAACAAGTCTTCTCTTTTAAAAAGTATTAATAAATTTTTGCCAACTTTATATTCGTAGCAAACACTAATATAATAAATTTTGGATACGGAGCACAAACTATAATATTATATTAATCGTGTTTTGAACATATATATATATATATATATATATATATATATATATATATACATAAAAACAGTGCAAACTTATGTATGTTTATTAGCAATATAAAATATATATATTATCACTACCCAAACACAACTATATACACATAGATACACTATAATCCAAAGTGTAGCACAACACGGGCTTACACCGTCTAGTAATAAATATAATTGGGAAAGGATATTTGGGAATTAGCGTGCTTCTTGCTCTCCTCCTAGGCTCTTTCCGGAGTCCGGGACTTGAGTGACAAAAAAAAAAAAAATTGGAACCAAAATAACACAAAAAAAAGGTTACAAAAGTAGGTTTCACGCACAGAATCTGTGCATGAAAGAGGCTACCTTTTTTTTTTATTTTTTATGCTATCAAAATCACGTTTTTTCCATACTTTGGGCAAAGATTAGTCATGTTTCAAAATTCCGAAATATCAATATTTTATATAGAACTTAATATCTTTTTTTGCGTACAATAATGTCGGCTCATTACATCAAGTATAACTAAACGTTTGGATCGTCATTTTAGGGGTTGTTAAGTGCCCCGAAGTAAGTTTTGTTTGTTTGGAAACTTGTCATCTTTAAGTTTAAGTGTCATATTTTATAGGGTTGATCTAAGTATTTTATTATTTAGTCAAATCGAATGTACAAATAAAAATATTTTGATCTACCTTTAATTTTTTATATTATGTTGTTATTTTTCATTTTTGTCTTTTGTGTAATCCGCATTTTTTTAATGTAATGTGTATTTTGTATTGTTTGAAAATTTGTTATCTTTATGTTTAAATATTTTATTTGAATGTACAAATATAAATATTATATTTAACAATAATTCATCCAATACGAGAGGTTTATACTAATTCAAAAATAATTTATTCCATTAGATTACAATATTAATTCAAAGCAATACAATACTAAATTACGATAACAATATAATCTTCAAGTTCTAGAGGCTTTATTACTTCGAGACATGCTTATACCACCACGGCCTTGTTGCCCACATGAACGCTTGTCATGGTCATATTGCTTACATGTAGAGCACTTGCGAGAGTAAGTTCTTTCACTAACATCTATTTGATTGGGTCTACGACTTCGTGAGTTAATGGCCAATTTCTTGATGTAATCCTTGCTAGCAACCATCGAAAACGGCTCGTTTGGCCAAAAAGCTTCATTACCAAGTGGGTGGAATTGGCCAGAATATGCTTTAAGGTAATTGTGGACCTTGCATTCCCCCCCCCCCCCCCCCCCACATAACTTGTTACCATTTTTTCCATTCTCTCGAAGCACTTTACTGACATTTAAACACAACATGTGGTACGTTTTCCACTTACCACAAGTGCATGTTCTTGTTGCCTCATAAACGGTATGCACGTTTCCACCCTTACCGTTGTAATAACCCGTCCTAACTTTATACACACGTTGAATGGGGTCATACTCGGTCATTTGGTGAAGCTCACATTTTTTTTCTATAATGCTCCATCTTTTTGAAGGGCTTTGGCATCCATGTCCCGCCTTCGGCTAATATCGCTCTGGCCTGCCTTGTCCTAACCACAAATCGCTCCACAACCTGCTTAAAAGTCATTCTCACCATTACGGTGATAGGTAGTCCCCGAGCAGATTTCAACAAGCCATTGAAAGACTCTTGAACTATTTGTTGTGAGCATGCCCCATCTTTTGCCTCCATCAGCATGAAGCGTCCATTTTTCAATTTCGAGCTTCATCAACCAAACGTATGCGGGTTCACTAACTGCCCTGATCAGATCCATTTTTGCAACCCATTTTCTTTGTTGATGCTCCATTGCAGCCCCCACATCAATTTGTTTAGAGTGCCATTGTGAAACTTTGATTAAAATTTGCCTTTAAGTGCCTTAAGCAATAGCGATGGTAAACAAGGGGGGGCTGCCACCCCGACAAATTATCCATAGTGTGCAATATGCCTTTATGACGATCAGACAACACGCATATGCCCATACGATCCCTAATAACATGAGTCTTCAAATGGGTCAAAAAGATCCCCCATGTGTCGTTGCTCTCGTTAGCGGCAATTGCGAAAACAAGAGGGAATATTGCTGAATTGGGATTTCAGAAGTTGGGTTTTCCGCCATCGGTGGTGGTACGTGGTGGTGCATTGGTTCTTGCTGGTTTTGGCTTTGAAGAATATTGTTGGTCATACCAACTTGAACATCATCATCATCTTCATCATCGATTACCTCTGCGTTATTAGCTATTTCATCGTCATCACTTGATGATGACTTATAATAATTTGGAAAATCTTCATTATCAAGTGCATTCCTCTTCCTACACGAAAAGTAATATATTTTTGAAACTTACTGATGTTGATAAGCATTGTCATGGTGTGGAGAATGATCAACTCCATCGAACTGAGAAGATTGACCAACATCCATATTTGGTACCACTGACGAGTTTTGAGAATAGCTCCTATAAAGATTTGAAAAATGGTTATTTACCAATCCATACAACTAACACGTGCTACTACACACAATAATAATATAAAAATGCATATTTACCAATTTTCATTGTAAGCTTGATTAAATTGCTAGCTTAGATTTTCCAGCGACACTTGACCACTCAAAATGTGTCCATAAGAACTAATGTCCCCATAAGTGTTACCATGAATAGGGTGGACTTGAGGGACTTCTTCTCGAGGTATCTTTTCAACATACATCTCAAGAACATTAATGGATACTAAATCACTATATTCTTCCGGCGATCCCAACTAATTACTCAAAGATTCATCATCGTTAATATTGTGCATGCCATAACGCACTACACCGTTTGATATCGTTTGTGGATATCTGCTTGTTATTGAGATTCAAAACTCAGTGGGTGTAGTTTTCATTCTTTTGTGCATGTAATGCGACTAGTGTTTCATAATTTAAAGTTGTTGGAAATTTAACATGGGCTTTTGGTCTGATACTATAATGAACGGAGTAATTGTCCTCAACGATATCTCCATCCCAAAATAGTGAAATCCTAACAGTTGAAGCATTTTGAGACATTTTTTCTATGAACTTTGATTTTTTTTCCAATGACTTGTAAGACTTAGACTTATGAAATTGATGAGTTTTTCACTCGTCCAACATTCATGTTAAATAGATTCCTGAAATTTTCATGCGTGGTGTGTTGTCAAATCAACACTTACATTGCACATTAAAATGGTGCGCAATACAAGTGAGAGTCATATTAAAACGGTTAAATAATGCAAAAGATTGTATTGTCAAATCAAGCTTTTATGTGTCATAGATTCCTGAAATTGTCATGCGTGGTGTGTTGTCAAATCAACACTTATATTGCGCATTAAAATGGTGAGCAATACAAGTGAGAGTCATATTAAAACGGTCAAATAATGCAAAAGATTGTATTGTCAAATCAAGCCTTTATGTGTCATAGATTCCTGAAATTGTCATGCGTGGTGTGTTGTCAAATCAACACTTATATTGCGCATTAAAATGGTGAGCAATACAAGTGAGAGTCATATTAAAACGGTCAAATAATGCAGCATTGTATTGTCAAATCAAGCCTTTATATGTCATAGATTCCTGAAATTGTCATGCGTGGTGTGTTGTCAAATCAACACTTACATTGCGCATTAAAATGGTGCGCAATACAAGTGAGAGTCATATTAAAACTGTTAAATAATGCAACATTGTATTGTCAAATCAAGCCTTTATGTATCATAGATTCCTGAAATTGTCATGCGTGGTATGTTGTCAAATCAACACTTACATTGCCTATTAAAATGGTGCGCAATAAAAGCTAGAATCATATTAAAACGGTCAAATAATGAAATACTATATATAACATGATTGACAATTTCAGGAAGCATTCACATTAAAATGAGTTATCATGTCATTCTACACCCAATTTGGTAATCTTGATTCTATTATATGTTTTACCCCAAGAAACGTATTCGAAGCAATGGGCAGGACATGAGAACTAGATGATGATTTTCAATACTCAAATAACCTAACAACAGATTCAATCGAGAATACAATAATAAAATAAGAGAGGAGTGGGATTGGGATTGGGGTCTAAGGGAGGCTGCAGCACTGGAGCAAAAATTAGCGTCAGTAGTGCTTAAATGCCCCAAAAAATATGCTATGTCAATGCCTCGTGGAACTCCACAAGAGTTTAATTTTGCTCTTAACCGTTTTCGCGAAGAGAACAATCGGATGCAAATACGTTACCTTAGGGTAGAATATGGTGTACATGGTAGCACAAGATTCAAATCCAAGTGGGATTTGGACTATGAGATGTCCGATGAAGATTAATATTTTTTTATATAAAGTAAGTAGGTAGGGTCATAAAGACCACCCCCCCCCCCCTCCGAACTAGGGGTACATGGGGGTTTGCAACTATATAAGTAGCCTTTCTTTTGTTATTAGACTACAACGTATTCAATGTTGAGTAGTAGAAACGTAGCTTGGTCTTTACTCCTTCCAAAAGAACCAAATAGCAGTGATGATGAGAGTTCAAATCATAGCAGTTTTTCGAGTGATAACAGTGATTTCAAACTAGACGAGCTAAATCCCCACCTTCTTATAGAGCGTAATGATGATTTCTGCAGTGTGAAATATTCAGATCGGCGAGAATATTATTGCGGTTTACGCCGAGAATGGTCACATCGGCTTGCCGAATCAGAACGTCTTGTTCGTGACTTGGAAAATCTCAACACTCCAATCCCAACAAGGTACTCAATAACCATGCCTCGAGTAGGTCCAGAAACTTGCGATCTTGCTGCACAAAGGATTAGAAAAGAAAACAACAGAATGCTGGCATGACGTTGTAGATTTTACATGCTAAAGTTGGCCGAAGACCAAGCATCATCAGCCGGTAGAGAACTAACATCTACTGAAAAAGATGTGTCTTAAGAAACCGCCAATATTTTTCTGAGGACGATATTGAGAACTTCTATTCTGATGAAGATTAGGGGTTATTTAAATTCTTTTAAATTTCTGACTCATCTGGTTAATTTGTATTGTTAGTTTATGATGAAGTCATCAATAAGAAAAAAATTAGTAAGTTTTAGATTTGCTTTGATTGTTTAAGTCTATTATCAATTTATAGAGTTAATAATACATAAAAAGTTCAACAATTGATAATTTAAAGAAAAACTAAAATAAATTAGTACATAAAGGGTGCAGATTACATTATAGATGAAAGGGTGCAACTAGTAAAAACAAAATACATAGGAATATTAAACTTAATAAACAAAATACATAGAAATAATAAACAACAACTAGATAGCACAAATAATCTTCAGGCACTTTACAACGCCAAAAATGACGACCCGGATTATCTGGGGTCCTTGATAATTTTAGCTTACAAGAATAACCGCATTCACAAACATTGGGTTCTATAGCAATGTTTGAGGTTTGGGAGCTTTGAGACATGCTTTTGGGGGTGCAAAAGCCTGTTGAAGGGGTGAAAATAGAGGAAATGAAGGAGGAGAGTTTGCTGAAAATTGGCTAAGTGTTTTAGGATTTTTATGGAGGCCTATTACGCACAAATTTTGTGTGCGAAAGAACTTACGTGTAAAGTTACACTTTGGTCCTATTGCGCACAGAATTTGTGCGTGAAACCTACTTATGTAATTTATTTATTTATTTTGTGTTAGTTTTTATTTTTTATTTTTTATTTATAGACTAAAAATGTCGCGGTCCTCTTTCCGGCATGTAAGAAAGAATGTATAGTTTTTTTGAGTAATTAATAAATATCTCTTTGGAACAATAGTGAAATCGGACACTTGGCCGTTGGCTCAATACAATTGGTGATTTAAAGGTTAATGCATTTTGTACACTTATTAAAAAACATTTAATAATCTTAATCATACAAGTATTTATTTAAATTACTCTTTATTTCTCAAGTAGTAAGGGTGGATTTGAAAAAACCTAAAAAATATTTCTTGTTTTCTCAAATATTAAATATTCAATAATTAATTTAATTAGTCAAATGACTAATATCTGGAATCAGAGAATGAAATTTTTGTGAATTCCAATTTCCATGAACGACATCTCAATAGTAATTATCTCATTTCATCAGGTAAACCAGCATGTACTCGTAAATATATACTTTCCTTTTTGTACAATATAGCAAAAATTCGAAATTGTACTCCAGATTAGGCATAAACTGTAATTGGTCAGAGTAAAAGTACAACCAAATAATCAAGGTCAACGCAATTCTAGAATAAAATAAATCTCAACTTGTCATATTCCGACACACCAACCAATTTTGAGAAAAAGCACTCAAATTGTTGTTATATTATTTTATCTGTTGCCCTCTCATGGTTGAGTGTGAAAAAAGAAATTTTTGACGGAAGTACACCACTATTTAAACTAATTTACCAAAATAATACATTTTTTTGAAAATTTAAAGAACTAGAATAAACGTATTTCACAGTAACATATTAGACATTATTTTATTAAAAAATTCAACGGACAAAAAAGTTAGTGATTGACGGCATGAAATGATAATTCATACTTGTGAGTAATGTTTTACCCTTAATACGTAACTGAGAGTAACATTACTACAGAATCAACAATCAAATCCTGCAAATTGGGGACTCAAGGATTATTTGCCTTCTCTTTCAAAGAGAAGAAACTTTAGTTGGCAGAATCCTGCAAATTGGGGACTCTACAGAATCTTGAACGTTTTTTTTTTTTTTTTGGTTGATTTATTTCTCCTCGGCATTATTCACTTGTAAAGTTCCATCTTTTTTGTCTAACTTGACAAGTTTTGCCACATAATTGAAGAATATCTGTTAAAACCCCATTTGTCTTTTGTTCTTAATGAAGATTGTTTGTTTATAAAGTTGGTTCCGTTTCTTTATTTCCTTTCTTTTTTGGTTATTTCTTTGAGGGGAGAGGGAGGTTGTATAATTTGGTTGAAAGAGTTGTTGTGATCTTTATTTATTTTTAATGTAAAGTCTACCATCAATTTCTGGATGTGGTAGCTCTTGACACCTTGCTATGGACTCTAAATATAAATAAATGCTAGGAAAATCATAGTATTAGATTCAAAGATATCATTTAAGTCCATTTGTTATGTTGATTAAGGATATCGTATCTAGGGCAATAACTGAAATGGAGTGTATCATATTAGTGAAGGATTCTTCGCAGGATTCGATTGTTTGCCGTAGAAACGTTACTACCAGTTACGTTTTAGCCTGAAGTCGTAACTGTGAATTACGATTTTAAAATATTCTTAGAGTCGTTACTATCAGTTACGTATTAAGGGTAAAACGTTACTCATAAGTACGAATTATTCTTTAACGCCGTCAACCACTAACTTTTTTGCCCGTTGGATTTTTTGAATAAAATAATACCTAATACGTTATTACGGAATACGTTTATTCTAGTTACAAATTTTTTAAAAGACGTATTATTTTGGTGAATTGGTTTAAGTAATGACTTATTTCGGTCAAAAATTCGAAAAAGAACTACTTTTGTTTAGTACTACATAGTACATAGTGAATATATTAGTGATGATGCTTCCTCTGTACCTTATCAGTAGTTAATAAGGAAGACTCGGAGTAAAGATAACTAATTGTTATATACTAATATGCGTGTTTCTTCTAAATTTGCAAAAGGCAAAACCAAAAAAGCTCTATCCAAATTTGCAAAGATGGCTGCATCAAGACTTATTTCAGTTTCCAAAAAACTTAACAAGCCCTTTTCTCCAACCCCTTCTCCACTAAAATATTTTAAGCTCTCTTTACTTGATCAAGTCCTTGGTAATATGTACATGCCTTTGGCCTTCTTTTATCCTAAAAAACCTGCCCAAATATCTCAAATTCTTGAGACTTCTCTGTCAAAATTTTTGACTTCTTACTATCCATTTGCCGGAAGACTTAGAGATAACATCTTTATTGATTGTAATGACAAGGAAGCTAGACTCATAAACGTTCATTACGATTGTCCCATGTCTGAAAACGTCAATCTTCCTGACACCGGTCCTAAATATTTACCTTTCGCCAAAGGTATGACATGGAACCATAGTGCGGATGAAGATAGTTTAGTTGTGGCTCAATTAAGCAACTTTGATTGTGGAGGAATAGCCATAAGTGCATGCATATCGCACAAGCTTGGCGATGCATCCACTTTATGCAAATTTATGAGTAATTGGGCTATCACAACAAAATTTATAGGCATGAAAGGTCCATCACCTATGTTAATTGGTTCATCAATTTTCCCTCCAAGTAAAAATGTTCCTTTAACCAAACCTATGATTGCGTCCCAAATACAACTTACAACAACTAATAGGTACCTTTTCTCTTCTTCAAAGCTTAATGCCCTCAAGGCCATGATATCATCTCAATCAGGTGTACAAAATCCTTCTCGAGTCGAAGTAGCCTCAGCACTACTACACAAGTGTGCTATAGCAGCTTCAAAAACGACTTCGGGCTCATTTAAATCATCCATTTTAAACCAATTTGCTAATTTGCGATCAAGAATGGTGCCACCTCTTCCACAAAGCTCAGTTGGTAACATTATCTCAAGCATGTCTATTCTAACAACTAAAGAAGAAGATGTGACACTAGCAAGTGTTTTCAAAGAGTTAAGAAAGGAGAAAGAAATATTCAAGAAAAAGGATCCCATTAAAGAGAATCAGCTAT
The DNA here is from genome assembly GCF_029784015.1 of Lycium ferocissimum. Taxonomy (NCBI): domain Eukaryota; kingdom Viridiplantae; phylum Streptophyta; class Magnoliopsida; order Solanales; family Solanaceae; genus Lycium; species Lycium ferocissimum. The sequence goes on from NC_081352.1 coordinate 51,360,402, forward strand.
TGTCAGCACTAGGGAACTTTGACAAGCAACAAGAAATGCCATCAAGTGCTTAGGATATTGATCTTTATTGGGGTAGCAGTGTTTGCAATTACCCAATGTATGATGTGGCTATTGGATGGGGAAATCCAGAAAGAGCGCTTATTCCATGTCCACTTAAGAATTCATTTGTATTGATGGACAGTAAATGTGGGAAAGGAATAGAAACAATGATAACGTTAGAGGAACAAGTCATGGTTGAATTTGACAAGGATAAAGAGCTTCTTGAGTTTGCTTCTCCCTATCCGATTGTTTAACAAGTTAGTATATATATTCAAGCTGGAAAAAGGGGGAAAAAAATTGAAGGAAAAAAGAAAATAGAGAAAAAGATAGATTGAGATGCATGTGTGTGGCGGAGCCAAGTGTGAGCAAGGGGTTCATTCGAATCCCCTTCGGTAGAAAATTGCACTGTATATATAAGGTTTTATTTTTATTTTTATGTATATATAATACATATTGAATCCCCTTAGCTTCTTTCTGTGTTTACTTCTTTATATTTCTAATCTGCTTAGTGAAAATGCTGATTTCTCTCCACTGGCTAATGCTTTCAATTGAGCTATTATTTCTGTTTGCTTTTGGCAATACAAAATTTGTCAAAGAGGTGCCGACTGTTATGGACATTAATTGGTAGGCTGAAGTCTACTCATATTAATCAATTGGGGCAATTAATTATTGGAGTTTTACCAGGTTTAAGCCATTAGGGAAAAGCTTCGAATTTGTCCTTAACGTTTGTGATTTCTTTTGTACTCTCTGTTAACTTTTTGGCTCATAGGGGCCCCTACATTATAAATCTTTGGTCTTAAGTATGTTCTTCTCGCTAACGATTTTTTACAGTGAAAAGATTGATCTGATTTGAATGACACGACAGTGAAAAACTATTATTGGGAAAGACATACTATTTAAGACGGAAGATAATATGGATCTTTTGTTCTTCTGTCCAATTCCAAGTCCTCTAATTCATTCAACTTAACATGCAATATTTAACTTGATTCGTGATGCAACGTATGTACTAATTGACCAAAATTAATATATATATATATTGAGAGAGAGATATTTTTTACCTTTTAAAAAAGGCTGTATCGGAAAGCTTTTGCCATGAGTGAATAAAAGCATATTTGGACCAATTTTATAATGACAAAATATATTTGATCCTAATAATTAACCAAAGACAAATATGAACTTTTTTATTTTATTTTTTATGTAGTGTTAATAAGATTTGACCTCATTTTAAAGCTAACAAGGAAACATATTTCTATTATATATAAATGTGAGGAGAGGACTAACACAACAATACAAGTTTGTACCACAAGTTATATAAATTTTACACTTTAACCAATTACTTTTTTATTTCACGTGAATATATATCATAGTGCTAAATATTTATTTCTTCTCATGTATACACGTATGCACTTCAATTTTAATTCTCCGACATATTTATTTTCTCCGTACACTTTTACTTGTTGACTTTTGACTTTTTAAGTTCTTTAAGAATTAATAAATGATTTCGGTTATATATAAATGTGAAGAGAGGACTAACATAGCAATACAAATTTGTACCACAAGCTATATAAATTGTACACTTTAACCAACTACTTTTTTTATTCCACGTGGACATATGTCATAGTATTGAATATTTATCTCTTCTCATGTATACACGTATGCACTTTAATTTTAATTCTCCGACATATTTATTTTCTCTATGCACTTATACTTGACTTTTGACTTTTCAAGTTCTTTAAGAATTAATAAATGAAGTACTCCCTTCGTCCCATATTACTTGGCCATATTACTAAATTACTTTTTTATCCCACGTGGACATATGTCTTAGTACTGAATATTTATTCTCTTATCATGTATACACGTATGCACTACAATTTTAATTTTTCGACACATATTTATTTTCTCCGTGTACTTTTACTTGTTCATTTTTTACTTTTCACGTTCTTTAAGAATTAATAAATGAAGTACTCAATATTACTAAAAATAAATGTCCAAATTACTTGTTCATTTACAAAATCAAAATAAAATTAATTAAATCTTTTCCATCTTACCCTCTCCGTCCAATATTACTTGGCCACATTACTTTAAGGGCTAACACAACAATACAAATTTGTACCACAAGCTATATAAATTGTACACTTTAACCAACTACTTTTTTATTCCACGTGAACATATGTCATTGTACTGAATATTTATTTCTTCTCATGTATACACATATGCACTTCAATTTTAATTCTCCGACATATTTATTTTCTCCGTGCACTTATACTTGTTGACTTTTTAAGTTCTTTAAGAATTAATAAATAAAGTACTCCCTTCATCCCATATTACTTGGCCACATTACTAACTACTTTTTTATCCCACGTGGACATATGTCATAGTACTGAATATTTATTCCCTTCTCTTCTCATGTACACACGCATGCACTTCAATTTTAATTCTCCGACACATATTTATTTCCTCTGTGCACTTTTGCTTGTTCACTTTTGACTTTTCATGTTCTTTAAGAATTAATAAATGAAGTACTCAACATTACTAAAAATATATGTCCAAATTACTTGTTCATTTGAAAACCAAAATAAAATTAATTAAATCTTTTCCATCTTACCCTCTCCGTCTCATATTATTTGGTCACATTACTTTACTAAATATATATGTCCAAATTACTTGTTCATTTACAAAACCAAGATAAAATTAATTAAGTCTTTCCCATCTTACTCTTAGTAATAAATGGTCTTGAAAATAGTCAATTTTGATTAGAATGTATTTATTGGAGAGAAATAGGGGTAAGATAGTTAAATACATCTTTTATTTATGATTTCTTAAGGGGTGTGCAAAAGGGAAAGTGACAAGTAATATGGGACAGAGGGAGTATATATTTTACCATAATATTCATATTTATTGGTGTACGTCTCAATAGCCTTGAAAAATGATTTGAAAATGAGTAATTAATGTGAAGGATAAAATTAATAATAAGAACAAAAATTTCTTTCTCTTGATATGTTAACGTGGACAAGTAAAAGTAAATAGAGGGAGTGACTTTTATTCCCATTTTCCTTCTTTTCAATACTTTAAACGTGAATAGAGGTTTAAAAATAGCAATGCAAATTTGTACCAGAAGTTATATAAATTGTACAATTTAACCAACTACTTTTTTATCCCACTTGGACATATGTCATAGTATTGAGTATTTATTCTCTTCTCATGTATACACGTATGCACTTCAATTTTAATTCTCCTACACATATTTATTCCCTCCGTGCACTTTTACTTGTCCATTTTTTACTTTTTACGTTCTTTAAGAATTAATAAATGAAATATGTTTTATCATAATATCTATATTTATTAGTGTATAGTCTCAATAGCCTCAGAAAATGATTTGAAAATGAGTAATTAATGTGAAGGGTAAAATAAGAAGAAGAAAAGATGTGGACATGTAAAAATGAAGGGAGGGAGTGACTTTTATCCCCGTTTTCCTTCTTTGTCGATACTTTACTTATTTTACTCCCCTTTGCATTCTCTGATTATTGTTTCTTTATATTTATAAAATGTATTACTTTATATTTTCATTTTAATTAAAATTTGGTGATTTACGATATAACATATATCTTTCTAATTTTGATTTCTTTGTAACAATTCTTTTTATCTATAATTGTTAATATAAAAAATTATAATATATTTTTTAATTAATTTAATAAAAATATTTTATTAGTTTTCCTTTTAAAAAATCCAATATATACAACAATGGTTCTTATGTTTGGATCTGAACAGTTAGTTAATTGAGGTGGATATCAACATGTTGGTATATATATAAGATATTAAAGAATTTAAAAGAAAAAATCTATAATCAAAATATTAATTTTTCCTCATATTCTTACTAATTTTCGTTTTCACATTGATGAACAACTTTCATTGTCATGACAACGAGAAAAAAGTCCGATTCTTTCCATCTCAAAGGCTTAATTCCATCATATGTTTTTAATTTTAAACTCCATTTTTTAATATGTTGCTATATATAATAACAATTAGAATATTTTTAAAAGTTATTTTCAAAATACAAATGTTAAAGACTGGCTAATTAAAGTGAATAGATATGTTTGGCCCGTACATCGCACGGGCATGTATTGCTAGTTCTAAATTAAAAGCCTAAAATATTTACACAAATTCCCCTACATATAATAAAAATTTATCCAAAAAGGAAATATTTTCATCGCACAAATGGTATATGCCTCATTTGTTTGCACTTAATGCAGGTCTGAATCTAAATGGTTCAGACCTTAGATCAATAAGTGCATTTTTTTTGCTTTAAGATTTAAACACTTATTTAGTCTGAATAGGTCTTAATTATTAAGATCTTAAACAAAGTCTTAGTATCATTAAAAGATATTTTTATGTGAAAATATTTCACCACCACTCTATCCACAATCACCAGCCACCATGACTAACCACCTTTGCCATAACCACTACCGTCGCCACCCACCAATCACCACCACCAGCCACCTCTGCCATCACAACTGGCAATCACCCCCTCTTCCAACCACTATTGTTAATCACTACCACACCTACCACCTCCATCATTATAATTATATCCACCACTACAATCATTGCGGTCAATCCCTACTACCAACTATCTCGACCATCACTACTAGCACCGCTACCAACTGCCACCAAACACATCGTCAACCACCACACATTCTTCAGCCACCACCATCACCATCAACAACACCAACTACTAACATCAACCAACTCCACCAACCGCCACCATCGCTCCAATGACTACAACACCAACCACCTCCAATATCACAACTATCACCACCACAATTACCAGTGGCAGAGCCAGTATTTTTACTAAGGGGGTTAAAAAACATAAAGAAGTGAACACACGAAGAAATCAAAGGGGTTCAACATCTACCATATATACATAAAAAATAATTTTAACCTTGTGTGTACAGTGTAATTTTTTACCGAAGGGGGTTTAGATGAAACCCCTTAGTGCTTATTGGCTCCGCTCCTGAGTCCATTACTAGCCACTAACACCAACTAACACCACCACCGCCACGACAAACCATTTCCACCATCACTAGCGAACATAAATGTTTCATTTTTTATTTAATAATAATTATATTATATTAAATTTATATATTTTTTAATTTTTTTTAATTCTATATTTATTATGTTTAAGAATAAATAAATTATGCACATTCAAATGTTGAAAAACAAACAGTCTAATCATTCAATGGTCATTTCTAGAAACAATAGCTTAATCATTCCGATAAATCTTAATCTTAGTAGGCGTTTGGCCATGAAAACCAACTATTATTCACTTTATTTGGTATTTGGAGTTGGAGTTGAAGTTGGAGGTGAAGATGGAGTAGTTTTTGCAAAAAATATTTAGTTGTTTGAAGGTGTTGAAAGTGAAACAAGTGAAAAAAAGTGAAAATAAGTTTTTTGGTATTTTTTAAATTCCAAATACAACTTCAAATTATATTTAAAATTTTCATGACCAAATTTTAATTTTCAAATAAAGTAAAAACGTTTTCTGAAAAAAGTGAAAAAATTTCATGGCCAAACGGGCCCATGAAAACAAATTAGGCCTTACAGTGCTCCTCTTACTCCTCTTCTGGATTTGATAAGTAGAGTGGTTGGTGATATAGTACATTTTTAATTGCATTTTTGTTTACCCAGGTTTTCTATTATTACTAATAAAATACAACCCCATTCTCATTTAGTCAGCTTTTAAAACTCGTCATATAAGAAATATTGTGTAAAAGAAACATAAAAAAGGTTGGTCAAGACGTCCCCTATTCTTTTTTTAAGGCTTGATGATGGTTTTTTTTTAAACCCAATTTTGTCTGCTAAGTAATGGGTTGTTTGGTTCGCGAAGGAATAATAATCCCAAGATAAAATATGAGATCATTTCATCTTAAACTTGATTGAATTTATTTATTCCGGAATTAACAATTCAGGATTATTTATACCACATTCAACGTGGAATAACAATTTCTGGATTACTAATCCCTAGGTAAAACATCAAAATAACAAAGATGTAATCTTGGGATAAAGTATCAAAATAACAAAAATACCCTTCTCCAAAGCTATTCTCCTAAAATCCTTTTAAATTGGAAATAAAAAATTATCATAGGATAAATCTAGTGCAAAATGAATGACATGTTTTATATATACCCCGTATATCTCATTTTGAGTCAAATGAATCAAACATATGTTAATTAAAATATAGTATTCACTAAATAATTTAATTTCCATATAATAATCCCAACACGATAATTCTGATATAACTCAAGTCACCAACCAAACAACCTAAACCCACCATACATTCTTCCTTTTTGTTCTTTTATGGATGTACGCACATGAAATTCAAGAAAGTTTTGGGGTTAGAAAGGAAAATAATGAAAAAAACAAAAAGCCTTTGGAGAGGACAAATAAATTCATTTTGCTGGCTAAGGCTTAAGAAGGGTTTTGTAAAGAACACAATCAAGAATTGAAAAATACCCAACATGTCTGAGTATTTGCCACAAGAAGTGTTGATTGAAATCTTTCTAAAACTACCCACAAAGTCTATCATTGAATGCACAAGTGTTTGCAAGTCATGGTATTCTCTTATTACTACTCCTAATTTCATTTCCCTTCACCTTAAAAACCAACAAGATTACTTACTAGTGAGACATTGCTCTGGAAAACCAGTGAAAGAAATATATGCTTTATATTGTGACAATGAGAATCTTGATCAGTATGTTCAGTTTGATTTTCCATTTGACTGTGAAAGTCATTTTAATATTGTGGGTAGTTGTAACGGGCTCTTGTGTCTTTCTGATGACCTGTGTCGTTATTGGGACATTTACTATATTTGGAATCCATCCATTAGAAAGTCAGTAAAACTACCCGAACCAATTTTTACATATGAGAGATATGGTCCCTTTGATCATACACTTGGATTTGGATTCGACAATGTTGCTAATGACTATAAGGTGGTAAGAATTGTACATACTGGTGATTATCTTGGTAGTGTACCACCTCATGTTGAGCTCTATAAGTTAAGCACCGGTGTTTGGAAAGACATTACGCGTGTTTCTCCATCTTATAAGTTCTATAAGCAGATACCAGGAGTGTATGTGAATGGGGCTTGCCATTGGGTTGCTTGTAAAGGGAAACGAGGAGAGGCTCAAAATATGATGATTGTTCTGTTTGATGTGAAGGATGAGACGTTCTGGGAGATGATGGTGCCGGATAGTTTAGTTGTAAAGTTTGGGTTTATTGCGGCTTGGTTCGAACTTTTTGTGTCGGAGGGGTCACTTTGTTTGGCTAATCGTTTGTTTGATGATGACAAAACGATTGATATTTGGAGGATGAAAGAGTATGGTGATTCGGATTCATGGGTGAAACAGTTCAGCATCAGATTAAGCCACATTACATTTAATGTTGGTGTCGATGATGAATTTTACTCGTTGTTTCACGGTGGTCGTCAGCGTCAGATTGCTCATTTCTTGGAGAAGCCAATAGCTTCAAGGAAAAATGGTGAAATTTTGTGGAGGGCGCACAACGGATTCTTGGTTTCACATGATATTGCGGCTGAAAAAATTGAGAATCTTGGCATTTGTAATGCCAACTTTTTACCCTTTCATGATGCACTTTATGTGAATACTTACAAAGTGAGCCTTGTTTTACTTGATAAACGGAAAGACTGTTTTCCTGGAGACACCTGTGAAGAGTCACTCAATTTATGCAAGAGGAAGCCTAAAGGTGGGAGGAAAGTTTGTAAAGGCAACACTAAAAGAGGACTGCAGATTTTATCTCCCTTGCGCATAAGTGGATTGATGTACATTTCAAAAATGAAAGCAAAGAGGTTGCGGATGATAAAACAGAAGAACAGGCAAGTTCAAAGACCTTCCTAGTCTTATTGTAGCCCTTAGCTGTGTTCTAGTTGATCTATAGCCTGTGGTTGTGTTGATTTTCTTGCTAAATGCACGACAAATATATTTGCTGAGTCTATTTTTTGAGCTAACATGTTCTATAAACTGAGACAAACCTACAAAGATTCTTCTGCTCATATTATTGTTCAATTTTTTAGTCCAATAAGTTTTTGGATGAAGTTCACTAAAGTTTAGGTGCTAAACTTCTCAAACATATTACAGCTAGTCTTTTTTTTTTTTTCTTTTCTAAAAGCTTATCAATTTCTTCCAACATGACATTGTTTTGCAGGTTTCAGGCTGACATCGGGGACCTCTAACTTATTGGAAGGTCAAAGTTTCTCAAAAGGAGTCAAGAGTGCATGGAAGTTTTTAAGCTCTTGGGTATTAAAACTCTTTTATTAAAATAGAGACTGTAAATCTAATGCCTTGACCACTACTAGGTAGATGTTTTTGGGCTTATCACTCTTTCAAACCTTGTATTGTTCTTGCAACTATCTGATGATTACTAACTGATCCAACAAAACTATCGGTTGATTACTCTTACAATTTCTCGCCAAATTTCTATGTTGTTGGAGGCTTAGTAGTTATATATAATCCTAAAGACCACTTTTATGAATATAATTTTGTTTGCTTGATCATATGCCTTGTCAACATTTCCTTGTTTTACAATTTGCTGTTCATAAAAGCAGGATTGAGTAATGATTTGCTAATTCCTTCATCTTCCTATTCTCTGCTACGTCTTCCCACTAGAGTATACTATTTTCCTAAGCTGAAACCTTCACTTATAGTTGACATCAACATCCATTTGCATCACGGTTTTTCTGGTATGCTAGAGAGTGTTTGCAGCCACTATTTGCTGGAGTATGTCTACATCAGAATAGATAATCTGTTGGGTTGCTTTCTTTCTTTGGTAGTTTCTGTAGCATTGTTGTTAGTTTTCTCCTTCTGGGAGAAAACCACTGCAGCAAAATATGAGCTAAATTCTATGACTGACATGCCATTGTTCTTGACATCGATTTACATGGAACATACTTTGGTGCAGTACTGAATCGACATGTATGATGACAAAGCTCTGCACCTTCATAGCAAAGGCAGTTTTACTTGTTCTTTGCAACTGCTGGTATTCTTGAGCTGCAATTGATATTCCACTTCCCCGTACTTTTGTCATAGTTGGTGAAAGTGTTTGATAACATATATTCAGTAATTTTTTTTTTCTTTTCAATAAGTAATGCAATTGATTGATGAGAAACTGCAACAAGTGGGTGCAAACATGAACTAGAAATAACTCAATCCCTTCATAGATGCAGGGAACCCAACGAATTGTCCATGACATTTGACATTCCCCCAAAAAGCTCCAAAATTTTAGCTTGTGTGTGAAAGCTCCTTTTATTCCTTTCCAGACAAATCACCCAAAAAAGGGGCTACGTAGGAGGGTAGACCACATGCTTGTGCTATAGTTAGCCAGCTTCCTTCCAAGCCACCACCAAAGTACCAATCCAAATAGCTTGAAAATGTCTCAGATTTTTAGTCATCTGACAATGCAGGGATGGTGATCCACGTCTTCTGCTTCATTCTCTGGTAAATACCACCTATGGCTGATGTTGAAACCGCTCTTTTGCAAATTAGACCAAGTTATGCAAGCACCATGGGATGCCATCCAACTAACTCTATTAGTTTTCCTCTTCCAAATAGGTTTCCAAGGCCAACGAAGTGACAGTACATCAAGAAAGAAGACTGTAGCATAGGCTGAGTTACCTAGGAATCATCCATTCCTCTTATGCTTCCACCTAATAGAGTCAGGCATCTCTTGTGTGATGTGTGCCCCTTCCAATCTGTTTAACAGCTGTGACGCAATGCCAGTTCTCAAACTTCTAATGATTTATGAAATGCAACTTCTTCATCAGTATTAAGACAAAGTTCAACAGGTCAGTTCCTCCTTTAAATGTGAATCTGCTCCGATTCATGAATCATGATGCCAAACCTTAGTCCATACTAACATAGAACTAAAAATGGTCTGTGAAGGATTCCCAATGCTGCCCCAGAGACTATAAGTCTATACCATAATATATGTAACATGTTTGGTGTCTAAGGATTTAGCTTACAATATTTGTTCCGTACATTTTCCCGCAGTTCCTTGGTATGATGTCTGTATCAACTGCTACTTGGATAATAGATTTTTGTTAAGTATACCTGGTCTTTTATGCCATGTCCATCATCTTCTTTGACAACATGTCTTTGTTCCAGCTGATTAAGGGAAAAGTAATGCTTCCTGGTGTCCCATTCTATGTAATATCTCCTCTAAGTTTGTCCAATCTTCTCTTACCTTCTTTGGTAGGGGAATAGACTCATCACATACATAGATAAGCTATCTATTACACTTAATGATTCTACCTCCAACAGATATGCGCCGCCTCTTCCATCTTGCCAACTTCTTTTCATATATCTTAATTGCCCCTTGCCATATTGTCCTGCTCCAAGAGATAGTTCTAGTATGAGCCAACACTTCAACCCAACAAGGTCGCTAATGCTTGTACATTGTGGACATCATTAACATGAAGGTAGCTCTTAGTTAGAATTCTGCTCAACTCAGATAATACTACATGAATGGTGCTTAGGTAATGCTTAGGTGAATTATTCACACCTTAGAACCCTCACAAAAGATGAGTGTATCGACAGCAGAAAACGTATAAAGATTTTGCAGGTCCTGTCTAGGCTTTTTGTGAAGCCTGATATCAAGTTAAATCATTTTAAGTATGAAGGATTCAACTTTAACCTTCCATAAATAGTAGAAAGAGGAAAAGGGATAAAGAATTTCCCTGTCTAAACCCTTTTTAATTGTGAAAGGTCGTCAGAGTCACCAAGATATGGAATCTGGGTAGAGGTACCCAGTGGAATGATCGAGTTGTGCTCGAGCTGGCTTGCACACTGCTATCATTAAAAAAAGATATGGAATCTAACAGCAATGGTACGTAATTTAATACAATTCTCGATTGATCTTTTTGATTTCTTTTACTTGTTACTCTTTTGGTATTTTGGGTATCAAATGCAAGAGTAAAGTTTAATTAACAATCTTCTTCAATAAAGAAAAGTATATTGTTGGATAATGACATGATCATTTGCTCAATACAGATATCCCTAGACTTGCTTTGTGGACCTTTCTCGATAGCATACCACAATAAAGCTTACTGGACACTACCAGTTGAAGTCCCTAATGAATATATCGGCGCTTAAAACAACGATCAGTAGCTGCAACGCCAATATATTATTTTTTCCTTTGGCATATGAATTGAGGAGCTACTGAGCTACATGATACTAGTTGAAGCTCAAAATTCTAATGCTGAAGTAATTACTGAAACTTACATGTCATGAATTATAATCTCATACACAATAAAAAGTTATGCTAGAATTGGAAATTTAATTTTGCAATGTTTGACATTAGCTAACCATTAATTGGTTCGTTGGAAGACTAAAATTCTTAAGCATATTGTTCACCTTGGTCCAGATAAAATTGAAGGCAATATTGAACTGATAGTGGCTTCTCTGATCTGTAATTGGTTGCTTGCACCAACCTCAGGTAGATTCGTGAAATTATAATCCAAGTTGGTTTCAACATTCACCCAACCTTCCAGTACCTTAATCACCAACAACTTGGAAGGCCTCTTTGTGAAATCACCCTGTAGACACCATGCAGCAAGGCTCATCATTTCAGTTATTGCTTCTATATGGAGCAGCATATCCTCATTGTTTTTGTCAACAAAATCCATGAGGTGCTGTTGTTCCGCCTTTCTCCTAGAAAGGCTAAGCAAATGAACATCTTCTTCATCAGCCTGGGACCAATCCAAATTCTTTCGTCCACAGATAATTTCCAAGAGAACAATTCCAAACGCATACACATCTACTTTCTCAGTGATTACAGATCTCAACCATTCAGGTGCTCAATACCCATTCTTGTCACAACTTTGCATTTGTCTTTCTCAATTAGCTTCGATAATCCAAAATCAGATACCTTAGCATTGAAATGTTGATCTAGAAGGATGTTTTGCGGTTTGATGTCCAAATGAATTATCTTCTGGCTGCATTCATGATGAAGATAAGCTAACCCTTTCGCAATATCTGATATTATCCTTCGCCTTGTGGGACATGTAAGCCCATTTTCTTGCTATTCATGAGAAATCCACCTATCCAATGATCCATTTACCATATACTCATAGACCGGAAGCCTGTGGTTTTTTCTGCACAAAATCCTAGGAGTTTTACTGAATTGACATGGTGAATGCCACCAACTACATTTACTTCTGTTAAGAATGAATCCTTTACTTGACCTACACCATCCAGATGCTTCACAACTATTTTGGTGCCATTACTCAGTGTTCCTTCGTATACAGAGCCAAATCCTCCTTCACCGTGCTTTCTGCTGAAATCTTTTGTAGTTATTTTCAACTCATTGTAAGAGAATCGAGTTAGGATTCCTGGTAAGATTGGTGCTAGATCCAGAAAGTCCACATCCTTGCTGGATCGTGTCCTCTTTTTAGAAAGAATGGAGCAAGCTGAGAGAACCATAATTATCCCCAACAAAGCAGCAAAAGTAGATCCAATGATCACTTTGAAAGTCTTTGGTTTTTGTCTAGGGGAAATGGCAGGTGAATGTTTGATCTGTGCTTTTGAGGAATTCTGCACCTTAAGAAAAACTGTCTTGTTGCTTCCGTCCTCATTGTCTACGAGAGAGAAGACTTCATTCCGCAACAAACAGCTCCCTCTTCGAGTGCCATCCTGATCATATCTGAAAACAACAGCTTTGCAGGAACAGTTACTCAGACAGGCCTTTTGGCAGTCTTCCAACTTTGTCCTCTCGAACAATATGCCCGACTTTGGTTGAAAGTTGGTGGTAAATGCAAATTATGTTGTGTTCTTGAGCTCTATGAGACTATGGTACTGTGGAGAATCACAGGAAATGGACGTCAGCTCTGTACAACCAAGATCTGGTTTCCTATTGTTAGATGGCCTGAAAAGTTTCCTTCTTCTGGCGGACAAGTACATTGCCCAATATTTGTACAAACGCTGTATCTTCCACACACCATTGGGTACTCACTTTTTCCCACACCTCCCGTCAAAGTGACGTCTACCTCTTTCCAGTCAAGTTGGTCCATGTCCGTTGGTATACCCTTAAATGTCCATCAGGCCCAAGCTTCATGAATTGAGGTGTCGATGTAGGAGGGTATTGTAAAGCAGTAAGGGTTCGAACATCAAAACTGTAATAAGGACTATCAGGAGAATCTGAAGTGTAGTAATACTGAGGTGGATCAGTATCCGTTTAAGTAGCCCAGCTTCCGTTGAGAACTGTAAGATAAAACGAACCTTGACTCCGATTGGTTGCTGAAATGCTTGCGCTGAGCTTCTGTCCAGAAACCAGATTCTGCCCTGGAAGCAAAGAATCAGTTCGATGATCAAAAGACTGACAAATTGCGCGCTTTCTCTTGTCAAAGAGCACAAGATTTCCCATTTCTGTTAAGCTTAAGCCTGAAACAGATTTCCCAGTAGTGTTAGTGGACCAAACAAGAGTGCCACCAGAGTCTGTCAAGACCAAGTTACCATCTTGGCCTAGTTGCAAAGTTGCATTGGTTTTCACTGGATGGTTCCTGTTAGCAGACCAAACTAACTGGGGAACACTAGCATGACCGGAGCTGGTGTGGAATAAGAGGATACTAAGAAGGCATTCCGTGGTATTGTAACTGCAATAGAAGCCAAAGAGAAACTGAGGGCTAGCCTTTTTACTCCGAAGAATAGGTGTCAATTCAGAGGGCTCAGCGGAATTGTTAGCTCTAACAGATGGCATATTGATCAAAGAATTGGAAATTCTGGCAGTATAATTCAAAAGACTGGCATTTAACTTCCACCAATGCTGGGAAAAAGCAAACCTGGATGACAAAAAGTGGAGATAAATGAAGAGAAGGATAGGAAGATACAGTCTTTGCTCTGAGATCATTTCTTTGTTGCTGCTGTGCCTTTTCTGAAGGAAACCATAACCAAATTCAAGTATTGATACTTGTAATTGTAATCTGGTTATTAAATGAGTTTCTTTAAGCGTTGGTGCCTGTTTTTCAATCTTAGGCCATTCAATACATCACAGATTTATCTGCAATGACTTCAGTTGACTTGCAACACTCTTTCCAGCAGCTGAGTCTGACTATAACAAATAACTTACTCATTTCATTTACTACTACTTGTCAGCAATATCACGTTCACAATCACTGATGCCTTTTACAAGTAAAAGCATGAAGATGTTTTTAGTTTCAAGAACGTCGCCCAACCATTCAAAGACTAATTTTAATTGCTCAATTAGTTACTACATTATTTTTGGTTTCTCAACTATAAGAATCCATTGACAGGGAACTTTTTCCTCATTGAGGTCAAGTCTTCCACTAAAGGGACTCTTTCTAAATTCCAAGTCAATTATTGTATAGTATACAACTAGCTACTTCCACCGATTTCATAAAATGTTTGCATATTCCTTATTATTCAGTTTCAAGGATTTTTCATCCATCTATTACTATATCTTTAAGTTTAGCCTCATTTTCCCATTCGTTAGATTTAAAATGTGAGGATTGAAAACGTTTCATTTTAACTTAATGTCTTAATGATTCACCAAACTGGGTATCAACTACTAGAAGTTATGCTCAACTACATGTAGACACAGTTTGATTTGAAAGCTAGCAGGAAACTGTTTAATTGATGTGTTGCATATATTTTTGGCTAATACCACCCTTGCAGGACGACTCTGTGAAATTATTCATAAATCACCTCAAAAGAAAAATAATAACTTTTGGCATTTTGTTGTCGCTGATGGAAGAAATTAATGAAAGCAATAACTTCTGTGGATAATGTTGATAATAAAGTATAGCAAGAGAAGTGCAAACAATACATTAATCGAATGAGATTAATGTACAAAAATATGAAACAATGTTGCATTTCTTCTACTATAATATTGATCCAAACGCACAATATTTGTCATATTACATATCCCTGAGAGCTGATGTGGCATAAAATGTAAAAATAATTAAAAAATACGCACGTTTTAATTAAAATTAATTCATTTTTCTTTTTTTTTCAATACCAAAGTTATATTTTTTTAATCCCACCCCCACCCCAATCCCCCACGCGTCCCTTCCTTCTTCATTTCCCCACCCCTCCCCCCACCCGTCCCTTTCTTCTTCAAGACTCAAAACACAAAGTCTTTGGTTTTTCGTACTAAATCAGCATCTCTACTTTGCAGCTCATCAATTCTTTCTTCCTCTTCAGGTACTCTTTCCCTCTAACATATTTGCTTGTAGGGTTTCATTATTTGAATTCTAAGATCCTTCCTTCATTTAACATGTACAAAAACACACAGTCCTTTGATTTTTTGGTACCCTTATTATTTTCTTTTTGAACTTATCCACGAGTTCATTCAAGGGCTTCCAGCTGGAATTTATGCATGAGATTCATATAATTGATAATTTGGGATTGGTGTTTAGTTGATTGTTGGGATTTCTTTTTTTTTTTTTTTTTTTTTTTTTCGTTTTGATCGAATGCTTATTCAGCTGCTGTCATAGGAAAATTTTCTATTTTACTCTGGAAATTCTTCGTTTTCGGCTTCCTTTTGCTTAGTGTTCATGTTCTTTGATGGGTCTTTTTTCCTTTGCACTTTACTTTCTTGAAAAAGATTAGTGGTATGAAATTGGAGGTGATGGTAGATGAAATTAATGATAATGATATTGTGACTTTTTTTGGTGTCGATGGTGGTCTGAAAAAATTGCAATCGGGGGGCGGCATGACGGTGGTAATTCGGTGGCGTGAAGGATTTGGGGGTTTGTGGCGTGAAGGACTTGGGGGGTGCGGTGGCGTGAAAGATTTGGGCGTGGGGGTAGCCTCGGTATTGCCATGGGGTGGGGGCTTTCGTGGCGGTGGTGACTGGTGGCGTGAAGGAGTTGGGGAGTGGGGGTGGCGTGAAGGTGGAGAAGAAACCGGGGGGGGGGGGGGGGGCGTGGGGGCGGGTGAAATGAAGAAGAAGGTGGAAATTTAATTTTTTAACTACAAGAAAAGAAAAATAATTTAAAATTTAAAATTTAAAAGAAATCTGATTTGGCGCTGACGTGGTGCTAACGTGGCAGGAGAGTGTATTATACTTTCCATTGTGCAAGTGGTCATCAGTTTGTAGGGGGTAAATAATTTCAGTTTTTAGATGTTCAAGTGTGTAATAGGTCGCTAGTATAATTTAGGTGTGATATCGACTTTTCAGGTATAGTTCAGGGGTGTTTTGATGTATTAAACCAAGAAATTTCTAATGCAATCCAATTGGATCAGTCCAACTGCATGAGGCAGAGGGCTCGAAGTACCCCCAACCACGGAGAACCCAATATTTGAAGGCAGGCGGGGGCGAATTCGTGTACAAAATTGGGGGCATGTGAATCCATAATCTCTCCGTTAAATTAGGTATTTTATGTATATATTTTCTAAAATTGATATAGTATTAACTGTTGAAAGCCTGAAAGCTATGCTATAAGAAGGCTAAATAATGCACTTAGTTGAAGATTGAGTTATTTACCTAAAGGTCTAGGGATCAATTCCCACTTAATATATATATATATTTTTTTTTTTTTAGTAGTGCACCCATGTTCTAAAAATCCTGGATTCGCCCATGAAGGCATAGTTTTTTCACATATTGCATTAACAATAATTTGAGGAGGCGGGAGTTAAGGTTGTTTGCCACTTCCTCCTCTCTAGGCTTCAATTTTTTTTTTCCAGTTTCAAATTCTTTCTTTTTGGTTTGCTTAGGTAGAGCAGTCCAAATTCTCCAAGTACACACACACGCGCGTAAAAGAGGACTACTGAGTTGTACAGCATAATATTATTAATTTTAATGGTTCAAACATTTTGAGATAATATTCTAAAATCTAAATCAAAGAATACGATATTAATTATTTGAAACAAAGGAATAGCTCTTAACATATAGTATAATCAATTCTTACAAATGAATCCACGACCTCCTCCACAGTTTCCCTGGAGAAACAGTCGTTAATTATGCACAACCTACATGTAAATTGGCAAAATGCATGAGTTTCACGCTCAATTTCCTAAAAGCAACAGTCCCAAAATTATAGTAATTGATAAGATGCATACTTGTTCAAAACACTTCTTTCATCTATGTTAACATTTGTGGAGAATTCGTCAATGACAGATCTAATAGCATCCTCGTTGCCACTTTTTATTCTCAGTAAGCGCTTCTCTAACTGGAATAATTTCTGGCATTGAAAAAATGTAGATAGTTAGTTTTTGTAAATCTCTATATTCCGAACAAAAAGAATAGATAGTAAAATTCCATTTTACACTTTTAGGTTAATTTAAGTTAGCCTACAACTACAAATAATATCTCCATATATGATATCCTAAAAAAAGAGCAATAACGTGCAACTGATAGTGTAAAACTTCTTTAACGCAATCTTTATCTTACAAAATTTAATGCTAATTACGACAATAATCTTCCAACATTATAAAGTTTCTGATGTTTTGAAGGGATTATATATGGTCAGTTCATGAAGAGAAGGAAATGTTAGCTAGGAGATCTTGGACTGACCTGAGAAGGAACAAAATGAGTGGCAAGTCCAGCAGCAACAACTTCTTTACCCCTTAGTTTTGCTCCTGTTAAGCCCAAGTATTCCCCTACATACATGTAATTAATTAACTCCACATGCATATATCACCATTCTCTCAATCAATTTGAAAAAAGTTGCACGCTCTAATAATGTATTCCCTATGTCCCAATTTATGTGGCATACGTGGAATTTCGAGACTCAAATTCTTAATTTTGATTGTGAGTTTGGACGTAGAATCTTTAATACATATTTGAAAATTACGTAAGAAGTATTATCAGTCACAATAATTAATAATTCAAAATATTTAAAAGACATATGAGATAAATCACACTCAAAGAAAAACGTGTTTATCTGAATACCCAAAATGCGCCTCATAAATTGAGACGCAGGGAATACTTACCAAGTCGACCTGGAAGGCGTGAAAGCATGTATGAGAAGCCACAATCCGGGTGGAACCCTAGACTTGCTTCGGGAGTGGAACAAAACTGCAAGTTCGATCATGCAACAAAAAGTAAGACATAAAGTGCACTTTAATAAGTTCTATAGATTTATGATGTAATATTAATCCTAAAGTATATATCTATGCATGCATTAATTGGTACTGACTGCGTTTTCAGTGACGACAGAGAACTTCATTGGAACCATTAAGAATGCACCTCCACCTACAGCCATACCGTGTACAAGAGCAATATGTGGTTTCTTGTATGTATGAATGTGGTAGCAAAGCCAATACATTCTATAAGTTGCTTCGAGGCAAGAATCCCCTTAGAAATACAACATATAAGTAATCAATTGAAGGGAACTTCTTAGAACGATTAATTCAATAGTGTAAAATAGAAAGGAAAAGAAAAAGACAAGAACAAGTTACTTGTGTTTCGGCCATCGTAGAACGTTTTCAAGTCCCCACCAGCAGAGAAAGTACGGCCAGCTCCCTATTTGCATTACCAAAAATTAATGAAATGAGAATTCCAAGAAATTGCAAAATTTGACAAATTAAGGGAACTTAGCAAATAAGTAAAATAGATACTAACTTTGATGATTACAAATTCAGCATTACCATCTCTCTCATATTTCTCAAATTTCTGCGCCAGCATTAATATCTAAACAAGGAAATTATATTATGTGAATAGTAGCCATTTAAACTAATGATGTAATAATATATATTATTAACTCGAGTAATTTGTATCTGCTGTTGATCATCGTATGTACCGTTCTCTCTGATATAAAATTTAACTGCTTAGGCCGATTTAATGTGAGCACTCTGGCTCCGCCAATTTCCTCAGCAATAACAACCTGACGAACACAAAAAAATGAACGTGTGCTCTCTCTAATAACGTAAATCTCTTATTGAGATGGTCAAACACTTTAACATGAAGCAAAGATCTTGGATTTGAGTTTCATACCTCTCTGTTTGGTTTCAATACTTGTTGAGCCGTTGGAAACATTGTGGAAATACTAGGAATAGATGTTATTGCCATAGCAGCTAGTCAACTCAGCTGGAATTAATAAAGGTCTCGGGTTCTAAATTCTTGATAAAAGTGTTTCTATCTTAGATGAGTCTTACGCGACGCGAATCTGAATTAATCAAGTCGTCAGTGGATTCTAGATACCGGATTGTTAAACCCAAAGAGAGAAAAAAAAAAAATTCGGGCATAACTAAAAATCGGGTAAGTTCACTTACAATATAAATACGCCGAGGATTCTCAAAATTGATTTCTCAAACAACGAAGATATGAAATGATCAGTTTTCTCTCAACAAGATCTCTGGTCTTTATTACTTTGTGCAACGGAAAGAACTTAATTTATACTACTGTTATGTATCAAACCATCATTATAGAATTATCTCTCTTATCTGAAAGAATCATGTAATAGTATTAAATTAGATGGATGAAAGAGATCAAGTCCAAGTTAACTTTAATTATTTGACAAGAAATAACTAATGAATCTTCATATAAGTTAAATAATTGACAAAGCCACACAAACTGGACATAATGAAAGGACTCAAATAAAAATAATGAGAAAAGTTGGCTCCTTGCTGGCTGAAGAGGGAATGAAAATATGCAAATAATTGGCTTTCAAGAAGTTTTATACTTTGGGATAGATCATCAAGAATTGTTGAATTCATACTGGAAGCAAAGATGTACGTTTCCCTCGAAATGCAAACATCATATAACAGATTTAGTAGTTTAAGGTTTACAGCTAACAAAATTAAGTTGTATTTTCTAATTGCGTTTGATTTTTATATGTCGTCGGTATAAATTATTTTAGGCTTTTGAATCATTTAAAAGGTACAAGTAACTCCGTGTACGTAGTAAACATTGGAAATTTGTAAAAGATGGTAACTAACTTATTGCAGGCTGCACAGAAAGCTACATTCCTAGATTCCTAGAGTAAATGTCTTGTATAGTACCAATTATTTTTAAGTTGAAGAAATTGTTTTATAAAATTTAACAAGTAAGATAATTTGTAATGATCACGTTATCTCAACGTGCAGCTTTGCACACGTAGACAACAACATATTGGAGAATTTACTTGAGATAACTTATAATGTCTCATGTCCGTTAATTAGTTTGATACACCACTTAGATACTGGAGGGGCCGAATAGTATTTTTAACAGATTTTTTAACCAACTATAACTCTCCTTACGCACTTGGTTGTTGAATTGGCAAATAAAGATCTACCATTCAATAGTCTTTGTTAATTAGATGGTTCTAGGTCAACATGCACGAAATTACTAAGACTTATCGAAAGCGAATTCTAACTCTACTAGGATTAAGTGCCAAGCACTATATAGGGACAAACTAGCAAGACTAGCTAGGTTCTTCACCTTGCAACAATTTCCTATCACAACTAGTACATGTTTGTTCATCAGCAAAATTGAATTTTCAATAATTTTATCCCTTTGATGATGACAAACAAACGTACATAAAACACCGTAAAACCCATGCATGATTCACAGTTTGACATAGACGACCAGATTTAAATAGATAAGGCTTAAACAACTATCTTTGATCTCACTTTCGTGCACATTTCAATTATCCCCAGTATTCTTTTTTGTCTAATTTTAGAGGAACGTTTTTAAGAGAACAATTACGTAATTGTTTCTTGAAGACCTTTCCAAGAATAAAATATTTTAATTTATTTCAGGATAATAATTATTTGTAAAATACGGACATGAATGTTTTCAGTCGTAAATGCAAGATCATCTGAGGATCTTAAAATTGACTTTGTTTGCAGTAACGAAAACGTGGAGACAGGTGTAATTAGACAATACGTGTATGCATTCTTAAATTAGTTTTCTGTCACTGAAGAAATTATAATACAATAGAGCATATGGAATAAATAATATCAAGATTTTGCGAATTATTAAAAACTCTCGAACTATAAAATTTCCTGACGTGGGTTGCTGCACAAATAAGGGGATACGCCAGTTGAACTAATACTCTAAAGGATAATAACAACAATAATAATAATTCTAAAATAAAGAACTTGAGATCTGCTGAAGTTTGGAAAATCTCACTACTTTGCATAATTAATCAATTTCGAAGTGGTTATCCACCATGGATGCAGCATAATTTAAACAAAACATAAGTGGCAAAAACTACTTTAAAAATCAAAATTTTAATACATTATGAACAATTAACATTTTCCTTCCTCTATCAAATTGCTGTCTATCTTATCCTTATCATCATTGTAAATTCCTTATTTTATGTAATTTTTTTTATTATACTAGTATTTGGGCAAGCGTTTTTGCGTATATCCTTATCAATCAATTCATAATTCAAGATATATATATATTGTTAAAAAAAATTAAAAAAAAAATTGATTTCTGAAAAAATGATGAATGTTGATCATATAGAGCTAGATCAGCAAGGAATAAATCTTGTCTCGAATGCCTTATTTTAATTTTCATCATTGCCGGGATGTTTTCTTGTAATTTCCATCTTCGTCTCCTATTAACGAAGTTATTTGATTATCTTATTAATTTCTTTTGGGAATAATTAATATAGTACACTTGATAAAAAGTTTTTAATTGAAAAATTGTAACATCACTGTTTCTTTGAAGTCATACAATTCCTTAATATTTTTAATTTGTGACATTATATGTCGCCCAATTCAAAGAATGAATTTTATAAGCCAAAAGATTCAAAATATTCTTAATTTGTGAAGATATATGTCATCAAAATGATATATACAAGCAAAAAATCTCATCTAAAAATCTTCTAAAGAATCAAAAAAGTCAAAGTTGAAATATCGGATGGCGTGACATTTCTTGAAACTTTAGCAAGTTAACTTGGAAGGAAGTATAGACATTGGATACATCCACCAGAATAAAATTCTAAACATTAATCGATAAGCAATTTAAAGTTTCAAAACATAGTTTTATTTTACATTTTGCTATTTCAGATTTCAAGATAAAAAATTTATTTATATTTTAGTAAGAACTAAGAAATATATCAAGAAGTAGTGTTTGGTTGAAAAGAGAAAAAAAAAATTAGGTATGGTTTGATCTTTCAACTTTGATTTTTCATTTAATGGTAGTGTACTTATGTTGCTGACCTTGAAACGACGGGATGTTGACTCCTTCCATACTAGAAATAATGGTAAGGAATTTTTTGATAAGCGGAATTCTCAATAGTATTCAAGATTTGTTGGATATATTAAGTAGGCGTTTTAACATAAAAATATGATTTTGAAAAAAGTAGCATAAGTATAGTTGAAAAATGATTTTTGGAGATTGAAATTATGTTTGAATATCTATTTAACTTAAAGAAAAGTTGAAATTTTGTGAGTGAAAAAAAATTAACTTAAAAACTTATCTCCAAAAAAATTCCAAAAAATCAATCCATTATATAATCAAACACTATTTTCTAAAAAAACTACATTTTTATTTTTGCGCCGATTGCCCTTCAAAGGCACTGGTCTTTAATTTTTGCCCCTCAAATTGTTGGTCTTTAATTGTCCTTCGCCTAAAATCCATGGGTTCCGAGTTCGAAACCCCGCTCAAACAATTTTTTTTTTTTTAAAAAAAACATAGTCGCAAGACAGAGTTTTGGATTCAAACTTTACCTTAGTAGAGTTTGTCTTATGCCTGAAGGCAGAGTCTTACGAAGGCAAACTCTGCCTTATAAGTTGGCAAACTCTGCCTTAAGATAGAGTTTTGTAGGCAAATTCTGTCTTGCGAAATCCAAACTATGCCTTGCGATTTTTTTTTTTTTTAAATATTTGACTGAGCGGAGGGTCGAACCAGAGGTGGATCTAGGATTTGAAGGTGGCGGGTGATATAGTTTTTTTCAATGTACATCTTGTTAGGAACGTGTATTTGGATCGGGCCCATCTCTTTCGGGTCAACTTAATAGGTCTTTTTTTATTTGTAAATATGAAAATTACATCTCATAAATCAAGAAACGAACACAGTTAGCATCTTAAACAAGGAATCACACCCATTAACACCCATTAACAACAAGGTAAAATCAACATTTTCACCAAGGGACTTGCACATTTTATGTATATTAAAAAATGAACTTGCACAAGCAAAATAACATTTTCAATAAGGGAATTACACCAATCAAAATAAGAAAAATAATAGAAAAACTCTTCAATAGGTAATTATACCCCATAAGTAAATGTGGAATTAGATAAACTACAAGTTCTCAAAAATAAATCATAAATTTCATATTTTTTCTAAGCAATGCTTACGAAATTTTCATTACAATTTAAGTAGTAAAGTGATTTAAATTGAATTTAACAATTATAGAATAATACAAATTTTTATAATACACTCCCTCCGTCCATTTTTATTTGTCCACTATACTAAAAATATATGCCCATTTTTACTTGTAAGTTGTATAGTTTGAAAAACTAAGACATAATTTACCATTTGATACCTATTTTACTCTTATTATTAAGTACTCTAATTCGTTTCTCATTTTATTTATTGTTTATCAAGAGTGTCCCAAGTCAAATATAGATAAGTAGACATGGATGGAGGGAGTAATAAACAAAAGAAATTATTTAAAAAAATGAATTTTGATCTCAATCCAAAATTGCCATTGAGATCCAAGTTTTTCGATTTAAATACTCACAGATTTGAGATTAAGAGAAATACTTAATTTAAGGGATTTTGAAGTTTTTATTTGTGTTTTCTCGCAAGGGATTACAGATAAAATAATAGAATAGAGGAAAGACAATATAAATAATAAAAAGATATATAGAAAATTCGGAGAGCCAAAAAAGGAATTACTGGTACAAAGGAACTAAAAAGCACAAAGAAAAACGAGAGTAGGAAAATGTTCAAGATAGATTCAAACTTGTATCTACTATCCATGACACCTTTGTCTAATTTGCAACTGGGGGTGGCAGGATCAAATATTTAACCTAGTTTAAGCAAATTGCAACATAGGTATATAAAAAATTTATCAATCTAGAGAATGCCATGCCACCCCAACCCTAAAGGGCTGATCCGCCCCCGAGTTCGAATCTGGAACCTATGAAATTTTAGGCGAAGGGCAAAAATTAAAGACCAGCAGTTTAAGGAGAAAAAAAATTAAAGACCACCTTCAAATAAGGACAATCGTGCAAATTTCCCAAAAACCTATGGACATCAGCTCCTAGCGTAATCTCCTGTTTACAATTTTAGCCCAATTTGCACTTTCATTGCGAGGACTTTTTGACTAACTTGATACATTTGTTATACTGAATAATGTTTCCGGAAAGATTTAACGAAGGATCACAAAGATCCCGAATGAAAAATAGTGGCTAATAGTATTATTCACTCTTCCCCAAAATATTGCATACATTATGTAAAGAAAAAATCGAAGAAATTGCACGATTTATCCTTCAGATGGACTACGCCCCAATTTTTTCCTTTAACAATCGAACTTATGCCTAAAAGGCATAACTTGTAAGTTATTATGATGTGAGAATATAAACTTATGCATAACAAAAATGTTATTTGTTATGAGAGGCTAAAATTAAAGACCAAAGACAAACTAGGGCGTAAGGGCCCGACCCGTTAGTATCAATATGTTGGGCTTAAGATCAAATTGCCAGCCTATAAATCATTTTTTTGCGCGGATTGTCCTTCTTTTGGGGTGGTCTTTAAATTTTGTCCCTCAATTTGGTGGTCTTTAATTTGCCCTTCGCTTGAAAAGGTGACCGAAAATACTGAGGTTCTGGGTTTGAATCCTGCTTAGGCATAAAAATAAAAATAATTTCGCAAGACAAGAGTTTGAGAAAAAGTCGCATTTCCGAGGCATAAGCCAAAGTTATGTTGGATCGGATATATGTTGCCTTAAGGCATAACTAAAAGTTTGTATTATAAACAAATGGTCAACCACATGCCATCCATTAGGCATCAAGGTGAAAGATATCCCACTTAGACAAATTTTGGTTAACTGTTGGAATATGCAAGCAAGAAACCTAGTCTCCAAATTGGTAAGAGGAATACTATCACAAATGATTTGTTGGGAGATATGGACAGCAAGATGTAATTTAAGGTTCAGTCAAATCAACTTTAACAAAAATGCATCAGCACAGAATATCATATGCATCAGCACAGAATATCATCAAGCAGATCACTCAAATAATCAACAGGTATTTTAACTTACTCAAAACTGCTACTAACTGGATTTTACTATGTAGCAAAAATCGAGCAATAGTTATACCAAGAGGACAATCAAGATTACCAAGTGGTATCCTCCACACCCCCCACCCCACCCCAAGTACATCAAGATGAACAATGACGGTAGTTGTAGGGGTGATGATTGTAGAAGTGGAGGAATTATTAGAAAAGATGATGGCAAACTAATAAGTACTTACAATATCAATTTGGGTAAAGGAACAAATAACTGGGCAGAAACAAAAGCATTGCAATATGAGCTGGAATGGTGCATCAATATGGGATGGAAGAATATTGTCACGCCCCGAACCATGGCCTGAGCGTAACACGATACTCGGTGCCTGACTGCATGTGATCGAGCGAACCACATGGCTTGCTAAATCATCATGAGGCATACATGAGCGGAAATATAACGTGAAGTGCATGATGAGCTTTTATAAAACATAGTAAGTCATAATATTAAACATAAGTACTTGATTAGGTCATGAATGCGGACAATATCATAAATGAGCCAAACCGGCTAACCAACTCTAGAAGTCTAACATAACACTTGTCTTGTCTATGCAACCTCTAACATGAGTCTGAAACACGTAACATACTTGCTGGGACAAGGCCCCCAGCATACCTTTAGATGCAAAACTAAATAAAGAAAGACAATGCCTAAACCCCAACGAGATGGGGCTTACCAATAAGGCAACGTGCAAATCCTAATAAGCGAGCCGTCGTCATCGTCAGAACTGCACCGCATCGTGAAATGCAGCCCCGGCAATAAGGGGACGTCGAAACATTGAATGTCTTGTATGTAAAGCAACGAAAGAAATAACATAGGACATGTAATAACATGATAAGAAGCGGCGAAAACTGGATATGAACATGAGCATGAGCATGAGCATGGGTACATATATATATATAACATAAGTAAAACATGATAAGTAGGGAGAGCATTTCATAAACCGACAACATGATATCACCACGTGGATACGTGGAGTCTGGTACCTCGCCGGACCAGCAGAGCCCCCATACCTTGCCAGGGTATAAGGTGGTAACGTGCCTGATGGATCCATTCAGTGTAAAATTAAGGAATCGTCCTAATCGGGCGGAGCGATCCTTGTCCTACGATGGCTACGTAGTTTCAGGCTATCTGAGCCTTCTCGGTAATTCGTGCAACTCCCAAAATATGAATATGATTGTTACACCTTGGAAAATTCCCCGTTAGCGTACAGTGAATAGGCCATCGAAGGGTATAATGTATACGATGTTTTGACGAGCAAGAAATAGCATTAATGGTCCAAATTAAGATTTCCAAAGACATTCGAGGTAAGAGGAGAAAGTTGTTAAGGAAGCGAGCCATATGTTGTGCATCGGATAAGAATTTCGAGTATTGAGTTAACAATGTTTTAACGATGCTTTGAGGAAGAGTTATAACGTCCCTTAGAATGGTAATGAAGTGTTGAACAAGTGTTAAGAAGGTTCCATAAGGATCGGAGATCAAACGAGTCGACGAGAACAAGTCTCGGAAAACTGGGCAAACATACGGCCAGACATACTGGCCGTATAAAATCTATGGACCGTATGTCCAACCGTAGATTCAGCCCAGTATGGCATACTTCACTGGACCAGATCTACAGCCAGACATACGGCCAGTAGAAAACATACGGACCGTATGTTGGTCCGTAGATCTTGGTCGGGACTGATTGTGAAATAATATAAGGGACCTCTCCTTCATTTCATTTCATTTCATCTTTCATCTCCACAACTCAAGAAACCTCTAGAACATTTCCATACACCTCATTCATAATAATACCAAAGAAATTGATGATCAACTTCATCAAACCAACAAGAATCAAGAGTGTGAAACCCATTAAAGTCATCCAAGTCAAGAAATCCCAAGAAAGGTGAAATAGGGTTTTGGTGCAAGAGGTGTATTACCATTCAAGGCTTGTTCCTTCATCATATAAGGTGAGTTTCATGATCTTCTCATGTTGTTTGAAGTATTGATAGGTTGAAACACTTGGATTGTAGAAGAGTATAGAGAATGGGTCATAAATGTGTGAATAGTGTCATTGTTGAGTAGCAGAGTTGGATTCGGATCATGAAAAAAATGGATATGTTGAGATTATAAATACGTTATAAATGACATTTAGAACATGGAACAAGTATTGTATGAGAAAGAATGCGATAATGGACTTTGGTCATGATTATGGAGAAATTGGAGAGAAATTGCGAAATACGAATAATGTAGATGAATGACGATTGTTGTTATGATATTGTGATTGTTGTTATGAATGTTGGGAGTTGATATGGAATACGGAGGAAAGTAGTATAAACAAAGGAAATGCTGCCCAATTTTCTCTAGCTTTAGTAAGTACGTTCTTATGATTGTGTAGCTAACGTCGACATGAATTCCCTTGAAGGTATAAATGAGTGCATTAAAGGAGACGAGCAAGCGATAGAATAGTTAAACGACAAAGGTATGTGAGGCTAGCCCTTTCTTTCTAAGGCATGAATTTCCTCCTTTCTTATGAATGTCCCATCTTCAAGAAAACTATGGATCCTTGTTCATGAATAGCCATACGAGATAAGAGATATGCTATGAGTATGATAATGAGATGTTCCTATAAAGCTAATGAAGCTATCCATAATCCATTGGTGTTGATAATTATATATACACTCACCTTATGCTTGCTCCTTCAAGGTGAGACAGAATGCTTATAAATGCTCCATAATGAAATCGGGGGTCTACGACCTTATGTCACCCCGATAAAGTATGATTATCCATGAGTCACTATGCATGCATTATGATGAACTATGATAAGTATATTATGATGAGCATACTATGATGAGCATATGATGATATTACATCGCCCCTATATGGCCGGGCAGTCACCGCCAAGGCGGCAGTATTATACACCATGGCCAAATGGCACGGGCGACACCACTAGTGGGCGGTACGAGATGGTACCCGACGTGGAGGCCTGGACGCAAAGCAATGCTAATGTTATTGATTATCACACCGTACCTATATGGTCGGGCATCTTATACATTTATGCATATATGACACGATGATGATTATGACAAAGAAGTCAAAGACGCATTATTCCTTTTATGATTCAGTCAGTTACAGATTGCTCCTTAATTGATGTCTCCTCATTTCATTGATGTCTTATTATTGTTTATGCCTCATATACTCAGTACAATGTTCGTACTGACGTCCTTTTCCTTGGACGCTGTGTTCATACCCGGTAGACGGGAGACGGTGCGGATCCATGGGTGAGCCATCGCCAGGTTTACAAGTGAGCCCTCCTTTATTCCGGGAGGTGCTATTTTGAGACGATTTTGTGTGCATATATTTTGGGCACGACGGGGTCCCGTCCCGTCCATATGTCTAGTACTCTAGTACAAGCTCGTAGATATGCGGTGGGTAGTATGTCTCATAGTTTTCATGTATATATATATATATATATATATATATATATATATATATCATTTTGATAGCCGAAGGGCTTATGTTTATAAAAGCAAGTATGTTTCAAGTGTTATTACTTTCCATGATCACGAGCATGTATTATGAATAAGAGTAGATGAGTAACAGGATAAGCAGTATTCGATGGTTAGCCCCGGATACCCGTCATGGCCCGTAGTCGGGTCGTGCCAATGATATAGTTGGCTAAAAAGCCCATGATTTTCGGGAAATAACTTGTAAATAACTTGTAATCATGATTTCACGAATTAGCTTGTAACATGGTTTCATAAAATAACTTATAGGCATGGTTTCATGAAACAAGTTATAGGCATGTTCTGATATGATATAACATAAACATGGTTTCATATCAAATAACTTGTAAAACATGGGTTTGAACAATATAGTTACATGATATACTTGCATGAAAACGTGTAAAGCATGTAGAGTGTTTTCTTGAAAATAACATGATAATTTATAACTTGCATGTAGGAACCCATGGAATACAAAGTATGGGTTTTTCATGGATTACGGACTGATTCTCAATAATCATATGGAGTTATTAAGAACACAATGATAGAATAATAGCAATTCATACATAATCTATTCATGGACGTTGTCATGAACATGGTGTAGAAACCCTAGTTTTAGTAGAGAATCATAATTTATGGATTATGAGGCGTGGGGAAGAACAATGATGTTCCCACACGTAGATAGTAACTCTACATACCTGGTAATGCTCCAAACTTGAATTAAAGATTTTAACTTTGAAGAAGATTTCCAAAATCTTGAATTCTTGAACCTTGAGATGGGTTTTTCTTGAAAACCCTAGGTTAGAACAATGATTTCTTGCTTAGATTATTACAGTATATGTTAGAATTGAGTTGGAAGGGTTTGGATTGACTTATCTTGATGTTTTGGATTGTTGCTAGGGCTTGGAATTGTGAATAATGAAATAAAAGAACTGAAGGCTTGAATTTATACAAAAGTGAGGCGGAAATTATATGGACATATTATACGGTCCGTATAATATGACCATATTTTATCATGGCTAAAAACAGAACGTCGATTTGAAGTTTCATGAAGTACGGATGAGTTATACGGTCCGTATAAAATTATATGGGCCGTATAACAAGTTCGTATAACATGACCAAAGGAACGGACTGCTCTATAATCCTTCAAGAAAATGGCCATAACTTTTTGTACGGATGTCCCCTTGACCCCATAATATACCGTTGGAAAGGTATTTCAAGTGGCTACAACTTTCATTTAGGAAGTTTTCCAAAATTACTAATTAATAAAGGGGTTATGGTCGATGGAAATAAGACCTTCTACAAACTCACTTGCCAACATGCCCCGTAGAGTGGCTTCCAACTTTGCTTTGCCCAAAGACATTTCTTATGACTTGATTAGTTTTCACAACACTTCCTATAACCCTCATATTGGTTCCATTATATTATCATCTTATGAGTCAAACCTTCGCCCGAAGCTACGAGGTGTTACAAATATTATAATTGAAGTTGACTCTCTCCTAGTGGTACAAGCTGTATAAGATAAAATCAGAATCCCTTGGAATATTGCTCAAGCTGTAAAGTGGGTTCAACAATTGTTGAATCAATACCATATACAAATAAGACACTAGCTCAGAGAAGCTAATCGAGCAGCTGATAGGCTGGCATAAACCAGTCATTGACACAACAATACAATCACATATGACAGCTTTCAGGAGCTTCCAAGAACAACAGAGGTATCCGAACACATATAGATGGATCGCCTAGTATAAGAGCAAGACCTCAAAATGACAAAGCGTACTACTTTGATCCACCTTGATTTGGTAATCTATACTAGGTTAGAGTGTATTAGTTTCATTGTAATACAGAGATAGCCAACACTAAGTAAAAATAAATGTTGGTTATTTTACGTACATAGGTATTTCATGCATCATTCTAGCTCCCCACATCAATCTAATTCTTCCTCTCCCTTAGGTCATGCATCACTTAGTATCATTTAAGTAATTGTATATCATGGTCCAGTTTCATCCATATACGGGTATGGCTTAAGCCCTCCCCTCATTAGTTCATTTTCATATTAATAAAATACCATTCAGGTTCTGATTTTGGAATTGGGTGGTTCCTCTTAAAAAAAAAATCACCAATATGCAGCCTCAAGACTATATAATCCACAAGTGAATTATAATAATGTATAACCCTGTATATGTGTGTATAACAATGTATAAACCTATATATGCAAATCCCGTGACAAATTCCTTTATATAAAAGTGAAGTATAATAATGTATAACCTTGTATATGTGTGTATAAACAATGTATAAACCTACGTCTGAAGTTCCCATGACAAATTCCTTTCTATACGAGTGAAGTATAATAATGCATAACCCTGTTTATGCGTGTATAACAATATATAAACCTGCATATGTAATTCCCGTGACAAATTCCTTAGAGTATTATCAGTGACTAAATCATACCAACGACATGTCAATCGGCCTCTGACTAACAATCATTCGGTAAGAGCAAACAAATACAAGACCATAATTCCATAATTGCTCCATGCCTTCAGATTTTTACAAGTCAATTACACAAAATATCCATAACAAATTAACTAGTCACAGTAGTTTTTTGCTTTCGCGAATAGCAAAAAGGTATTGTGATTCATCAAAAGTGGTACTTTAACAAAATAGAACATCAAATACCCCTAATAAGTACATTGAAGTTACAAATGCACTATGTTTCTCGGCTTTTTTGGACGCCCTATCTTCTTCTTCTCGATCCTGCCCTTGATCTCATCAGCGCTCACGACACAAACTGTTGTTTTTTCAATCCATATTGCCACAACTGGGATCCAATTCTTGCGCGATATGTGTCGATGTCGAAATTCTACTTGTCTATTTTTTTTTCCCAATGATGAAATACTCAAAGAAAGTAATTAAAGCATCACAATCCTTGTAAGCACCAAATTTCCCATAAGTTTATCGTAGGTACACAAAATATCGTGATTATAATGGTATAAAAAAAGAACTTACGCATTGAACTGATGTGGCAGATCGCTGACCAACTTGACCAACGACGGGTTAGATAGTGCTCTACCGTCATATGCATGATTTTTGAAATCAATGTCATTCCTCTTGTCATAGAATTCAGTACTTGTCAAGAATTGAGGTATCATGAATACAAAAGGCAACAATGCTTTTGTAACAAAAGAATCATTCAAAGCACCATGGTTAGAGTCATATAAGTGGATGCACTTATCCTTGAACGTAAGCACACCCAAGACCTAGTGACTCGTATTTTTTTTCCACGCTTGACAGCATTGAATTAACATGTGGTCAATCGTGTCCCATGGTACATTTGCGTCACAGTAAAATCGTTGAATATACTGAGATATCTCATTAACTTCAGGAATAATAGCAGCGTCATGGTTCACCTTGATATACTTTTTATAGAATTCAGCTATTTTGCCACCAAAAAACCAGTCAGTTGTCTTGAACCGTACAACAACAGTAGGATCATATTTACCCCTTTTTCTCAAATAGTAAAATATGACATCACTGTGCTGAGATCGAAAAATAGAAGTAAAGTAACAATCATTAGTAAATCAACCCAAAGAAACTTTAGAACTTGCTAAACAACAACTAAACCCCACCCTGGACTTCCCGTAGCAAGAGAAACATTCATCAACACTTTCCAACTTCCCTATCACCTCTAATTTACAGTATTCAGTTGAATTCAAAAAACAAATATAGCTTACTTAAATTTCAGATCGCAAATATGCTCAATTGATATCAATTTAACTGATTTCAAGAGCAACAAATATACTAAAAAGGTATAAACCCCACAAGACTCACTATTGAAATACCAAGCCAAAACAAGAGCAACAATATTCAAACAAGTTTGAGTCGGCAATATAAATTCTCAGTATCTATTTCACTCCATTTTGAACCCTTTTAAGTAACTAATCTAAGTACACAAAATTCAACATACATTAACTTGGGGAAAAATCACAGATTTCAAAACACTAACATGCAACAAATTCAGACCCAACAATCCAACAAACCCCCCCCCCCCCTCCCCCAAAAAAAATCCTGACATCAAGACTAGAGTAATATTATACCAACAGTAACAGATAAATTAAACGAACCTTCTAGATGGCTCAGGCACTTGTCCTTTCTTCAAACACCGCATTTCATCTTCTTTCAAGTTTCAAACATCAAAAATCTATTGCTATAACACAAATAAAAGCATAGAAACCGAAACTACATGAGTAAAATAATATTATAGCGCCAGCATGAGAGCATAAAAGAACCTTCTACGTGAATCAAGCACTTGTTTCCTTTATTTCGCAAAAGCTTTATTTTAGCCGACGACTTATTCGGCGATAGGATGATGATATATTAGCTGGAAACAAGGAGACCCTCTAATTCACGATTCATATGCAGGTTTATACATTGTTTCATAATCCTCTAATTCACGATTCATCTGGAATAGAAACACTGAAAATTATAAGAAAATCACATACTTCGTCAGTTAAAAGTTGACCACTGCATGAAGTCATGTGGAACCAATTCCTCTTCGTCACATAAATTGATCCAAAAATTAAAGGCACAGACATATTTTTTTTTTCCTCAGGATAAATCTCTTTGGGGCTTTAAAATCATGAAAATGAAAAATAATCATTACATACGGATCATTGTAAATAGAAAAGAAAAATCTTAAAACAATGAAGCTACCTTTGTGTTGAAATCATCCCATCATCAACAAACTCAAAGAAATGCTCTACCTTTAGGTGAATAGGGATCAAACCCATCAATGTTGTTCACAAAAGGATACTTCTCCCCAAAAATGTACTTGGGCACTGACTTTGATGTGCCACTTATATCAGAACCAAAATCTACCACAAATGGAGAAGAAACACATTTTGCTGGAAACTTTTTCCGAGCCAATTCTTCATGTGTCATGTCTTCTTTTTTGGCATGTTGCCTATGAAGCACAATTGGGGACATGTTTAACTTGGCCAAAACTTTATCAGTGAGTTCTTTGTCATGCTATATGTTTGAATCATTCACAACAGGTGTTTCCGCTGCCCCTAAGACAGAAAAAAGGTATATTATAAGTTATATAAATAAGAGATAATTATGTAATTCAGAAGGTGAGGGAATAATATACAATAAACACCACCAGTAACTCCCTCATTTGCCTCACCACCAGTAACTCTCTCATTTTCCTTGACACTTGACTTAGTTTGCTCAGCAGCTATATTTCCTTCAGGAACATCCACGGCAAGGTCATGATCATCGAAATGCTGATACCCGTCGTGGTCATATGTATCGTCATCATCAACAACTTGATGTTTTTAATAAAAACAACACATAATTGAGGTTACATATTTTTTTTTATACCTTAGAAACAAGAACACCATCCTCCTTTTCCTTTGTTGCCTTGGAATCAAACAAGTTGAAGAGTTTTTCAAAGGAAGATACCCCACGTAATTGTTGAGTACCGCAACTTTTTTTTTTTGGTAAGCTAGAGAACAAAAAAAATGACAAAAGTTAAACCAACAAAGCATATGTATTAATGTATACAACAAACTGAAAAAGGGACAAGTTAATACGTACCTTTTTGACGTCAAGCCTCAACTCATTAATTTCAGCCTTCAAATCAACAAAGGCTCACAGAACTATTGCATCTTGGACGAGGGCCGTTGCTTCGTGGTTGAACCGGGAATGCAACATTACAATGATTATTGTCAAAGGTAGGTATCAAAATTGACATCTTCAGAAAATGCCGCAAGATTCAGCCTTGATATCTGTTTCACTGGTAGGGGTAATGTTCTGGTACTCCAACTACAACAATAAATAAAATAAAATTAAATTGATATAAACACAAATTAAAGTAAGAAAAAATGTAACATATACATGATTATAAATGACTTATACAAAAGAAAATGGAATCTGCCTATCTTGTATACATGATTATATATAGTCAGATCTCAATTTTTTTGTATAAGCCATGTATAATCATGTATACATGTCACAGTCTTATTTCTGACTATGATGTATACATGATTATACATGACATATACAGATCATACATGTCACTTAAATAACAATAAGCTAGAACATTCGTAAAAACTTTTCTCAAACAATAATCATAAACATATATCAAATCGCAAACAAGAACTTTACCTGGTAAATACTAGTCAAGAGTTTCCCACTAGTTAGTTCCACAAACATGGGAGCTTCTTTGACATGATAATTTAGGATGTGTTGCACACTATTGCTAACACAAAAAGCTAGAGTTTTGTCAACCGTGGAGCAACACTTATAAAACCATACTTGGAATGCAAGTGGCAAACCCCCGAGCCTGTCCATCGTCAACTTGGCACGCAGTTTATCCCTCCTTGTTCCGAACATGTCTTCAAGCACTTTTATTCCCTATGCATACTTCTGATACTGACTGTCTCAACTATATCAAAATCTTTTTTTTAATATGCTATGCTTATTAGCATCAAATAAAAGGAAATGGCAAATAACACTAGTATGGCCACTTGAGATGGATCCTCATCCGATTTCCAACCCTTTTGCTCAAGCGATCAAGAAAACTTTCCTCATCGTTTTTTTTCCATCTCCAGGAAAATACTCTTTCAGTAACCTGTTGACTTCTGGCTCATCATACATTGTGTTATCATCTTCGTAACACTTCAACCCAGTAACCAAAGCAAATTCTCTGATGCCGAACCGCAAGGTATTACCATCGATTTTAATCCATATCTCTTTTTACAATCAAGGGCAATTTCCTTAAGTAACAAAGCATATATGAGTTGATTCTGATTATTGAATGGAGGCAAGTCGAGGAAGCAGCCTAAACAACTATCCCGAAACATTTATTGTTGTGTTTTAGCCAAGTATTGCTTTAGAATGCTGACAATCTCTGTGTTTGTATGACAACTAATCTTGGTTTGAAAATGTTCATCAAAGATCTAGATAGTACTCACCAACCTAAACATAAAAAAAAAAAAAAACAGTGAGAACTAAACGGAAGAAAGAATGATATACCAAATTTCAGTTTAGATATACATATCTATATTAATTTATACAAGTATAAGTCCCCACTAGAACAGAGGGAACTCATTCAATATAGCTCCAAGTTCAGATATACATAGTTATACCAGTTATACGAGTATAAGCCCCCGACTAGAAAACAAGAAAATCATTCAAAAATAGCACCAAGGTTCAGATTATACATAGTTATACCAGTTTATACAAAGCTAAATATGTGAACAAGATAAAGCTAGAACAAAATATTTGAATCAAAGACTCATCACACAAAAGCCAGAATACCTTCTTTTCGGCTAGAGCAGGAACCTTCTTTTTTTTCTTTTTATTGTTTGTTGTTAACGTCCAAATCCAATCCTCTAAGAGAAAGTGTACACGGTCTTCGCAACATAATTTACCCGACTATGAGTTGGGGTCGAATTCACCGGGAACAATATAAAGCGATTTAAACAAGTAATGAATTATCACCAACTAAGCGAAGCCAAACACTTTTTCAACATTTGATTTTTGGTTTAACAACTAACAAAGATAGCACTAATTAGATAGCGGGTAAAATGATCAATGACCACAAGTATGGATACAAAGGAAATTACGCTCAAGTAACGATCCAATATATTTCACGATTTTACAACTAAGAGTGAGTTTATGCTAATTAGATAATGATCTCTAAAATCTCATCAAAAGTCTCTCGACCAAATCAATAAATTTCACTCTAAGCTTTCTCAAGCCTTAGAGTGTGATATTAAGCACAATTAATACAATCTCAAGTAACTTTTCTATCTCTAGCTCAAGCTATCAGGTGGGTTTTAAAGCCCTAAATTCTTGTTATTAATATTTCTCAACATCAATCTTCCTCTCTCGAGCTCAAATCGAAGTAAATGGGCGGGTCTTAGGGTTAGCTAATCCCTTAAGAACATTAAAGAACAAGATTAATTAAAACAACAAAGACCCAATTCAATAGAAATAAAAATCATTCAATACATAAGCATAACAAGAGATTTCATCCAACTTTGCAAATGAATATTTTTATAAACAAGATTAAAGTGATGGAATAAATTCTACACACTTAGATATACAATACAAAGCAAGAAATTGAAGAAAGAGTTAAGAAATTTATCATTAAAGTGCTCCAATCTTCTCCTCCAATGATGTGGCTGATGAACCCTAACTCTCCAAGACTTGTATGAAATGACCAAAGATGAAAAATAATGTCTTCAAGTCTTGCTTTTGTAGTCCCAAAATTTTCCCACTCAACATTAGACCAAACCAACCCCTGATTTTTGATTTTTGCAAATCTAACCCGTTTTTGCATTTTTAGCCACTTTTCAGTTTTCTTTGATTTGGTCTCTTTTGGACTCGTTTTTCACTTGGTTTCATCCAAAGCTCTTCTCAATCATATGAACCTATAAAATGGAAGTAAATGACATTAAATGCATTACTTTCTCAATCAAAATATAGCAACAATTTAAGATTAAAGAAGAAAGAAATTGGTAAAATACCAACTTATCAAACCCCCAAACTTAAAATGTTGCTTGTCCTCAAGCAAATTAAATCATACAATTTCCTTCAAAGGAGTCTATTCAAAAGTGCACCAACATCATATCAAGTCAAAAAGTCTACTTTAAGCACAAATACGTGACTTTGATTGATACCACCAATTAATCCAAAACATATGAATCACCAACTTCTTCTCAAAAACTTCATTTTCATTTCAAGTGCTCAAACACCAAGTAAATCAAAGTAGCAATCAAGTCATGACACTAAAGCTTTAAAGTTTGCCTCATTATCACAAAACAACTTTCTTTTTTTCATTCCTCTCAATTGGAAAATGGAACAAATTCACAACTTAAATTCTCATGTGCCCTCACACTCAAGAGAGAATCCAACACTTAGAAAATGTAATTCAAAACACAAATGAGATATCAAATAGAAAGAATTAACTCTCTCTCTATCTCTCTCTCTCTCTCACACACACACACACACACACAAAGATGTTCAAATGCACACAAGTAGTACCATAAGCTTGCCCTTCATGTATTTCCCCACTAATGTAGGCACACTTTGTTCAAAATCAATTAGGCCTTAAAGAGTTGTAATGTAGGCTTTTGGTTAAGGTAGGCACAATTTGGGTAAAAGTGAC
Source organism: Lycium ferocissimum (assembly GCF_029784015.1). Taxonomy (NCBI): domain Eukaryota; kingdom Viridiplantae; phylum Streptophyta; class Magnoliopsida; order Solanales; family Solanaceae; genus Lycium; species Lycium ferocissimum. Next base: position 51,398,284 of record NC_081352.1, read on the forward strand.
TCAAAACCTCTCTAAGCACTACAATTTTCAACATTCAAAACACACTTCCTTTGAAAATTTTCCAACCCTTTCTTCATTTTTCATTTCACCAACTAGTCTTCCCTTTATTCACAACTCTTATTATTCCTACCCTTTTTTTTTCAAAATAACAAGGAAGTTTCCATTTTTTTTTTAATTCTATTCTACTACTACATTTTTTTTTTCACCTTTGAAGTAAGTCCCACATAACAAATTTTTCCAACCATCACCCCCACACTTAGGCTTTTAGCTTATGTTTGCACTTTTAACGCACTTAAGGAGGTAGGGTATCAAAAGATGGATCAATGAAGAACAGGGTAAAGCTTGTAACATGGTTGTCAAAGAAAAGGTTAAAGGCTCAAAAGGGGTTGACTAGGGAAAATATACAAGGGTAGGATATTTAAGGCACAAAAGCGGTCCAAGGAAGGCCTAACATCATTTTTCAAATCAAGTGTAGTCTAGGATTTCGCCTTGAAACTCATTCCGAGCAAGTTCTAGACCACAAATAATGCAAAAGAACTCATAAATAAACCTCAACACACATGACACATGAAAACTCAAGTAGAATATGTATCCAAGAACCAATTGAAACAAATGAACTCAAAAAGTCACTCATAGCCTAAAGATACTAATTCGTGAAAGTAAGAGCCAAAAATTGAGTCTAAAGGTCACAACAAGAATCCTTACATCAATCGTTTTTCTTTTTCAAAAATCAGGAATTCATAAGCCAAGGTTTTAAATAAGTTGGTACCAAGCAAGTCAAAAGCTAGCCAAGGGGTAAAAAATCACATCCCAATATCATTTTTACTCCTAAATTACCTAACTAAGAACGGAAATAAAATAATAAAAGTGACTAATCCACGACATGCCAAAAGAATGAAATTTTCAAAGAGCAAGTTCTATTTGTAACCATGTCTATCCATAGCCACACCAATAGTACCAAAAAAAAAAAATCCCGGCAAGGGCTGACAAAATCCATACATAAGACAAAAGCCCAAGAAGGACACAAATCAAGCATAACCAAAATATAATGTGCTACCACATGCCACCCCTAACTACAAGCATTGTAGTGTCCTCATTGCACATAATCAAAGCAAAACATAAAATAGTTTGAGGGACTCTCTGAAGTCTGCATTAGACTAGCAAAAAAAAGAATTTTTTTTTGTACTGTTAGCACCTGCGAGACGCAGTCAATACTTGCGAACCGTAAGTGATGTCACCTGAATTTTTTTTATTTTTTATTTTTATTTTTTTTACTGTCAGCACTTGCGAGACGCAAGCATGACTTGTGAACCACAGGTGATGTTTGCAATTTACACTGTGCCTAAAGCCATATTTCAGTAGTAGCAACTGTTTTGGGGCTGCTCCGACACCTCAATCTGCTCAAATGAACTCCAAAATTTTGAAACTTTGTGGATTAGTCAAAAATAATCTACTAAGCTATTTTAAAAAAGAAAATTTTAAAAATAGCTTAAGATTTTGAAAACGATGGGTTCCCTCCCACCAAGCGCTTGATTTAATGTCGCGGCATGACGGTTACCAACTTTACCACTTTTCCTTCCATTTGAAAGATATGAATTTGCACCCCAACTTTGAATCAACATTCCGGTGATGCTCGTGAGGCGGTGGTGGGACAACAAAGAGGCCAACTCTCGAGTATCGCATTTTGTACTTTTGGGCTTTTAAGTGAGGAATGTCAATTTGTCGTTTTGGCATGGCAAACTTCAAAATGAAAACCCTTTGTTCTTCATCTCCACAATCCCCCATAGGATCGGTTAGTTCAACTTCTATTTCATCACCCAAGCATAATGTTAAAAAATGGTTGGAATGCGGTCTAAGGCGCTCTATTTTCAAATTCGCTCCATTTTTTACATCCTCACCCACAAATGAACAAGTGTCTTCAAAAAATATGTTATAAACTCTTCCATTCAACTCTAGTATCATTTATTCAATCTCGGCATCTTGCATTATTTTTGGGTTGGTTGGTTGGCAATTCACCATTAGTCCTTGAAAGTCAATATTGACCTCTTCTTCATTGGAAACCAACTCAAAATTACACTTCATGGCATTTTGATATTGAGCATCACATTCCTCAATTTTTGCCTTCAATTTGGCCTCCAATTTTCGGATAGCAATTTCAAGTAGCTCCACTTCTTGACTTTGCTCAACATGCATTTTTAGAAATTCTTCCATCATCCATGAAATGCCTTCACGGTGATTCCCATAGATTCCAAGTTGTTGAGCTTGATTCATAAGCTACTCGTGGCTCACAATTTCTTGTTTGTCAAGTTTTTTCTTCACGGTGAGAGTCGTTCAAAGCTTGTAAAAATCCATCCATGGGGAGAGACACATTTTGGATGGTTTCATCATCTCCATGTTGAACTTCTTCCCACAATTTGGTCAAGACTTGCCCATACTTTTCATTCCTCCCCATTATGCTTTTCAAAATTTCCTCAACTTCTTCTTTTTGAGAATTGGAGATTTCTTCTTCAAGATTTTGCTCTTCTTCAAGTTGAACCACTTCTTCACTTTCACAACTTTCATTGTGGTCACAAGAATTGTCGGGCGCATATTTCAAATTTGAAATCTCTTCTTCAACCAATTCATTTTGAGGAATAAACACTTCCATGAGGCATTGTCATCCTCAAATGAATCATTCATTTTTTTCATAACTTCTCCATTTTTTAAAATGGATTGTTGGACGATTTTTCGCTCATCCTCCATTTTAGCTTCCGATCTAAGTATGTTTGGAGCATTGCCATGATGCCTTCAAATCCGGCACTTTGCCCTTCACTTTCCATGTCATTGTTCCTATTAGACTCAAAAGCACAACTAGCGTTTTCGTTAGAACAACTTGGGAGAGGGGGAGCAAAATAATTGGGACAATCACCCCAATGTCCACCTTGACCACCACATATATCGCAAGTATTCCCATAATATAATAGAGACGGTGCACATATCTCTCTACCGGGAGCATTTTCACAATCTTGCCAAAAGCGGGGTCCTCCACAATATGGACATGGGTCATCAAAATATGGGTTGCAACCATCAATCCTATTTTCATTCCATGATGCCATAGTGATACAAGTACAAAAATAAAATAAAAAACTAACACAAAGAACACGGAAAATCACAAACACATATTCACAAGTTTGGACCAAAGCAAGCAAGCTTAAATATCAAACTAACCCAAATATGCCAAATTGTTCCCCGGCAACGACGCCAAAATTGATAATGTCCAAATCCACTCCTCAAAGAGAAAGTGTACACGGTCGTCACAATATAATTTACCCAACTATGAGTTGGGGTCGAAACCATAGGGAACAATATAAAGACGATTTAAACAAGTAAGAGATTAACACTAACTAAGCTAAGCCAAACACTTTTTCAACATTTGATTTTTGGTTTAACAACTAACAAAGATAAAACTAACTAGAAAGTGGGTAAAATGATCAATGGCCACAAGTATGGATACAAAGGAAATTACGCTCAAGTAATGATCCAATATATTTCACGATTTTACAACTAAGAGTGAGTTTATGCTAATTAGATAATGATCTCTAAAATCTCATCAAAAGTCTCTCGACCAAATCAATGAATTTCAATCTAAGCTTTCTCAAGCTTTAGAGTGTGATATTAAGCACAATCAATACAATCTCAAGTAACTTTTCTATCTCTAGCTCAAGCTATTAGATGGGTTTTAAAGCCCTAAATTCTTGTTATTAATATTTCTCAACATCAATCTTCCTCTCTCGAGCTCAAATCGAAGTAAATGGGCGGGTCTTAGGTTAGCTAATCCCTTAAGAACATTAAAGAACAAGATTAATTAAAACAACAAAGACCCACTTCAATAGAAATAAAAATCATTCAATACATAAGCATAACAAGAGATTTCATCCAACTTTGCAAATGAATATTTTCATAAATAATATTAAAATGATGGAATGAAATTCTACACACTTAGATATACAATACAAAATAAGGAATTGAAGAATGGGTTAAGAAATTTATCATTAAAGTGCTCCAATCTTCTCCTCCAATGGTGTGGTTGATGAACCCTAACTCACCAAGACTTGTATGAAATGACCAAAGCTGAAAAAACAATGTCGTCAAGTCTTGCTTTTGTAGTCCCAAAATTTTCCCACTCAACATTAGACCAAAACATCCCCTGATTTTCATTTTTGGCAACTCGTCCTTTTTGCATTTTTAGCCACTTTTTCATTTTCTTCAATTTGGTCTCTTTTTAACTTGTTTTTTCACTTGGTTTCTTCAAAGCTCTTCTCAATCATATGAACCTATAAAATGGAAGTTTATGAAATTAAATGCACTATTTTCTCAATCAAAACATAGCAACAATCTAATATTAAAGAAGAAATAATATAGTAAAATACCAACTTAGCATTTGCATTGTCGTTCTTGGCCTTTCTCTTGCCTACTTTAACATTTTGATTTGTTTTGCCTCAATACATGGGTACTACTAATGCTTCCCTGTTTAGGAGGGGCAACAGGGGTCTCAAAATCATCGTCTTCATTATCATTATTACCACGACGATTACTTGAACACATTTTCGAGCACACCTACTGAAAAGACAGATAAAAGATGAAGGTAAGGATCATAAAGCAATCTGAAATCTCACGGAATGAGGATCATAAAAAATGAAGATGCACAAAAAAACTCATGGGAACAATAACCATCTGAAATCAACACAAAAAAGTAGCTAAAACAGTGCATGCAAGTAAAGTATACTCCTATTAGCTTAGAAAATCAAAACCAATCTACCCTAAATAGCACCAAAATTAAACCCTAAACCAAACTAAAAACACTTTAAAAAGCAAAATCAGATACCTTAACTCAAAATCAAATAGAAATTGGCTACTGTTGAAGACGCTAATAAAAGGGAAGAAGAAGCTTATTCAATTGTAAAAGACAAATGCTATTGTGAAGGCACTGATAAAAGAGAAAACGAAAATGAAGCACAAAATTAGAACAACAATGGCGGAAAGAAATTGAGAAGAATATTTATAGCCACTCAAATGTTGTATTTTATTTTAGATCTCAAATTTTAAAAATATTTCTTTCTTTTTTAAACTTCGTGCCTAATCGAACTCTGTCAAATAAATTGGTTTCGAGGGAGTATACATTGTCTCTTTTGATGACATGGAAAACCAACATGGCATATTTACTTTATGAGAAAATATTCATAAGTTGAATGATTTTGTAGTAACAAAAATTAATTTATGACTTTAGAAGAAAAACATGTAAGTTTGATGATAACTTGAGAAGTTCTCTTGCCATTATCTTGATATTTATACAAGAACAACGACATCACCAACCCAGTGTAATTTCATAAGTAGGGTTATAATAAGCTTTCTTGGGATCACCTAGAATTGATTGAATACTGCTAAAACGTTTCCCTCGAAATATATGTAATCCTTGTTTATATACCCATCGAATGTTATCATAAACGTTATTTTCTATGACAACCGTCTGTCATATTATTTCATTTTTCTCGTTTGCAAATCACTATAACTTTTCTTTGATTTTAAAAATTTTATTCCAAGTTTTTGAAGTTTTAGTTTCTGATTTATTCAATATTTCAGTCATTTATCTTTGAGCTTGGAAATCTGTTTTCCTAAAAGGTTTTATCTTCTTTTTTTTTTTTTTTTTTTTTTTTTTTAAGTTCTAGTTAACTTATATACAATTTTCAAGATTTCCAGTTAGGATCCATGTGATAGTTCAGAAGTAGCTTCAAGTATTATTCCAATCCTTAGGGAGCTATAGATTGCATGTCGTTGTGCCTTGATTGTCAACAGGGGCATGAACAATCTTAAAGTACTGTTTCGTGTATTTTCAAACCTTCGCGTTTAAAATCCCGTTGAATGACTGTGATTCGGTGAATGCGAGACATTCGGTTCACGAACTGGAAACATATCTCCTTTGCGAGCTCCTCAATTTGACCTGGTCCACCACGCTTGGGACATTGCCATAATTTTCACATTGAGATTATGATTAGAACTTTTGTTTTTTGTTTGTTTAATTTTGTCATATATTTTAAAAGAAAATCTATATTTACTCAAGTTCTCAATTTAACCATTTAAGTTTGCTTCCAAATTGAATAGTTTCTCCTCCTCTTCCTGCTTCTTCTTCTTCCTTTTTTTTTTTTTTTTTTTTTTTTTTTTTTTAAATTGTAAACAAAAAATTAAGTGACTAATCTTCACCTTTTTTTTAATTCTGTCATTGAAGGAAACAAGATTTGGTTTGGGTTAAAAAGGAATGAGTCGGGTTCTGTGTTGGTTTAAATTAAGGGAATTTTACGTGGCATGACAAACTTATACTAAGTAATTATATTTAGTAGCTATAGTTTGTTTTAATTACGTTCCATAGCAAACATCCAACCGATAATCACATCCAATAACGGACACGGTAAAAACATTGGTAAAAGAAACCTGTATCCCATTTGACACTCTTTCAAACCGTTTTTCTCTCTCATCGTGTAGCAATCTTCTCCGATTTTTTCTCCATTTCCCTTATACACGATCCTCACAGTATTCACTCATCCTAAACCGTAGCCACGCACTAATAGGTAAGGTATTGGGTAGTTTTTTAAGTTTCTATTGTGTATTTTCTTCTCTCAATCTTGCCCTCTATAATTTTAAGGAACAAATTTTACTTCATTGTCGTGGTTTTTGCGTTTTTATGCAAAAAATTATCCGCCATTGTTAGGGTTTTTCAAGCTTCGAATTTGGATTAATGGCGGACGGAAGCACTCCATGCGTAATAACTAGAGGTATACCCACTAATGTGCAGTATTTTTGATGATGCTCCATCTTTTGATTTGTGTATCTCTCAAGATGAACAAGAAATTACGTGTGCTCGTTTCTAGAGTAGGCACGCCGAGTAGTAGTATCAAACGAAAAGATGGAGTTCAGACTCCGTCAAATTCAAAGCATCCGTACCTAGTACCGATAAAATGAGAAAACTCATCGATGATGCTTCGTGGGAGCAAGGGAAAAATATTGTTGTAGATGTGCCTCAAAACACGGTGGAGGTACCGTATTTCTTTTCATGAATTTATGAATACAATGTATCTGTGTATTTTTAGTTTTTCAATATTTGATACAATTTTCCCTTTTATTTGGATGTTGTATTTTAGTCGTGAATACAAATGTCATATTCTCGTGTATGTGTTTTGTATATGATTTTATTTTTGGTGGAAATACAATGCAAATAGCTACACTGTATAAATTGAGTATTTTAGTTTTGATACAATATATATAGTGTAATGAGTATTCTACATTATGCACCTTGCCATTTATCTTTTTTTAGAGTGATTGTATTTTAATTTGTAGTTGGGGTGAATACACCATATAGTCGTGAACACAAGGCAAAAATAGACACACCGTATATGTAATCGTATTTTAGATTTGACATCTTTGTATCATTGATCATGTTTTTATTGATATTTT
>NC_081352.1:51405868-51426216 GCF_029784015.1 Lycium ferocissimum
TATTATAATCTACTACACTAAGTACAAGATATAAATAAATATGAACTAATTTATAAGGACTAAATCAAAAAATATATGTCAAAAGTTATAAAATTAATAAATTACCCCAATTTAAAGAAGATTATGGAGCAAAAGCTGAGGAATCCTTGTGATAGGATTAGTAGAAAAAGAAAAGAATGAAGAACGGAAGAAGAGGAAGAATGGAGAATGGAGGCAGAGGAAGAATGGAGAATGGAGGATGGAGAGGATAAGGTAAAATAATTTAGGGTAAAAGTGGAGCGCAGAAAAACGGTATATGAACGAAATACCAAAAAAAAAAATTATTTGTCCTATTTCGTTGGTATATAAACGAAATACAAAAAAAAAAAAAAAATATTTGTCCTATTTCGTTGGTATATAAACGAAATGCAAAAAAAAAAAAAAAAAAAATTGTTAAGCGAAATGCAACGATCATTTCCGGAGCGGAACAATATTTTTTTGGTATTTGGATAACTACACGAAATACCCATTTTGGTATTAAAAAAAAAAAGACATCCTATTTTTGTCTATTATGCTCCAAAAAAAAGCCATTTTGGCGCCGGACTCGCACACATAGAGAACAACATATTAGAGAATTTTACTTGAGATAATTTATAATGTCTCATTTCCGTTAATTAGTTTGATACACCACTTAGATACTAGAGGGGCCGAATAGTATTTTAACAGATTTTTTAACCAAATATAACTCTCCTTACGCACTTGGTTGTTGAATTGACAAATAAAGATCTACCATTCAAGATTCTCTGTTAATTAGTCAATTAGATGGTTGTAGGTCAACATGCACGGAATTACTAACACTTATCTCGCGCGCGAAAGCGAATTCTAACTCTACTAGGATGAAGTGCCAAGCACATGGGCGGAGCCACCTTAGGTGAAGGGTGGTTAGGTGAACACCCTTCGCCGGAAAATTACGTGATGTATATAGGTTAATGTTAATTATTATGAGTATATATCTAATTTCGCACACCCTTAACACAAGTGAGAAGAAAATTTGCACACTCTTCGACAAATTCCTGGCTCTGCCATTGGCCAAGCACTATATAGGAACAAACTAGCTAGGTTCTTCACCTTGCAACAATTTCCTATCACAACTCGTACATGTTTGTTCATCAGCAAAATTGAATTTTCAATAATTTTATCACTTTGATGATGACAAACAAATGTACATAAAACCCCATATACCCCATGTATTATTCACAGTTTGAAATAGACGACCAGATTTATAATAGATAAGGCTTAAACAACTATCTTTGATCTCACTTTCGTGCACATTTCAATTATCCCCCGTATTCTTTTTGGTCTACTTTTAGAGGAACGTTTTTAAGAGAACAATTACGTAACTGTTTCTTGAAGAACTTTCCAAGAAAAAAATATTTTAATTTATTTCAGGATAATAATTATTTGTAAAATACGGACATGAATGTTTTCAGTCGTAAATGCAAGATTATCTGAGGATCTTAAAATTGACTTTGTTTGCAGTAAGGAAAACGCGGAGACAGGTGTAATTAGACAATACGTGTATGCATTCTTAAATTAGTTGTCTGTCACTGAAGAAAATATAATACAATAGAACATATGGAATAAATATTATCAAGATTTTGCGAATTATTAAAAACTATCGAACTATAAAATTTCCTGACGTGCGTTGCTACACAAATAAGGGGATACGCCAGTTGAACTAATACCTAAAGAATAATAACAACAATAATAATAATTCTAAAATAAAGAACTTGAGATCTGCTGAAGTTTGGAGAATCTCACTACTTTGCATAAAGAATCAATTTCGAAGTGGTTATCCACCATGGATGCAGCATAATTTAAACAAAAAATAAGTGGCAAAAACTACTTTAAAAATCAAAATTTTAATAGATTATGAACAATTAACATTCTCCTCCCTCTATCAAATTGTTGTCTATCTTATCCTTATCATCATTGTAAATTCCTTATTTTATGTAGTTTTTTTTATTATACTAGTATTTGGGCAAGCGTTTTTGCGTATATCCTTATAAATGAATTCATAATTTAAACACACACACACAAATATATATATAAAGAAAAAGTATTGATTCCTGAAAAATGATGAATGTTGATGATATTGAACTAGATCAGCAAGGAATAAATCTTGTCTCGAATGCCTTATTGTAATTTTCATCATTGCCGGTAGAGTTGTCAATATGGACTTGGCCCGCGAGGCCCGCCCAACCCAACCCTTTATTTAAGTAGGGTTGGACCAAGATTTCTTTGCCCATATAAGTGAGGCTCAAAAGCCTCTCTTGCCGAGGCAATAGGCGACATTGTTGAATTAGGCGGCGGAAAAGAAAGCGAAATGATTACGATTTTTAAAAAAAATATAAGTAAATTAAACAAAAAGATAAAAAGTAATGAGAAAAAGAATGTACTTAGTACTAAGTAGTAATTAGAAACTAGAGTAATACTTTTTAGTCTTAGAATTTATATTATGTTTAATTTCTTTTGAACGTGATATGAATTAGTGATTAAAAATAATAATTTATATTTGTTCTCTTGAATTTTTTCTTCTATGATATGGATTTGCGCAAGAATGGGTGGTAGAAGATTCTATTTCATATTGCAAAAATTTCTTCTATTTCATATTGCAAAAGTTTCATGTTCAAATTGTACCAAAAATCACTTAGAAAATATTATTTCGAAAAGGCGAAAAAACTTAAAAGTGGTCGTCCCCCAGATCGTACAGCCTAAGGTCAGTGGGCTACCATTTTGTAGGCCCTTCAATTAAAGGGTCAGCCTCTGCATTTAATTCTTTGGCCTTTAGGGCTGGATTGAATTGGTAGCCACCATTTTTACACCTCTAATTGCCGGGATGTTTTCTTGTAATTTCCATCTTCGTCTCCTATTAACGAAGTTATTTGATTATCTTATTAATTTCTTTTGGGAATAATTAATATAGTACACTTGATAAAAAGTTTTTAAACAAAAAATTGTAACAGCACTGTTTCTTTGAAGTCATACAATTCCTTAATATTGCCGCTTTTGGTGAGAGATAGATTCTATATGTAAGAAAAATTGCATATCCAGTTTCACCATCTTAACAAAAGTCTCCAATATTTAAATGACCATAATTTGTCTCTACAAGATATTTTTAATTTGTGACATTATATGTCTCCCAATTCAAAGAGTGAATTTTATAAGCCAAAAGATTCAAAATATTCTTAATTTGTGAAGATATATGTCATCGAATCAAAATGATATTATACAAGCGAAAAATCTCATCTAAGAATCTTCTAAAGAATCAAAAAAGTCAAAGTTGAAATACCGGATGGCATGACATTTCTTGAAACTTTATCAAGTTAACTTGGAAAGAAGTCTAGACATTGGATACATCCACCAGAAAAAAATTCTAAACATTAATCGATAAGCAATTTAAGGTTTCAAAATATAGTTTTATTTTACATTTTGCTATTTCAGATTTCAAGATAAAATTTTTATTTTTATTTTTGTAAGAACTAAGAAATATATCAAGAAGTGGTGTGTGGTTGAAAAGATAAAAGAAAAAAATTATGTATAGTTTGATCTTTCAACTTTGATTTTTCATTTAATGATAGTGTACTTATGTTGCAGACCTTGACGACGGGATGGTTGACTCCTTCCATACTAGAAATAATCAGAGGGAACTTTTTGATAAGCGGAATTCTCAATGGTATTCAAGATTTGTTGGATATATTAAGTAGGTGTTTTAACATAAAAATATGATTTTGAAAAAAGTAGCATAAGTATAGTTGAAAAATGATATTTGGAGATTGAAATTGTGTTTGAATAACCATTTAACTTAAAGAAAAGTTGAAATTTTGTGAGTGAAAAAAAAAATTAACTTAAAAACTTATCTCCAAAAAATCAACCCATTATATAATTAAACATTATTTTCTAAAAAAACTACATTTTTTTTTGCGCCGATTGCCCTTCAAAGGCACTGGTCTTTAATTTTTGTCCCTCAAATTGGTGGTCTTTTTTGCCTAAAATCCATGGGTTCTGGGTTCGAAACCCCGCTCAGTCAATTTTTTTTTTTTTTTTGTTAAAAAGTCGCAAGACAACGTTTTAGATTCAAACTCTACCTTAATACAATTTGTCTTATGCACAAGGCAAACTCTGTCTTATAAGATAGCAAACTCTGTCTTAATTAAGATAGAGTTTTGTAGGCAAATTTTACCTCCCGAAATCCAAACTCTGCCTTGCGAATTTTTTTTTTAAATTTTTGACTGAGCGGGGTTCGAACCAAAGGCTGATCTAGGATTTGAAGTGGCGGGTGTCATAATTTGCTTCAATGTACATCTTATTAGGAACGTGTATTTGGATCGGGCCCATCTCTTTCGGGTCAACTTAATAGGCCTTTTTTTTATTTGTAAATATGAAAATTACATCTCAAAAATCAAGAAAGGAACACAGTTAGCATTTTAAATAAGGAATCACACCCATTAACAACAAGGTAAAATCAATATTTTCACCAAGGGACTTGCATCTTTTATGTATATTAAAAAATGAACTTACACAAGTAAAATATCATCTTCAATAAGGGAATTACACCAATCAAAATAAGAAAAATAATAGAAAAACTCTCCAATAGGTAATTACACCCCATAAGTAAATGTAGAATTAGATAAAACTAAAAGTTCTAAAAAAAAATCATAAATTTCATGTTTTTTCTAAGCAATGCTTACGAAATTTTCATTACAATTTAAGTAGTAAAGTGATTTAAATTGAATTTAACAATTATACAATAGCACAAATTTTTATAATACACTCCCTCCGTCCATTTTTATTTGTCCATCATACTAAAAATATATGTCCATTTTTACTTGTAAGTTGTATAGTTTCAAAAACTAAGACATAATTTACCATTTTATACCTATTTTACTCTTATTATTAAGTACTCCAATTCATTTCTCATTTTATTTATTACTTATTAAGAGTGTCCCAAGTCAAATATAGACAAGTAAACATGGATGGAGGGAGTCATAAACAAAAGAAACTATTAAAAAAAATTGAATTTTAATATCAACCTAAAATTCCCATTGAGACCAAGTTTTTCGATTTAAATACTCACAGATTTGAGATTAAGAGAAATGCTTAATTTAAGAGATTTTGAAGTTTCTAGTTGTGTTGTCTTGCTAGGGATTACAGATAAAATAATAGAATAGAGGAAAGGCAATATAAATAATAAAAAGATAAATAGAAAATTGGGAGAGCCAGAAAAGGGAATTCTTTGACAAAAGGAACTAAAAAGCACAAAGAAAAATGGGAGTAGGAAAATATTTAAGATAGATTCAAACTTGTGTCTACGGGTCATGACACCTTTGTCTAATTTGCGACTGGGGGTAGTAGGATCAAATATTTAACATAGTTCAAGCAAATTGCAACATAGGTATATAAAATTTTTATCAATCTAGGGAGTGTCATGCCACCCCCACCCTAAAGGGCTGATCCACCCCTGGTTTGAATCCGGAACCTATGAATTTTAGGCAAAGGACAAAAATTAAAAACCAGCAATTTAAGGGGCAAAAATTAAAGACCACCTCCGAATAAGGACAATCATGCAAACTTCCCAAAAAACTATGGACAAACAGCTCCTAGCGTAATCTCCTGTTTACAGTTTCAGCCCAATTTATACTTTCACTGCGAGGACTTTTTGACTAGCTTGATACGTTTGTTATACTGAATAATGTTTGCGGAAATATTTGACGAAGGATCACAGAGATCCCTAATGACAAATAGTGGCTAATAGTATTACTCACTCTTCCCCAAAAATATTGCATACATTATGTAAAGAAAAAATCAAAGAAATTGCGTGATTTATCGTTCAAATGGACTAGTCTTTAGTTTTTTTCTTTAGCAATCGAACTTATGCCTAAAAGGCATCACTTGTAAGATATTATGATGTGAGAATATAAACTGCGCGTAAGAAAATATGTTATTTGTTATGAGAGGCTAAAATTAAAGACCAGCACAAACTAGGGCATAAGGGCCAATGACCCGTTGAGTATCAATATGTTGGGCTTAAGATCAAACTGCCAGCCTATAAATCATTTTTTTTTTGCACGGATTGTCCTTCTTTTGGGGTGGTCTTTAAATTTTGCCCCTCAAATTAGTGGTCTTTAATTTGCCCTTCACTTGAAAAGGTGGCCGAAAATACTGTGGTTCTGGGTTCGAACTCCGCTCAGGCATAAAAATAAAAATAATTTCACAAGGCAAGACTTTGAGAAAAGTCTGCCTTATGCGGCATAAGTTGCCTTAAGGCATAACTAAAGTTATGCGGAATCCAACATATGTTTCCTTAAGGCATAACTAAAAGTTTGTCTTATAAACAAATGGTCAACCATATACCATCCATTAGGCATCAAGGGTGAAAGATATCCCTCTTAGAAAAATTTTGGTTAACTGTTGGAATATGCAAGCAAGAAACCCAGTCTCCAAATTGGTAAGAGGGATACTGCCACAAATGATTTGTTGGGAGATATGTAAAGCAAGATGTAATATAAGGTTCAGTCAAATCAGCTTCAACAAAAATGCATCAGCACAAAATATCGTCAAGCGGATCACTCAAATAATCAGTAGGTATTTTTCCTTACTCAAAACTGATACTAACTGGATTTTACTGTGTAGCAAACTGAGCAATAGTTATACCAAGAGGACAATCAAGATTACCAAGTGGTATCCTCCACCCCCAACTACATCAAGATGAACAGTGATGGTAGTTGAAGGGGTGATGATTGTAGAGGTGGAGGAATTATTAAAAAAAGATAATGGCAAACTAAATAAGTGCTTACAACATTAACTTGGGTAAAGGAACAAGTAACTGGGCAGAAACAAAAGCATTGCAATATGGACTGGAATGGTGAATCAATATGGGATGGAAGAATATTATAATTGAAGTTGACTCTCTTCTAGTGGTACAAGATAAAATCAGAATCCCTTGGAATATTGTTGTAAAGTGGGTTCAACAATTGCTGAATCAACACCATATACAAATAAGACACTCCCTCAGAGAAGCTAATCGAGTAGCTGATAGACTAGCACAAATTAGACATTCACACAACAATATAATCACTTATGACAGCTTTCAGGAGCTTCCAAGATCAGTGAAAGGTATGCTGAACACAAATAGATAGGGACTGCCCAGTATAAGAGCAAGACCTCAAAATGACAAACTGTACTACTTTGAACCACCTTGATTTGGTAATCTATACTAGGTTAGAGTGCATTAGTTTCATTGTAATACAAAGATAGCCAACACTAACTAAAAATAAGTGTTGGTTATTTCTGTACATAGGTATTTCATGCATCATTCTAGCTCCCCACATCAATCTAGTTCCTTCCTCTCCCTTAGGTCATGCATCACTTAGTATCATTTAGGTAATCACGCGTCACTTAGTATTATTTATGTAATTGTATATCATGCGTAAAACTGGATATGTCCAGTTTCATCCATAATAGGGGTATGGTTTAAGCCCTCTCCTCGTTTGTTGTTTGTTTTCATCTTATAAAATACCACCCAGTTTTTGATTTTGGAACTGGGTGGTTCCTCTTAAAAAAAAATACCAATATGCAGCCTCAAGACTGTATAATCTATGTATAACTTTGTATAAAGTTTGTATACAAGTGAAGTATAATAATGTATAACCCTGTATATATGTGTATAACAATATATAACCTGCATATGCAATTCCCGTGACAAATTCCTTTGTATACAAGTGAAGTATAATAATGTATAAGCCTGTATATGTGTGTATAAACAATGTATAAAACTGCACATAAAGTTCCCATGACAAATTCCTTTGTATACAAGTGAAGTATAATAATGCATAACTTGTATATGTGTGTATAATAATGTATAAACTTGCATATGTAATTCCCATGACAAATTTCTTATAGTATTATCAGCGACTAATCATACCAACGACATGTCAATCAGCCTCTGACTAACAATCATTCAGTAAGAGAAAACAAATACAAAACCATAATTCCATAATTGGTCCATGCCTTCAGATTTTTACAAGTCAATTACACAAAATATCCATAACAAACTAACTAGTCACAATAGTTTTTTGCTTTCATGAATAGCAAAAAGGTATTGTGATTCATGAAAAGCGGTACTTTAACAAAACAGAACATCAAATACTCCTAATAAGTACATTGAAACTACAAATGAACTACGTTTCTCGGCTTTTTTGGACGCCCTCTCTTCTTCTTCTTCTTCTTCTTCTTCTTCTTCTTCTTCTTCTTCTTCTTCTTCTTGTCGATCCTGCCCTTGACCTCATCATCGCTTGTGACACCAAGCTGTTTTTTTTTTCAATCCATATTGCCACAACTTGGATCTAATTCTCGTGCGATATGTGTTGATGTCGAAATTCTGCTTGTCTATTTTTTCCCTATGATGAAATACTCAGCAAAGGCAGCAATAAAAGCACCACAATTCCTGTAAGCACCAAATCTCCCATAAGCTACTGTAGGTACACAAAATATCGTGATTTAAATGGTATAAAAAAAAAAGAACTTACGCATTGAACTGATATGGCATATCAGTGAACAAATTGACCAACAATGAGTTAGATAGTGCTCTATCAGCATAGGCATCATTTTTTAAATCAATGTCATTCCACTTGCCATAGAATCCGGTACTTGTCAAGAATTGAGGTATCATGAATGCAAAAGGCAACAGTGCTTTTGTAACAAAAGAATCATTCAAAGCACCACGGTTAGAGTCATATAAGTGGATGCACCTATCCTTGAACGTAAGCACACCCAAGACCCAGTGACCTGTATCTTTTTTTCCACCCTTGATATGAATCAGAATTAACATGTGGTCAAGTGTGTCCCATGGTACATTTGCATTACAATAAAATCCTTGAATATACTGAGATATCTCATTAACTTCAGGAATAATAGCAGCGTCATGGTTAGCCTTGACATACTTTTTATAGAATTCAGCAATCTTGCCACCAAAAAACCACGAGTTGTCGTGAACCGTAGTACAACAGTAGGATCATGTTTACCCTTTTTTCTCAAATAGAAAAAATATGACATCAATGTGCTGAGACCGGAAAATAGAAGTAAAGTAACAATCATTAGTGAATCAACCCAAAGAAACTTTAGAACTTGCTAAACAACAACTAAACTCCACCCTGAACTTCCTGCAACAAGAGAAACTTTAATCAACACTTCCAACTTCCGTATCACCTCTAATTTACAGTATTCAGTTGAATTCAAAAAACAAATATAGCTTACATAAATTTCATATCACAAGTATGCTCAATTGACATCAATTTAACCGATTTCAAGAGCAACAAATATACTAAAAATGTATAAACCCCACAAGACTCACTATTGAAATACCAAGCTAAAACAAGAGCAAAGAATATTCAAACAAGTTTGGGTTGGCAATATAAATTCTCAATATCTACTTCGGTCCATTTTGAATCCTTTTAAGTAACTAATCTAAGTACACAAAATTCAACATACATTAACTTGGGGGAAAATCACGAGCAATTCAAAACACTAATATGCAACAAATTCAGACCCAACAATCCAACAAACCCCCCAAAAAAAAAAAAAAATTCTTGACATCAAGACTAGAGTAATATTATACCAACCCTAACCCTAACAGATAAATTTAACGAACCTTCTAGATGACTCAGGCACTTGTCCCTTCTTCAGACACCATATTTCATCTTCTTTCAAGTTTCAAACATCAAAAAATCTATTACTATAACACAAATAAAAGTATAGAAACTGAAACTACAAGAGTAAAATAATATTATAGCAGCAGTAGCAGATAAAAGAACCTTCTACATGATTCAAGCACTTGTTTCGTTTATTCTACAAAAGCTTTATTGTAGTTGACGACTTATTTAGCGTATAAGATGATGATATATTAGCTGGAAATAAAAAGACCCTCTAATTCACGATTCATATGCTGGTTTATACACTGTTCCATAACCCTCTACTTCACGATTCATCTGGAATAGAAACAATGAAAATTATAAGAAAATCACATAATTCGTCAGTTAAAAGTTGACCACTGTATGAAATCATATGGAATCAATCCCTCTTCGTCACATAAATTGATCCAAAAATAAAAGGCACGAACATATTATTTTTTTCCTCTTGATAAATCTCTTTGGCGCTTTAAAATCATGAAAATGAAAATAATCAATACATATGGATCATTGTAAAAAGAAAAGAAAAATCTTAAAACAATGAAGCTACCTTTGTGTTGAAATAATCCCATCATCAGCAAACTCAGGAAATGCTCTATCCTCAGGTGAATAGGGATCAAACTCATTAATGTTATTCACAAAAGGACACTTCTCCCCAAAAATGCACTTGGGCGATGACTTTGATGTGCCACTTATATCAGAACCAAAATCTACCACAAATGGAAAAGAAACACATTTTGCTGGAAACTTTTTCCGAGCCAATTCTTTGGGTGTCATGTCTTCTTTTTTGGCATGTTACCTATGAAGCACAATTTGGGACATGTTTAACTTGGCCAAAACTTCATCATTGAGTTCATTGTCATGCTATATGTTTGAATCATTCACAACAGGTGTCTCCGCTACCCTAAGACAGAGAAAAGGTATATTATAAGTTATATAAATAAAAGATAATTATGTAATTCAGAAGGTGAGGGTATAATATACCAGAAACACAACCAGTAACTCCCTCATTTGCCTCACCACCAGTAACTCACTCATTTTCCTTGACACTTGACTTAGTTTGATCAGCAGGCATATTTCCTTCAGGAACATCCACGGCAAAGTCATGATCTCAACATGCTGATACCCGTCGTGGTCATATGTATTATCATCATCAACAGTTTGATGTTTTTAATAAAAATAACACATAATTGAGGTTACATATTATTTTTTTAAAAAACAGAAGGAAGTAAATTCTGGAAAAAGCATACTTCAGAAATAGGAACATCATCCTCCTTTTCCTTTGTTGCCTTGGAGTCAAACAAGTTGAAAAGTTTTTCAAAGGAAGAAATCACGTAATTGTTGAGTACCGCAACATTTTTGGTAAGCTAGAGAGAAAAAAAAAAGGATATAAGTTAAACCAACAAAGCATATGTATACAACAAACAGGAAAAGGGACAAGTTAATACAGTACCTTTTCGACGTCAAGTCTCAACTCATTAATTTCAGCCTTCAAATCATCAGGGCTCGCAGAGCTATTGCATCTTGGACGAGGTTGTTGCTTCTGTGAATGAACTGGGGATGCAACGTTAGAATGGTTATTGTCAAAGGTGGGAACATCTTCTTCCAATGGAAGATCAAAATTGACATCTTTAGAAAATGCCGCAAGATTCAGCCTTGATATCTTTTTCACTGGTAGGGGTAATGTTCTGGTATTCCAAATACAACAATAAAAAAAAAAATTGATATAAACACAAATTAAAGTAAGAAAAAATGTAACATATACTTGATTGTAAATGACTTATACAAAAGAAAATGGAATCTTCCTCTTTTATACATAGTCAGATCTCAATTTTTTTTGTATAAGCCATGTATAATCATGTATACATGTCACAGTCTCATTTCTGACTATGATGTATACATGATTATACATGAAATATACATATCATACATGTCACTTAAATAACAAAAAGCTAGCACATTCAGAAATACTTTACTCAAACCACAATCATAAACATATATCAAATAGCGAATAAGAACTTTACCTTGTAAATACTAGTCATGAGTTTCCCACTAGTTAGGTCCACAAACTTGGGAACTTCTTTGACTTGCCAGTTAAGGATGCGTTGCACACTATTGCCAATACGAGAAGCTAGAGTTTTATCAACCGTGGAGCAATACTCATAAAATCATATTTGGAATGCAAGTTGCAAATCCCCGAGCCTGTACATCGTCAACTTGGCACGCAGTTTATCCCTCATTGTTTTAAACATGTCTTCAAAAATTTTTATACCTCATGCATACTTCTGATAATCGACCATCTCAACTATATCAAAATCTTTTTTAATATGCTATGCTTATTAGCATCAGAGAAAAGGAAATGGCAACCGAATACTAGTGTGGCCAGTTTGAGCGAATCCTCATATGATTTCCAAACCTTTTGCTTGAAGCGATCAAGAAAACTCTCCCTCGCTACTGATTTTTTTTCCATCTCCAGGAAAATACTCTTTCAGTAACCTGTTGACTTCTGGCTAATCATACATTGTGTTATCATCTTCGTAACACTTCAACCTAGTAACCAAAGCAAATTCTCTGATGCCGAACCGCAAGGTATTACCATTGATTTTAATCCATCTCTCTTTTCACAATCGGGGCAATTTCCTTCGAATAAAGCATATATGAGTTTATTCTGATTTTTGAATGGAGGCAGGTCGAGGAAGTAGCCAAAACAACTATCCCGAAACATTTGTTGTTGTGTTTCAGTCAAGTATCATCTGCAATCGTCGACAATCTCTGTGTTTGTATGAAAACTAATCCTGGTTTGAAAATGTTCATCAGCTTCTAGATAGTACTCACCAACCTAAACATGAAAAAAAAAAAACAGTGAGAATTAAACGGAATAAAGAATGATATACCAACTTTCAGTTTAGATATACATATTTATATTGGTTTATACAAGTATAAGTCCCCACTAGAACAGAGGGAACTCATTCAAAATAGCACCAAGTTTAGATAGGCATAGTTATACCAGTTATACGAGTATAAGCCCCCGACTAGAAAACAAGAAAATCATTCAAAAACAACACCAAGGTTCAGATATACATAATTATACCAGTTTATACAAAGCTAAATATGTGAACAAGATAAAGCTAGAACAAAATATGTGAATCAAAGACTCATCACACAAAAGCCAGAATACCTTCTTTTCGGCTAGAGCAAGAACCTTTTCATTTTTCTTTTTACTATTTGCTGATAACGTCCAAATCCACTCCTCAAAGAGAAAGTGTACACGGTCATCGCAATATAATTTACCTAACTATGAGTCAGGGTCGAATCCACAGGGAACAAGATAAAGGCAATTTAAACAAGTAAGGAATTATCACCAACTAAGCTAAGCCAGACACTTTTTCAACATTTGATTTTTGGTTTAACAACTAACAAAGATAAAATTAACTAGAAAGCGGGTAAAATGATCAGTGGCTACAAGTATGGATACAAAGGATATTACGCTCAAGTAACGATCCAACTTATTTCACGATTTTACAACTAAGAGTGAGTTTATTCTAATTAGATAATGATCTCTAAAATCTCATCAAAAGTCTCTCCACCAAATCAATAAATTTCACTCTAAGCTTTCTCAAGCCTTAGAGTGTGATATTAAGCACAATCAATATTATCTCAAGTAACTTTTCTATCTCTAGCTCAAGTTATTCGATGAGTTTTAAAGCCCCAAATTCTTGTTAATTAATCTTTTCCAACCTCAATCTTGCTCTCTTGAGCTCAAATCAAAGTAAATGAGCGGGTATTAGGGTTAGCTAATCCCTTAAAAAATATTAAAGAATAAGATTAATTAAAACAACAAAGACCCACTTCAATAGAATTAAAAATCATTCAATACATAAGCATAACAAGAGATTTCATCCAACTTTGCAGATGAATATTTTCATAAACAAGATTAAAGTAATGGAATAAAATTATACACACTTAGATATACAATTCAAAGCAAGGAATTGAAGAAAGGGTTAAGAAATTTATCATTAAAGTGTTCCAATTTTTTCCTTCAATGGTGTGGTTGATGAACTCTAACTCTCCAAGACTAGTATGAAATGGACAAAGATGAAAAATAATGTCTTCAAGTCTTGCTTTTGTAGTCCCAAAATTTTCCCATTCAACATTAGACCAAAACAGCCCCTGATTTTCGGTTTTTGCAAATCTGTCCCATTTTTAGCCACTTTTTCAGTTTTCTTCAATTTGGTCTCTTTTTGACTTGTTTTTGACTTGGTTTCTTCCAAAGATGTTCTCAATCATATGAACCTATAAAATGAAAGTAAACCATATCAAATGCACTATTTTTTCAATCAAAACATAGCAACAATCTAATATTAAAGAAGAAATAAGTTGATAAACTACCAACTTATCAAACCCCAAACTTAAATTATTGCTTATCCTTGAGTAAATCAAATCATACAATTTCCTTCAAAGGACTCCATTCAAAAGTGCACCAACATCATACCAAGTCAAAAAGTCTACTTTAAGCACAAACGCATGACTTTGATTGATATCACCAATTAATCCAAAACCTATGAATCACTAACTTCTTCTCAAAAACTTCATTTTCATTTCAAGTGCTCAAATACCAAGTTAATCATAGTAGCAATCAAGTCACGACACTAAAGCTTCAAAATTTGCCTCATTATCAGAAAACAACTTTCTTTTGTTCATTTCTCTCTATTGGAAAATGGAACAAATTCACAACTTAAATTCTCATATGCCCTCACACTCAAGTGAGAATCCCACACTTAGAAAATGTAATTCAAAACACAAATGAGATATCAAATAGAAAGAATTAACTCTCTCTCACACAAAGATGTTCAAATGCGCACAAGTAGTACCATAAGCTTGCCATTCATGTATTTTTCCACTAATGTAGACACACTTGGTTCAAAATCAATTAGGACTTAAAGGGTTGTAATATAGACTTTTGGTTAATGTAGGCCACAATTTGGGTAAAAGTGACTCAAAACCTCCTAAGCACTACATTTTCAACATTCAACACACACACTTCCTTTGAAATTTTCCACCTCTTTCTTCATTTTTCATTTTACCAACTAGTCGTCCCTTTATTCACAACTCTTATTATTCCTTCCCCTTTTTTTTTGCTTTTTTTTTCTTTCAAAATAACAAGGAAGTTTCCAATTTTTTTTTTAATTCTATTCTACTGCTTCATTTTTTTTCCCACCTTTTCACCTTTAAAGTAACTCCCACATAACAAATTTTTTCAACGATCACCCCCAAACTTAGGCTTTTAGCCTATGTTTGCACTTGCAACACACTTAAGGAGGTAGGGTACCAAAAGATGGATCAATGAAGAACGGGGTAAAGCTTGTAACATGATTGTCAAAGAAAAGGTTAAAGGCTCAAAAGGGGTTGACTAGAGAAAATATGCAAGGGTAGAATATTCAAGGCACAAAAGCGGTCCAAGGAAGGCCTAACATCATTTTTCAAACCAAGTGTAATTTAGGATTTCGCCTTGAAACTCATTCCGGGAAAGTTCTAGACCACAAATAATGCAAAAGAACCTCATAAATAAACCTCAACACACATGGCACATGAAAACTCAAATAGAATATGTATCCAAGAACCAATTGAAACAAATGAACTCAAAAACTCACTCACAGCCTAAAGAGACTAATTTGTGAAAGTAAGAGCCAAAATTTGAGTCTAAAGTTCACAACAAGAATCCTTACTTCAATCGTTTTTCTTTTTCAAAAATCAGGAATTCGTACGCCGAGATTTAAATAAGTTGGTATGTAACGACCAGCCTGGTCGTTATAGTATTTTTAACCTATTTACCCTTGTTGACAGGGGCGGATCTACACATGGCCCAGGGTGTTCATCCGAACACCTTGGACAAAAAATTACAGTGTATATTTAGGATAAATTTTCTGTGTTCATGTACATATATTAACTTTTGAACACCCTGAATAAATGCAAAAGGCTAGCTCAAGTAGTCCAGTTGTTTTTCCGAACACCCTGAGTGAAAATCCTAAATCCGCCACTGTTTCTTGACTCTTCCCCAAGTCTCGTTAGTATGATCTATGACTTAATGAAGTCATTGGGTTGGTTCCCGCAAGGTTCGAGTGTAAATCAAGTCGTTGATGGAGAAGCTAGTTAAGTTAACGAGTTTGACTTGACCACGATCAATGTCGGGTTCGGATGACCCTGTGTCAATGTTTTGGAAGTTCCAACAAGTAAATATGATGATTTTGAACTTGTCAACAAGTTTTGGTAAGGCTCCGAAGAATTTCAGATGGGTTTGGGTTTTGTCGCGCTCGTATTTGATGTCTTCGCTGTAGGTATTTGGCTAGAAAAGGATCCACATTGATCAAATGACCTTTGCTTTGTGGAGGTTTGAACCATTAGATCATATCGTAATTACGAAGCTATATCAAAAAGAATCGTCACGTTTCGCCTCCGTATAAGGAAGTTATGACCATTTTTGTACGGACTGTTCCAACAGGTCGGCTGTAGCGGACTCAGGGCCGCTATAACGGGACTGCCGCAGTTGTCATGGTGGTCGCCGCAGTGACCGATGGGGGCAGAAAACCCTATTTTTATATTCCAACTCCGAACCATTTCCCACAAGACCCCAAAGTTAGTTTTCAAGAGAGAAAGAGGCAAACTTCTTTCCATTCATTGGTGAAAGCATCTTGGAGGGTAAGTACCCACCTTTATTTGTTCCTTTTCCTTTCTTCTTCATGTTCATGATTAGTTTAAGGTCCATCACTTGTGGGTGAAATTCCTAGAACCCTAGAATTAGTAAACCCTTAAATAATTGATGGGTTGGTGATTTTGTTGTTGATTAATCATCTAAGAGTATAGATTATCACTTTCTAGGAAGGGAATTTGATTTCTTATGGTTGAAATTGCATGTTGAGACTTAGGGTTCTAATAAAAATGGAAATTTTGTCCTAAAATCTGTTTCAAAGGGTAAAATTGATTAGAAACCCATGAATTGAAGGTTGATGATTGTAAAGATAGAAGTTATGATAAATTCACCATTAAAGCATGGTTTTGATCCATTGAAAAGGGTAGAAGTAAGTGGGTTTTCTTTCCCAAATTGTTGTTCTTATTTAAATACATGGGTTTTTGCTTACTTAGCACCATATTATTAGACTTTGACCGTTCTGAAGCGCTTTGGAAATAGAAGGCTCATATGGAGTAGTTTGTGGATCCTGTTCTGCATTAGAGGTAGGTTACGGCTTACTTTAGTTAGACTTTAATTAGCGAAATATATATATTGTGTAGACTTGATGGGAGAAAGCATGATTAGGTCTTGGGACATGGCGTTTTGGTTGGATATTAGTTAGGTTGGTATGACTTCTGATTATGTGAGCTTATCGTCGTTATTTAAGCATTGTGAAGGTGTAGTTGTATTCATACTGTGGTGATTCGGGATAGATTTCTATTAGGTTGATTGTTGTTCATGGTGCCTTGTTTCCCTATTATTTTGATTAGACTTATTACCTGAATTGTTGTGTTGTAATACGTGTTGTACTTTCTCTCTTATTGTGACACGTATCATCGGAGAAAGGAAGGATAATGAGTCTAGACTTGAATTGTGATATAAACTTATGATAGCATGCAGATGAAAACTTGATGTATGATTTACAGTTGATGATAATATATAGAAAAATGGAGCATCTTGGTGATACAAGACTTAGTTGTGAGGCGTACTTGCTATATGTGGAAGTAAAGAGGGACATAGACTCTTATGTTGGTTGAGACGGTTTGTATGATTCATTTCATGGTTGAGTTGATCTAAGTCTTGATATGACTTGTGGCTTTGTGACTTGTACCTTCACTGTTGCTTTATTGGTTTGCATTGATTTACCATGTTTACACTCATTTATGCATTCATACACTCATACATGATGGAAATGGTTCAAAAACGATTCATGAAAGACTTGTGGCATGATACCTTGTGTTTGACATTGATACGCTATTTCATTCATAGTACATACAAACTAATAAAGCTGGAATACGTTGAGACATACATTGTGATGTGAAATTAATGAAGAAGTTAATATAATCTTCTATTTGAACTTGTGATACTATTTGATACATACTACTTGATAATCGATCATTAAAAGTGATGTGACAATATATATGAAAAGGCACGTTTGACCGGGGGGTGAGAAAGTGGCCAAGTTGTGAGCTCGTGGTCGAGGTCCGTTTGGGAATGAGTTATATATATATATATATATATATATATATATATATATATATATATATATATATATATATATATATATATGAAAAGGCACATTTCAGGGTAAGGATGTGGCCTTGAGTGTGGCTTGCGTCCGAGGAGTGATTCCGGAACGAGTGGAGCGGGTTGCACGCCGCAACGGGTACATGGACACCATGGGTCCCCTGCAGGTCATGACTATTGGGCAAAGGCACCAAAGCATGTGTGTACACGAGTGATGAGTAACTGAGGAGTGAGGTATTTGGCCAGGGCATGTGCACATCATCATACTTGCAGTGCACATCATCATACTTGCAGTGCACATCATTGCATTTTATTCTGCATTATTATATGCTCGTTTGGTTATAATTTTGGTATAGATGTTGAATGCCTATTGTGATATAAATATGACCATTGACTGAGTTAAATTTTGGATTAGTGACTCTACCTAGAGACGAAATTTGGACTTGTGATTATTAGGTGAGATTATTGAGACTTGTGAACGTGGTTTAGAAACTTCATCTCGGTGCCGATCATTGTTATGGAATGTTCTGTGACTTGTATTTGAGTATTAAGTGCCTAGTTGTTTATCTTGTTGATTTTATACTTATATGCATGAACTAATCTTAGTCGACCCTGCTGATCTTACCGGTATATAGTGTTTGTCTGATACTACCTTCGCACCCTTTTTGAGTACGGATATTGTTCCAAAGATTTCATCCAGACCACATCTCTAGCTTGAAGCTAGTGAGCTTTATCGGATTCGAGGGTGAGCTTTTATCCATGCCATGCCACCTGAGGATCTCTCTTTCCAGATGTCTACTTTCATTCCAGACATTATTTGTTATTATAGTTGAGATATACTTCATTCTTTAGACGTTGTTGGTTAGAGTCCTTGTGCAATGACTTTCAGATTCTGGGGATGTAATAGTTAGACTTTCGCACTTGTATTAGTTATTATTTATGACTTGGTAGACTATTTATTCATTCACATGCTCATTGATTGTTTAAATATAAATGATTAAAGAAGTTAAAATTGGCTAGTGATTAATGGGTTAATGGGTAAGGGTTCACCTACTAGTGATAATAAGGTAGGCGCCCGCACGATCGGTAATTTGGGTCGTGACGTGGTACCAAGCAAGTCAAAAGTTAGCCAAAGGGAAAAAAATCACATCCCAACATCATTATTACTCCTAAACTACCTAACTAATAACGGAAATAAGATAATAAAAGTGACTAATCCACAACATGCCAAAAGAACGAAATTTTAAAAAATTTGAGCAAGTTCCATTTGTAACCACGCCTCTCCATAGCCACACCAATAGTACAAAAAAAATCTGGCAAGGGCACACAATATCCATACATAAGACAAAAGCCCGGCAAGGGCACAAATCAAGCATAACCAAAATATAATGTGCTACCACATGCCACCCCACTACAAACATTGCAGTGTCCTCACCGCATATAGTCAAAACAAAACATGAAATAGTTTGAGGGACTCCCTGAAGTCTGCATCAGACTAGGATTTTTTTTTTTTTTTTTTACTGTCAGCACCTGCGAGACTCAGTCATGACCTGCGAACTGCAGGTGATGTCACCTGATTTTTTATTTATTTTACTATCAGCACTTGCGAGACGCAGGCATGACCTGCTAACCGCAGGTGATGTTTGTGCTTTTACAACGTACCTAAATCATATTTCGAATCTTCTTGTTTTGATACTTGCTCGGACACCTCAACCTTTGCTCAAATCAACTCAAAAATTACGGAAACTTTGTGAATTAGTCAAAAATAATCTACTAAGCTATTCTAAAAAAGAAAATTTCAAAAACGACTTAAAATTTTGAAAACGATGGGTTGCCTCCCACCAAGCGCTTGATTTAACGTCGCGGCACGACGGTTACCAACTTTACCACTTTTCCTTCCATTTGGAAGATATGAATTTGCGCCCCAACTTTGAATCAAGATTCCGGTGATGCTCGTGAGGTGGTGGTAGACAGCAAAGAGGTCAACTCTCGAGTATTGTATTTTGCACTTTTTGGCCTTTAAGTGAGGAATGTCAATTTGTCGTTTTGGCATGGCAAACTTCAAAATGAAAACACTTTGTTCTTCATCTCCACAATCCTCCATAGACTCGGTTAGTTCAACTTCTATTTCACCACCCAAGCATAATGTTGAAAAATGGTTGGAATGCGGTCTAAGAAGCTCTATTTTCAAATTCGCTCCATTTTTTACATCCTCACCCACAAATAAACTAGAGTCTTTAAAAATTATGTCATGAACTCTTCCATTCAACTCTAGTATCATTTCTAGAATCTCCGCATCTTGCATTATTTTTGGGTTGGTCGGTTGGCTATTCACCATTAGTCCTTGAAAGTCAATCTTGACCTCTTCT
>NC_081352.1:51426316-51471222 GCF_029784015.1 Lycium ferocissimum
AACCACAAATTCCAATTCTATGTCATGGGTCGGATAATTATTTTCATGAGTCTTAAGCTGTCTAGACGCATAAGAAACAACCCTACTATGTTGCATTAAGACACATCCGAAACCAACTCCTGAAGCATCACAATAAACCACGAACCCTTCGGTTCCTTCTGGTAGCGTCAAAAGCTGAGCCGAAGTTGTCTCTTCTTCAACTCTTCAAGCTTCGCTCACAAGCATCCCATTGAAACTTAACCTTTTTCCAGTCCCGGCTTAGTCAACTTGGAGCGAGAAATAGGAAAATCCTTCTACGAAAGCTCTTATAATAGCCCGCGCATCCAGAAATCTCTATAAGAATTGAGGTGGAGTCTCAGGCCATTCCCTTAAGGCATCATCTTAGAATCAACTTTTAACACCTTACCCGAGATCCCATGGCCTAAGAACGCCCTTAAGTTAAGCGAAAGCTCACACTTTAAGAATTTTGCAAAAAGTTCGCGATCTTTAAGTCTGTACACTATTCTAAGATGTTACGCATGATCGGCACTACGGGAATACACCAAAATATCATCAATGAAGACAATGACGAATAAATCGAGATAAGGCTTGAAGACCCTGTTCATAAGATCTATGAAAGAAGCTGGCATATTTGTCAACCCAAATGACATAATAACAAATTCAAAATGACCATAACGGGTTCTAAAAGCGGTCTTCGGAATATAAAATTCCTTAACCTTTAACTAACTGATTTGAGGTCAATCTTGGAATAACATTAGGCACCTTGAAGTTGGTCAAATAAGTCATCTATTCTGGGAAGAGGGTACCTGTTCTTGATGGTGACTTTTTTCAACTGGTGGTAGCAATACACATGCGTAAGGAACCATCCTTCTTTCGGACAAACAAAACTTGCTCTTCTTCAAGTTGAACCACTTCTTCACTTTCACAATTTTCGTTGTGGTCACAAGAATTATCGGGTTGATCTTTCAAATTTGAAATCTCTTCTTCAACCAATTCATTTTGAGTGAGAAGTAGACACTTCCATGACAATTGAGGCATTGGCATCCTCAAATGAATCATTCGTTCTTTTCATAGCTTCTCCATTTTCTAAAATGGATTGTTGGACGAGTTTTCCTCTTCCTCTATTTTAGCTTCTCGATCTAAGTATGTTTGGAACATTGCCATGATGCCTTCAAATCCAGAACTTTGTCCTTCACTTGCCATGTCATTGTTCTTATCAAACTCAAAAACACAACTAGCATTTTCGTTAGAACAACTTAGGGGAGGGGGAGCAAAATAATTGGGACAATCACCCCAATGTCCACCTTGACCACCACCTATATCGCAAGTATTTCCATCATAGAATTTAGATGGTGCACATCTCTTTCTACCCGAGCATTTCACAATCTTGCCAAAAGTGGGTCCTCCACGGTATGGACACGGTCATCAAAATATGGGTTGCAACCATCAGTCCCATTTTCATTCCATGATGCCATAGTGACACAAGTACAAAAATAAAAAAAACCAACACAAAGAAACACGGAAAATCACAAACACATATTCACAAGTTTGGACCAAAGCAAGCAAGCTTAAATACCAAACTAACCCAAATATCCCAAATTGTTCCCCGGCAACGGTGCCAAAATTGATAATGTCCAAATCCACTCCTCAAAGAGAAAGTTTACACAGTCGTCGCAATATAGTTTACCCAACTATGAGTCGGGTTCGAATCCACAGGGAACAATATAAAGGCGATTTAAACAAGTAAGGAATTATCACCAACTAAGCTAAGCCAAACATTTTTTCAACATTTGATTTTTGGTATAACAACTAACAAAGATAAAACTAACTAGAAAGCGAGTAAAATGGTCAATGGCTACAAGTATGGATACAAAGGAAATTACGCTCAAGTAACGATCCAAATATATTTCACGATTTTACAACTAATAGTGAGTTTATACTAATTAGATAATGATATCTAAAATCTCATCAAAAGTCTCTCCACCAAATCAATGAATTTCACTCTAAGCTTTCTCAAGCCTTAGAGTGTGATATTAAGCACAATCAATATAATCTCAAGTAACTTTTCTATCTATAGCTCAAGTTATTAGATGGGTTTTAAAGCCCCAAATTCTTGTTAATTAGTCTTTCTCAACCTCAATCTTCCTCTCTCGAGTTCAAATCGAAGTAAATGGGTGGGTCTTAGGGTTAGCTAATCCCTTAAAAAACATTAAAGAACAAGATTAATTAAAACAACAAAGATCCACTTTAATAGAAATAAAAATCATTCAATACATAAGCATAGCAAGAGATTTCATCCAACTTTACAAATGAATATTTTCATAAACAAGATTAAAGTTATGGAATAAAATTCTACACACTTAGATATATAATTCAAAGTAAGGAATTGAAGAAAGGGTTAAGAAATTTATTATTAAAGTGCTCCAATCTTCTCCTCCAATGGTGTGGTTGATGAACCCTAACTCTCCAAGACTTGTATGAAATGGCCAAAGATGAACGACAATGCAAATGATAAGTCGGTAAAATACCAACTTATCATTTGCATCGTCGTTCTTAGCCTTTCTCTTGCTGGCCTTAACAGATTTAACAGTTTGCTTCGCCTGCGAGCAGGTACTTCTAATGCTTTCCTGTTTAAGAGGAGCAACAGGGGTCTCAAAATCATCGTCTTCATTAACATTATTACCACGACGATTACTTGAACACATTTTTGCACACACCTACTGAAAAGACTGATAAAAGATGAAGATGAGGATCATAAAGCAATTTGAAATCTCAAGAATGAGGATCATAAAAAATGAAGATGCCAAAAAAGCTCACGGGAACAATCACCATCTGAAATCAACACAAAAAAGCAACTAAAATAGTGCATGCAAGTCAAGTATACTCCTATTAGCTTAGAAAATCACAACCAACATACCCTAAATAATACCAAAATTAAACCCTAAACCAAACTAAAAACACTTTAAAAAGCAAAATCAGATACCTTAACTCAAAATCAAATAGAAATTGGCTACTGTTGAAGACCCTAATAAAAGGGAAGAAGAAGCTTATTCAATTGTAAAAGACAAATGCTACTGTGAAGGCACTGATAAAAGAGAAAACGAAAACGAAGCACAAAATTAGAACAACAATGGCGGAAAGAAATTGAGAAGGAGGAGAAGAAAACTTACTTCGTTGGGAGAGATTTTAGCAAGTGGGAGTTGCTTCACTGAGAAGTGTAGAGAAAGGAAGAGTGTTGTTCGCATGAGGAGAGAGTGTTTTATCTTATTTCATTTTGTCTGAAATTGGGCCATTTCGGGTAAGAACCTTAAATATGGGCCATTTCGGGTAAATAATAGGCCCAAAGAGTCACACAATATTATTTTCCCTTGAAATAATTATAGGTTATTTTCGGTCTCCATTTACATGTCATATTCTTTTTAATTTGTACCGAAAATTGTTATATTTTTTTAGAAATAATTTAAATAATTTAACTTTAAATCCCTATTTTATCCATTATGGGATACATTTATAGCCACACATTTATAGCCACTCAAATGTTGTATTTTGTTTTAGATCACAAATTTTAAAAATATTTCTTTATTTTTTAAATTCCGTGCCTCATCGAACACTGTCAAATAAATATACATTGTCTCTTTTGATGACATGGAAAACCAACATGGCATATGTACTTTATGAGAAAATATTCATAAGTTGAAAGATTTTGTAGTAACAAAAATTAATTTACGACTTTAGAAGAAAAACATGTAAGTTTGACGACAACTTGAGAAGTTCTCTGACATTATCTTGATATTTATACAAGAACAACAACATCACCAACCCAAAGGTAATTTCATAAATGGGGTTACAATAAGTTTTCTTGGGATCACCTAGAATTGTCTGAATACTCCTAAAAAATTTCCCTCGAAATATATGTAACCCTTGTTTGTATACCCATCGAACGTTATCATAAACGTTATTTTCTATGACAACTTTCTGTCATATTATTTCATTTTTCTCATTTGCAAATTACTATAGTTTTTCTTTGATTTTAAAAATTTTATTCCAAGTTTTTGAAGTTTTAATTTCTGATTTATTCAATATTTCGGTCATTATCGATACAGCCCATCTATCTTTGAGATTGGAAATCTGTTTTCCTAAAAGGTTTTATCTTCTTTTTTTTTTTTTTTTTTTTTGAATTTCTAGTTAACATATATACAATTTCAAGATTTCCAGTCAGGATCCATGTGATATTTCAGAAGTAGTTTCAAGTATTCTTCGAATCCTTAGGCAGCTATAGATTGCATGTCGTTGTGCCTTGTTGTCAACAGGGGCACGAACAATCTTAAAGTATTGTTTCGTGTATTTTCGAACCTTCGCGTTTAAAATCCCGTTGAATGACTGTGATTCGGGGAATTTGGAGACGTTCGGTTCACGAACTGGAAACATATCTCCTTTGCGAGCTCCTCAATTTGATCCGGTCCACCATGCTTGGGACATTGCCATAATTTTCACATTGAGATTCTGATTAGAACCTTTTTTTTTTGTTCGTTTAATTGTGTCATATATTTTAAAAGAAAATCTATATTTACTCAGGTTCTCAATTTAACCATTTATGTTGGCTTCCAAATTGAGTAGTTTCTCCTTTTTTTTTTCTTTTTTTTTTTTAAATGGTAAAAAAAAAAAAACTAGGGACTAATCTTCACCTTTTTTTATTCTGTCAGTGAAGGAAACAAGATTTGGGTTTGGGTAATGAGTTGGGTTCTGTGTTGGGTTAAATTAATTTGGGATGAATTTTAATTTGGTGGGACCCGTTACTGATGTGAACCTCTAATTGGAGACCACGTGTACAAGCCTAATATTTTAAAACTAGTCATTTGAGTTGTTAACTGTAAGTGGCATAGATGAAACATTTCGGTGACGGCAATGGCGTAATTAGAGCCCAACTATTAACGAGTGTCACGAATGAGCCACTTCTGATAGTTCGATGCCATATTTAAGCTTTTTCCCTAATTTCAAAGGCCTCGCTTCAGGTTTGGCTTCGTAACACTAACCTACCTCGTGGTTTACGGTATTACGTTTACCTTCCTTATTATGAATTTTTTTGAACCGATTCTATTAACATACATATCATAAATATAAAAAAATCAAAAGTTGAGGAATTTACACTCACTATTACAGTCTATTATTTAACAAATGCTTTAAGAATGAATTGCAATCTTTAGAACATTAGGTTTTGTATTAACATTGTTGCGAGAATGGGGTGATAATCGTGTGATACACTTCTAACGATATTATTCTTTTGTCAAAGGACGTTTCAAATGGGTTAATACATTTAGGTGTTAAACGTCATATGATATGGCATGCCACATTAAATAGTGACTTTTGTGCAATATGAATAGTGATTTTTGTGCATTGAACTTCTATTTTGATAATTTGTAAATAATAAAAAAGTAGAATAGTTGCTTTTGTGCAATGAAACTTAACTTGGAGTCACCAATGAAATTTTTCCCAAAATGAAGTTGTATTTTCTAAATTAGTTTAATTTTGAGAAAATTATACTGTATGTTCATTGGGACAACAATGCTACTAAAATTGATCCATTTTTTTTAATTCTTACAAAAAATACCCAAACTTTTCTCTCTCTCGCTCTCTCTGTCTCTACCTTTGTATATATGTTTGTATATGTTGGTATAACTGTCTGTATCTATTTGTATATATTTATATATTTTGGGCTATGTTTCGTAATGTAAGTTTTGGTTTTTTTTTTTTTTTTGCAATATCAGTGACCAACTTATTAACTCTATTAAGTCACTTGAAAGCAATTACAAGTAATTTTTTTATTTATATAACAAACACGGATTAACATAACTTGCAAAAGATGGTAAGAAACCTATTCCAACCGAGAGAACTACAAAATCTTTTAAACTCTCAGTTTGTATAAATTTTAAACTCTCAGTTTGTATAAATCCACTCCCTTTTAAATTGAGGAAATATATGTTATTTCATAAAATATCAAAATTAAGCAAAAGCAATAAAGATCACGTTCACCAGAAGATAAGACGCACAAATAGAGAAAATGAAAATTTGTTTGAAATGGTTTAGTCATGTTTGACGTAAACATCCAAATATATTAGTACCCATTTACATGTGAAACTAGGGGTGCAATTCACGGAAAACTGAAAAATCAAACCAAATCGAAAATCGAATCAAACTGAAGAAAAAAAATTCACACTTTTTGGTTTGATTTGATTTTGGTTTTTCATTTTATAAACCGACAAAATTTGATTTGATTTTAATTTAACCAAACCGACAATATAAATATCGATCTAAAAATTATAGATGCATATATCTATATCTATCTATATTATATTAAAAGCAGGAAACTCCTAACTTAAAAGTTAAAATACTAAATTACCTCTACCCCATTAAAATTATTTTAAACAGAGTTTTTTCCCCTAAAAGGTGTTACCCATTCTAATTAGTAACTAATTAACCTTTCTAATTACTAAAAGCTGTGTCCGTTGGCAGATTCTACAATTTGAAACCCCTTGAAAAATTCTATGCATAAAACATTTTGACGTTCAGTGATACTATTTTCAACCTACAAAACCCAAGCAATTCTTCTGAGACCAAATCCAAACACATAAATTAAGAGAAAACCGTTTTCTAACAGAAATGTCTGGTATCAAACAGTCTAAAGAAACCAAGATTTGGTACGAAAGGAAGATTAATAGAGTACTCTACAACCAACGATTGGTAACGAAAGTTTGGATTTTTATCAAAACGTGGCAAATGGTGGAACTCAATGAAAATTTTGAAGTGTTGTAGATCGCGCAAAATGATTCGTGGCTTTATAATAAATTTTAGTCCAATTTTTCCTTTATCCAGAGATTCAACACCTCATTACACCTATTTGGTGTCGTCAATGAAAAAAATTTCTTGGAAAACAAATAAGGGAAGAATATTTGTGTTCTATATTTAGTTCATAATCGTACAAACAAGGAGATGTGATCAATTTTAACTTTTTGCATCGTCCCAGATATAGAAGTCCAAACCCAATATCCAAGAAGGAAGTGCAAAAATCTAGTTCTACTTTCTTCTTTTTAACTTTTTACTCTTTCTAATTTATGAAATTTTGCTTTTACATATTTTAGGATAGATGTTCACTTTATATGATTACACACACACACACTAGTTGTATTTGACCCGTGCTAAGTCCGGGTCCATACTACATTAAATTTATACTTCGTAACTTTTTTTTTTCCTAGCTATTCTTTCTTTTTGCATTATTTTTATAACATTATATTAGCTACAAAGAAAGTTCGATAATATCTCAATATTTTTAAATTATTAAATTATATAAAAAAACTTGCAAGTTAAAAAACAACATTTTTCTTATAGTATACTTTAGACTTTCTTTTTATTTTCAAACAAATGCATGCACCAAGGCTTTTCTCTTCTTTATTTTAATGAAAGTTTTTGATAGTAAAATCTTTTACTTTATCTAAGTAAGGTAAAAGATTACAATATCTAAGTATTATTGAAAATATTTGATGCTACAAATTAGTGTATGATAACGTCAATGAAGTAACTTATAAATAAAGATAGCATTTAAAATCAAATAATTAAAAGTCTTGATACAGCAAAACACTTTTACAGATATTCCTTCAAATTAAATCATACTAAAATATTTGAAAAGTTAATAAAATCATTTATTCTTCTTAATTTAATATTTCTTTTTCCTTAAAAAATGCATATTAAGAAATGATGTTTTTTTTAATTTAATACATCTTTTTAGGAAATCTATGTTGTTATTTTTTAAACATGGATGGAACATTAGTATTTCATGTTTAACTTAACCATTTTTTCCTAAATTATATGAAACATTGATTATCCTATCTTTTGCCATAACATTGCCCACTTTGTGGGATTAAACTGTTGTTGTTTGTATATCTTGGTATATCACAACTAGATCTTTAATTTATTGCACAAAAACAAATTCATTGTAAGAAAACTTTTATTTTTTTATTTTTTTTATGTTCCTTGAAAATGGCTAAATTCTTAGATGATGCATATAAATTTTTGGAGAAAGTACATATATAACTTGATCAGGTTTATATCTCTTTCTTTTCTCAAATAGGCTTAATTGATTTGGTATTGTTATGCTAGAAAATAGTCAATTTAATATGTGCTTGAATGTCTATTTAAATAAAAACCAACAAAAAAAAAAAAAGCCGACAAAAATCGAAACAATGAAAAACCGACTTAATTGATTCTAAGATTTGAGAAACCGAATAAATTAATTTGATCCTCTTTTAAAAGATAACAAACTCAAAACGAACCATGAACACCCCTATGTGAAACCATGGTAACTCAAGGCAGATTCAAAAGGAAACAAGGTAAAAGCTGAAACACGAGAAATAGTTGTACGAAAAGATCTATAATCTGTCTAAATCCAAACAAATTAAATTTAACAAAAAGCAGAACAAAGTACATTACTCCCTCAAAATAAAAAAGAGCGTCCGCTCATCAAATCAAGAAAGAAATAACCTTATTTTTTTATATTTGCCTCTATTAAGTGTTATGTGATCAAATCTCATTGCCTATTTAATTAGGGGCAATTTAAATTGCCTATTTTTGTGTATTTTCTTAAGGGGTGTGCAAATGGCTAAGTGAACACTATTTTTGATACGGAGAGAGTAGTAGAATCCATACAAGCTACAAACTGGTTAACATAATTAGCAAGTCGAGTTTGTATTGTCAATTGAAATTTAAAAAAAAAAAAAAAAAAAAAAAAAACTTATAAAATGATAGTGATACTTAAAGATTTGTACATTTAATTTTTTTGTTTGAAAATTTTTTCACTCACTACTTTGGGTAATTTTTGTACAAAATCTTTCTGAAAAAAATACATTTTATTTGCTTTCTCGAAAGGTTTTTCTTAAAAAGAAAAAGTAAAATGCCAACACAATTACATTGTTTTCAGTTGTAACCACAAGACGAGATCAACTGAGGATCTTAACATTGACTTGGTGAGCAACAAAGAAAACACGGAGACAGTGATATGAATTATTATGACAGGTGTTATTCAAAGTGTATGTATTTAAATGTTTCGATCTTCTGCTTTTTTTTTTTCCTCACTTGTCAGACAGAAGGAAAACAAAGTAGCTGTCTGTTAATAAGAAAATAATACAATAAAACTTATCAAGATATTGCTAATAACTAAAAATAGTCCTTCATCAAACTAAAGTAACAGTATTAAATTTCGCGACGTGCATTGTTGTACTAATAAATCATTTACACTCCTCAACTTTGCTTTAAAAGTCAAATTCCTTCCTCAACTTTAAACAATGGACATGCTATCCCCTTTATCCTACTTGACTTTTTTAAATGCCTATTTTATCCTTACATTATCAGTTTTTTTTTTTTTTTTTACTTCTTTAAAATCATGATATTTTCATTTTTTTAATTTATATAACAAATTTCTTATAAAAAATAAATATTTTCTTATAGGCGAAGAAAAAAGTAAGAAATACTAATTGAGTATATAAGTTAATAATGTTCTATAATAAAATAAATTAGCAGAATAAACAAATTTTTTTTTAAAATAATCAAAACTTTAATATTTATTATACAAATAAAAAATAACAGGTCATAATAACTTTATAAATATATTTTTATGCAGGTAATGCGAAAACAATTAAAAAATAGAGGCAAATTTTTAAAATTTATTTATTTATATCCTAAATGAATTTTATTACTATAATTTAGGAAATATTTCATTAGTGACAGCCAAAACTTGTTTATTTATATAGACAATAGAGAATGAGAGAAGTGAAGCTTAAATATACATACATGCATGTATATACTTATTGCATATAATATTGAAATAACAATCATAAAAAATAGCATTAGATTTTGTTACAAATTCATAAAAGTATTATTCTACTTATAATGTTAATAAACTTAAATAAGAATCTATAAATGCCTAGATTAAATAAATAAATATTACTATATATTATATAAAAATGTATTACATAAATGAAGAATTGAAAAAATAAGGGTGAAATTGTCATTGCATAAAATGAAGGAGGGAGAATGTCAATTATTCAAAGTTGAGGGGGGAATTTGATTTTTAAAGTAAAGTTGGGAGGTGAAAAGGATTTTCACCCTTTCCAACTTATATATCCATACAACTAATTTTTTGATAAAATAAGGCATGTCCAGGAAACTTAATTACTATTTCCAGGGGATACGCCAAAATCAATTTCGAATCTCCTGAAGTTTGAATAAATCTCACTACTTTGCATAAAGAAACCAATTTCGAAGTGGCCATACACCATTGTAAGATACGAATGAAAGGGAAATAATCACTAC
Source organism: Lycium ferocissimum (assembly GCF_029784015.1). Classification (NCBI taxonomy): domain Eukaryota; kingdom Viridiplantae; phylum Streptophyta; class Magnoliopsida; order Solanales; family Solanaceae; genus Lycium; species Lycium ferocissimum. The sequence goes on from NC_081352.1 coordinate 51,436,676, forward strand.
ACACCAATAAAGAGCGCTTTTTTTTTTTTTCATAATGTTGTACGTGGCACTTTTTTTTTTCCTTAAAAAATATATGTGTGTCAATAGATTGTCGAATTAACTACAAATCATGTGCAAGTGCAACTAAAATAAACAAAGTGCAGCTCATAATGGTGTCCGTGATAACTAAAAACGAAAAGAGTTGACGGATCCCTACAAGCCCCTTAGAATTTAGAATCATGCACGTAGCAAAACCTACCATTGTCGTCAGCAACCTTTTGCTATTGTTACTCAATTAATCTCCAATAAATTAGGATCGATTATTAACTAGGAATGGCAACGGGATGGGGCTATGCGGTGCGATCGAGTTTAAGCTTATGCTACGCGATGTTGTTGGAAAAATATTAGGGATGATCATATTAAGAAGAACAAATAAGAGAGAAATAAAATATAATAATAACAATAAAGATAAGACAGAGTTGAAATTAGAAAACCCAGTTCAAGGCACGTTATGGATGACGCTGTCTTCAGAGTAGATTTCAAAGAAAATAGCTAACACACTTTTTCAAAGAATTGATGTATCCCTTAAGATTGGATGACAACTTTTTACAATGAATAGATGTATCTTTTAAAGAATGAGCAACACCTTTTCACAATATATTGTGTCTTTTCAAAAGGCGTTTTTAAATTTTGAATCACTTTCAAAATAAATTCCAACAGATGCAACTTTAAATTTACGTGTAAGGAGTCCGGAGCCAAAATGGCATCTTTTTACAGCCATTCCACAAAAATGGTATGTCTTTTTTTTTAAACCAAAATGGGCATTTAAAACATGACATTGCAAAATGCAACAAAATTATATTTTTTTTTTAATTTCGTTTTTTATATTAAAAACGAAATTTAAAAAAAAAAAAAAAATTGTTGTGTTGCACGAAATGCAACAAATTTATATTTTTTTTTTATTTCGTTTTTAATATAAAAATTTTTATATTAAATTTTTATATTTTCTTATTTAATATAAAAAACGAAATTAAAAAAAAAATATAATTTTGTTGCATTTCGTGCAATGTTGCACGAAATGCCCATTTTGGTTTAAAAAAAAAGACATACCATTTTTGTGGAATGGCTGTAAAAAGAAGCCATTTTGGCTCCGGACTCTAAGGTGGAGCGGGGCGGAAAAAGTTCAAACATTTTAATGCCGCATTACACTTGCTGTGTTGTTGTTGTTTCCTTTAGTTTTCATCTTATATGTATTTTCATTTGACCTTATGCTGGTGGAATTAGAAAATTTCAGTCTTATTTGTACATGCTCTATTCTGTTGCTGTTTCCCTTAAAGAAGTGCCTGATAAAGCTAACCTTTAATATAAGCCCATTTCTATTTCTATAATAATTGACCATAAAAATTATGTTTAAGAAATCAATTTGTTGTTAGCCAGAAGAAAAAAAATGTTGATCTCAAGATAATTCAAGATCTTGAGTTACCTTATCAGAAGTCATAAAATTAAATATTTGTAATTCTTAGGTATGGTTATATAATCAGAGGCGGAGCCAGAATTTGAGGTTTGGGGGTTCGAAAATTTAAAAGACAGGAAAACGACCTCAAGCTAATGTATAACAACCGCCAAACTAACAAGTAAGTACCGGTATTTAATATATTTAAAAAAGCGACGAACTACTTGAACACTATATAAATACCAGTCACCAAATGAGGTCCGTTCTGCCGCGACGGGGGCGACGCCATGGTGATCTACAACAAAAGTTGGAATCCTAACTTTTTGAAAATCCGACTTTGGATTTGAGTTTGAGGTTTGTGAAAGAAATTGTAGCAGCAAAGTATCCTTTTAGCCTTTTCTACTTGTCAAATTTATACTTGACCGGGGATAGGAGGGGGTAGAGGTCGAGTATCAGGGTAGAGGGCTAGTGGGGGGCTGCGAGGATTTCTTTCCCGTATTAGGAGTATTCTGCTTTTATGGTTGGATCTTTGTCTATTCATTGTTTATCAAGCGACTTCTTTGCTTGTTATTTCTCATTTTCGCATTGCTTTGATTTGTTTGTCTCCGTATCTAACTCTTTTTCCTTGTTTTCTTTTGCCGAGGGTCTTTAGTTTGGAAAACAATTTCCCTACCTTCCAAGCATGCAGTAGGGTCGCATATACTTTACCTCTCCAAACCCCCACATTGTGGGATCCAACTAGGTATGTTGTTGTTGTTGCTGTTGTAAATTTATATTTTGTTAAAAAGAAATTTTGTGTAATAACAAAAAGGAAAAAAGCTACCCAAAGGAAAAGAAGTGGAGTATTTTATATTTTCTTCTAATTTTAGAAAGAGAATCTTGCTTATTAGCATAAAAGGAAAACATTGACAAATATGGGTTTCGAACCCCACATCTTGGGGCAAAAGAGAGCCTCCTTTTTACCACTAAACCATCAGTGCATATGATTACTAAACTTCACCAAGTAAATATTATTCAACTTTGCTGCATAATCCTAGTACAAATATAGCGTCTACGCAAAAGCTATTGGGTTCGGCTGAACCCCCCCCCTCTTAACACTGTAGCTCCGCTCCTGTATATAATTGAAAGTCAAAGGTACACACTTTTCATCTTATATATTTTTGTTGTTCGATTGGGTAATTTCAAGAGTTGAAGTAGAGAACATGTCTACATTGCTGTTCAGTATTCACTACATGTTTCGAGCAATTATTGAAGTGATAAAATGATGAAAATTAAAAGTTATAACGACCAAATTTGTCCATTCCAATTTTTGGGAGGAAACCAAAGTGAGTTTGGTGGGAAAAAAATATGAAAATTGAAAAAAAGAGAAGACAAGGCTAGGACAGCTGGTAAAAAGAATTAAAGTAAAAATAAAAAATAAAAACAGACATGGCTGCAACTCAATTTTTTTTAATCTATGTGAAGTACGTTTGGAACCTCAGATTAAGCTATGACGCGTGATTCTTTATTTTTAATACAATAGATAAAAAAAACCTCTCACGTGCTTTTCTATCGACCAAATTAATAGTTGTTTTGTATGGTATATGATACCTTTCTTTTCTCTTTTTGCAAGCTATAAATAGTATAGCATATCTCCTTGTGTATCCTCGAGTTGACTACACATACCTAAACAAGAAATCTATGTTCCAGCTGGCATCTTGTGGACATGCATAGAATATTACGCACAAATGTTTGTTTATGTTAGTATTTCAACAAAATGCATATTAATGTCGGTACCTAGTTTATTAAAAAATTGGAAGAGTCAAAATAATGGGCGTGAAGTGCAACCCAACATCGCTTAATATTGGTAGGATCTCGACCTATCCAATAACATTAGGCTTGCTTAGTTGTACCAAACGAATTTCAACATTCCACGCCCATTTTATTCGATTCTTGATCTTTCCAAGATATGCAGCAAATATACTAGCTAGCAATAAATTGAATAATGAAATCCATTATTTAGTAAGGTGAAGAATAATCTCAATGAACCCTGTAATAGCAATTTCTCTCTCTATCCATTTTTACTTGTCCACTATATATACTAAAAATAAATGTCCACTTTTACCTGTGCAATTTTTTTCCAATTATTCATCGCAATGAGATGGACCTGTAGTATAACCTGTTATCAAATCTGTATTGTAAAAAATACTATGAACCAGTAAGTTAGACTAATTTCTCGAAAACGTAAAACGAATACCGTCCCGCTTTCGCAAACCGTAGGAAAACGAAATTAACAAATCGAAAAATAATATGAACAAGATATGGAAAAGAAATCGAGCCCAATTTGAATTCACAAAAGGTGTCCTTAAGGAAATTATTCCCTTAATGTACCCGAGGTTTTGGAATCTTTCCTCCCAGGATAGAACAATTTACTCACCAAAATAGCGTACAAAGAATTCGTGACTACGAACCACTCGAAGGTAGTATATCACACGAGAGTTTTTAAGAAGTGCAGAGAAAGAAGAAGACGAATATCGAAAAATTTCATAAGGAAAATTCGAGGATCAACGTAAATATATAGCCTCGTTTGTGAAAAGGTTTGCAACTTTTCGTAAAAGTTTGCAACCTTTTCGAAAAATCCCATTGAAAAAAAAAACGGGGAAATGTTTTAAATTAATCCGGAAAGAAAGAAAACGGGTCCTGTCAAAGCGGTCGATTTTTAATTAATTAAATAATTAAAATTAAAGGAAATTTGGTCCAAAAAGATTATCAATCAAATCATTTGACCAAATTCAAATCCGAAGACGAGCCGAGCCGAGCGACGACGACGGCCCGAGGGGAGACCCTCTTCTTGACCCTTTAGCAACACGAAGGAGTGCTTCTACTCTTAAGTAGGAGAACTTTTCTTTCTACCACCTATGAGGGACAAATGCTTATTTCATAAAGTAAGAGGGAACAACTCATTTTTTCCCTCCACTTCTTTTCCCTCCATTTCCCATTCAGCCTATCAATTAAACCCAACATAACCTAATAAGATTACAAAACAGAGGAGAAAATCTCCCTGAACCTACAAAGAATGGAATAGGCTCCATTCTTCTAAGACCGTAGGATTTCCAAATAAGCTCACGAAAATAAGTGAAGTTTGAGAGGTAAACAACATACCTCTCCTATACACTAGCATCTACAATCAAGGGTCATCAAAGTTATAAGTTCTATACATGTCCCTACCCAAAAAGAAGGATCCTTTGAAAGTACTAATCCTAAATGAGGGGAGCAGTGACACTTCTTTGAGTGTGATGCATTATGCCGGATGTAGCAATAATCAAACACGGACAAGTAAAAATGGATGGAGGGAGTAATTGGCTCTTGGAAATAGTGCTAGCAAATGGGCATGAAAATAGTGCTAGCGAATGGGTAGGTTGGGTCGGATATGAGCGGTTAAAATCGAGTTAGCTAAAAATGGATAAAGCATTTGATCTGTTGATATCTAATATACATGAAAAAGTAGGTTGAGTGACGGATAATGACTTCTTGAATATTGTCATTGTTGGGAGAACCCTCAATTTGTTGTTAAGATTGTTAATTAGAAGTCTTAGGTTCTAAAGTACCTATTAAGGAGCCGTCAATATGGGCTAGGCCAGTTGAGCTAACCCCGCCCGTACCCGTAATTTAATATGGTTGCACTTATATTTTTACAGCCCATTTAAAAATGAGCTTTTTTAGCCCCACTCAAATAAGCCCGCTGGCCCGTGGGCTTGAGCGAGACTGGGTTGGGCCGGCCCGTGGGCCAACTAAAAAGATTAATTAAAAATTTAAAAAAAGAAAAAGAAAAAGAGTAAGAGTACTAAAAATAACAAGAGTTCAAACTCAAAATCTACTTAAACCATCATATATTTATATTACAAAGTAAAAAACCAAAATATTAAAATTTAAATACAAAATTATGTTTATACTATATAGGTATATAATAAAAATACTATATATGTATATAACAAAAATACAAACTCCTAACAGTTTTCTTGAGATCTATTGGAACAAAGCTAGGTTAACATTCCTATTTAATTAGCTAGGTGTATTGCTATTCATTAACTGTTTAGGTTGCTTATTAAAATTTTCTATTTGATTCGAGTGATATCAATTATTAATAATATGTTAACAATATCAAAAGTTATTTAGTTTCGCATGAGCTTTATGTGCAACAAGATAGTTTTCTTGTGTGATTGTACCCAAGGTATTTACATAAAATTGTAGAGATTTCATACTGAAGTCATACAACCAAATCTTTACTTGAAGCTAGGGGTGGGAATGGTATGGTATATGAAATTTCAGTACGATAATTTTGGTTTTTGGTTTCTATAAATACTATACCATTACCATCGGTATTTTTAAGTTCGTCTTCAGTATTTTGCGTTATGGTAAATCGGTACCATAGTTTGTTTGATTTTGACTTACATATACTCATATCGTAGAGAATTATGATTTCGCCTATTCAAGAAACGTCTCAATTATATCGTACTAACACCTCACACATGTAAAAGTATTAAAAAGAAAGTACAAGCAATCACATTCGTAAATCAATTACACAAAAAAAGACATTTCAATCTAGAAAGAATAGTCAAAGTTCCAACGTCTAGACAATTAGTTTTGTACTAATACTAGGTTATATATTTGTTAGTATTATAATACTAATATATATGAATTGTATATGTAACTATATACTTCGGTCTGGTATTTGGTATTTCGGTATATTTTTCATAAATACTGAATACCACACCGAATGCCAAAGTTTTTAAAAATGCATACCAAACACTGTACAAGATATCATAATATCGAAACCGCTTTATTAAAAAATTCAATATTTGTATGGTTATTCTGTGATCTACCATACCATGCCCACCCCTACTTGAAGCCAAAATTTAATAAGTATTATTAGAATTATTTTGTTTGTGGATTTGAGACTTGGTTAGAAAATGGTAACACCATGTAATATTGTTTTGTTAATATTTATGTTAGCATTTTTAAATTAAAATTAAAATTAAAAGAACTATGAAAAATATTTTTTTTTCAAAAAGAGGTGGGCCGGCCGGCTAAGCCCGCAGCCCATAGCATCATCAGCTCTACCTATCAACAATTAAAGTTCATTGTTCACAAACAATTTCCGAATATTCCTCCATTCATGTTTTAGAAATACCTTCAGTGCTTTGATACAAGATGCTAGACCTTCTTTCTCTGTTAAAAAAATCAAGTGGAACTCCTCATTGGACCAGGAATTTCGCATAAGAAAAGTGTAAAATTAAGATTAAATATGTACTCATAATAACTAACATTTAACCTATGTACACCGTGTAATTTTTCGATGAAGGGTGTGCACCTAACCACCCTTCGCCTAAGATGGCTCCGCCCGCGAACCCCCTACCCCTGGTTTTATGAAATTTAATACAGATGGAAGTTCGAGGGGTAACCCGAGAACAAATTGAGGTGGTGACATTATTAGAGACCCTCAAAGTTGTACGGTAGCTGCTTTCTCGACTTCTTTTGGTCATTATATTGTTCGAATAATAATGCTGATGCTTTGACATTATTGATTAGTATTGATTGGTGTTCTAGTAATGTCGTCCCTGACAGGTTGGCATATTATGGTGTTCAATGTCAGAGCATTAACTGGTTTTATTCCTCTCATCAACTACCTAGAAAAGCAAGAGGTGATCTCAATGTTGATAAACTACAATTTGGAGCAAGGATAGGATTTACAATTTTGATGTTCCTTAACATACTTCGGTGATACAGGGACCTTTGTACCCCTTAGTAGTACTCCTTCCGTCTCAATTTAAGTGTCTTAGTTTGACTTGACACGGAGTTAAAGAAATTGAGACAGAGGGAGTATATATTTTTCAGAGCTTAACAGAAATCCTACATTCACTATGGATGGAGCCTATTCCATTCAGTAGGTGCAGGGTATTAGTTTACCCTTAGTTTTGTACTTTCTTTTGATTAATGGAAAACCTCACTGAGATGGGGAGAATTAATTTAAAAGAATATATAGATTTTGAAATATAATACATAACCTGGAAATAATAGTGATACCATTTGATTTTTAGCTTTTGAAAGTACATCACACAATTAGTGACGCCAGTAAATAATGAAGAACGAAAAGTAAATGTACACACATTTTTATGCTAACAACTTATGGCACTTTTCTTTTCAGTGTAAAAAAGACTGCCCAAAGCTTTTGCCCTTTCCCTCAAGATGGATTTTTGTACCTTGCCAGTTGAAGTTTTTGGTAAAACTTCAAAAAGGACTGTTCGAGGCGCCATGTAATGAGGTAAATTATCCCTACAAAAGTTGATTATTTCATGTGAAGTAATTCCTTCAAATCCTTCTTTTAGCTCCACAAATGCACAAGGTGTTTGTCCCCAGTGATCATCTGGTCGTGCGACTACTGCTGCTTCAAGAACTGCTGGATGACTATATAAAACTCTTTCCACCTCGAGTGTGCTTACATTTTCACCTCCGGAAATTATAATGTCTTTCAACCGATCCTTAATTTCTATGTAACCATCTGGATGTTTCACCGCAAGATCACCACTATGAAACCATCCACCTTTAAAAGCTTCTTTGGTTGCTTCAACATCTTTCAAATATCCACTCATCACAGTGTTCCCTCTTAGCACAATCTCACAAATGGTCTTCCCATCAGCTGGCACCCTTTCCATGGTCTCAAGATATCTAACGTCAACTTTTTCAATACAAAGATGTTGCACCCCTTGTCTTGCTTTAAGCGCGGCTCGTTCCTCAAGGGGCAAAGAGTCCCACTCAGGCTTCCACAAGCAAGTCGTAGCAGCACTATAAGTCTCTGTTAGTCCATATCCATGGGATACGCCAAATCCAAGCTCCTCCATTTTGGAAAGTATTTGTGGAGGCGGTGGCGATCCGCCTGTCATTATTTCGACCTTATGCGGCAGTGGCTTCCTGTCATTTGCTGGAGAATTTGCTATAATATTCAAAACAGTTGGTGTTGCGCTCATATGTGTGACCTTGTAGAGAGAAATAGTTTCAAATATATGTTTTGCATTGACATGCCTAAGGCAAACGTTTGTTAATTCCACCCAATGCAGCCATTCCCCATATCATGCACCATCCATTGCAGTGAAACATTGGAAGTGTCCAAAGGTACGTAGGCATCGAACCCATGCCATGACCGAGAAAAGAAGCAATAGCATTGAGATATGCACCTCTGTGATTGTACACAACCCCTTTGGCTGATGAAGTTGTGCCAGAAGTATAATTGATACTGATAGGGTCAAATTCAGTTTTTGGCCACCTTATTGTAAAATTCCTACTCCCACTTGCCAAAAGACTTCCGTATTCGAGAATATTATATGTCTCACGTACAGGAGGAGTGGAATTCTCATATTCAGGGATTAGCACAAGAATTGGTGGTTTAATTATTTTGTCTTTTGAAAGAAGACTGAGTGCTCCTTGAGCAATTTGGAGCAACTGTTGATCAACAAATATGATCTTGGCTTCTGAATGTTTCAGTAAGTCAGCTATCATTGATGAATCAAGACGTGTATTTAATGTACAAAGAACTGCTTCGGCCATTGGTACTGCAAAATGCAGCTCCTGCATTGCTGGTACATTGGGAGCCAGAGTTGCAACCTGCCAACATTATTCAAATCTATATTACTATCAAGAAGATAAATCAAAGCGTATCTAAAAATAACTTGAGAACATGATCATTTAGACATTTTAACACGTTAAAGAAACGGTCTCAATTCCTGGAAAAAAAAAGGTGGAAAAAAAAAAAATCTTACCACATCTCCTCGAGAAATCCCGAGCTGAACCAAAGCAGAAGCAAGTTTGAGACACCTAGAATGTGTGTCTTCCCAAGTGTACTTGACAGAAGAGTCAAACACAATCGAAGTTCTATCTCCGAAAACATGTGCTGCCCTCTCCAAGAAACTTATGGGTGTCAATGGAACATAATTTGCGGAATTTATAACGACACCCTCCATGAATCTTCGGGACTCATCCGTTGCAAGTTGGCACAATTGCCGGACCCAGTGAGTCTGTGCGGGTAATTGAACTGATCGGTTGAGGCCATTAAAGAACCTCAGTGCCACTTTCGAGCTTTTGAAGAATTTATTCATGGTGCAGAGGACAAGGCACAACAGAGAAGCCTAAAAATAATGGTAGCTTGTATGCATTATATATAGGACTATATATATATTTGTAGAAGACCAAAATAGTTTGACAAATCAAAGCCATAGAATTAACAATTGCGTCATGTTTTGAAAATAGATTCAGTAATGAGCTGGTACACATCTGGCCCGTGAGGAAATAGTTGGCTTAGTGGGAAGCATCACAGGAGGAATATAAGCAAATGAGGCTTTCTTTCTTATTAACAAACTTATCACTCTACCTATATCTAGCAACAAAATATTCACAATAACAATGATGCAAAAGCAGTTGAATGGAATGAAATGAACCAACAAATGGTTGGTATTTACAAACTCATATCATGCTATGTATTCCATATTAGATCTGATTTATAAAACAAACTTAAAAACAAAAAAAAAAAAAAAAAAAAAAAAAAAAAAAAAAAAAAAAAAAACATACTCCTCTCCCCAATTTACGCGATACAATTTCTCTTTTATTCCATCCCAAAAAGAATGATAAATTTCATTATTTGGCGATAATTTAACTTTAAACTTTACCTTTTACGCTTAACGAGATAACTCGTAATCACACAGATTATTTTGACTTATTTTAGACAATAAGATTCAAAAGTCTTCTTTATTTGTTAAACTCAGTGTCCAATCAAACTATATCACATAAATTGGGACAGGGGGAGTATACACTTGTGAGAATGGAGAAATTTTATTTGGAGACAAGTCATGCATAACTACTATAATTTGCTTCTACTCACCTATATAGCTAACACAAAAAAAAAAATTGACGTAACTAATAATAGCAGCAGCAATAATAATAATAATAATAATAATAATAATAATAATAGTGACGAGATGTTTTGCTATTAACTAAAAAATATCGTAAATCAGCTGTTATTATTGTGAATTGTTAAACTTTTTGGGAATTGGGATATGATCCAATAATTAGCCTGAAAATGTTTAGCAGTATACCTTTGTGGACCACCTTGACAGTGAGGAACATGAGTTCCAATTGTAGTAAGATTTTCTTTTGAAAACTTGTCGTTATCGAGAGAATGGAAATGGGAATATGATCCAAAGGAAGGTGATTCTAGATTTGAATCACAAGTCTTTTAATTCTTCTTAGTATTTGGTCAATTGAAATATAATATGCAGAACAAAAGTAATTCGTTTTACTTAATTAAAATTTAATATCAAATTCTTTTATTATCAAAACTCACAGGGATGGAAGAAATCATTTCTTATAAAGAGTTGAATTTCATAAATACTTTGCTGGCTTAATTTTTGTTGGCTTTCAATTGATATTTTAGTTTCTTTTTCTTGTTACTCTTTTGGCATTTTATCGCTGATGGAAGAAGTTTACGTAAACAATAACTTCTGTTGATGATTGTTTGATGGTAAAAGTATTGCAAGAGAAGTGCAAAGAATAAATTAATCCAATGTGTTAATGTACTAAAATTGGAAAGTGTTATTGCAGTCACATTTGCCAAAAGGAACATTTCTTCTACTATATATACTAGTGTCATTTGGCCCGTGCTAAGCCCGGGCCCAAACCAACATTAAGAATTGAATTTGCGGTATTTTTCTTTAAAAAAATTCTACTTTTGTTTCTTTGTGTTGTAACATCAGTTTGACACTTTCTGAGGATTTATAAAGTACAAAAAAGTATCTGAAAGTTAAAGAACAACCTTCTTAGTTTATATATTAGATTTTTTTTTTTTCAAACAAATGCATGCATGAAGGCTCTTCTAATTTTGTTTCATTAAATTATTTTGAGATTATACTCTTCGATGGTTCAAATTGTACTTTATCATATATATAATTAATTTCATTTGTTTCATTGAATTGAACCAATGTTAACTAACTTATTTTTTGCATTAGATTATATAGTATTCAACTAATGCTAAAATATTTAATGCTACAATATTGTTGTATGATGAAATTAATGAAGTTATCTTATAAATATAATATAAATAATTACAAATACTTTTGTTCTTTCTAATTAAGCCATACTAAAAAAGGTCAATGAATTGAATTGTTTTTAAGCTTTCTTTTTCCTTTCAAAAGATGTAGGTTAAGAAATAACTTCTTTTTCTTAATTTAATGGACAATTTTATGGAATCTACATTATGAAAAACTTTTCCCATGTTGAACTTTGCTATTTTGTCCCGAATTATATAAAATATTGATTATTGTAGTTCGTAAAATATTTAATATTAAAAAAGTGAAAAATATAATTTTTGCAATTGTTTAGTACTATTTGGAGATCAAATTGTATTTTCTTCATACATTTTCATAATATATATGAAAAAAATCATAGTTCGTCTTGTAATATAGTCATTTATTAGATAAATTTTATGATAAAAGTGTGTGCACATTAAATTAGATTAATTAACGACCGTACTATGAAAGTTATTTTACGATTTAGATGGGATGACTATAAGTTATAGTTTTGATAAAGTATTTAACAATGTTATAAGTTATTTGTGTTTATTCTTTAATTTAAAACTTAATCCTACCTTAAGTAAAATCTTTGTTAATATTTATGTTATCCAACATGTATTACATAAAATTACAGGAGAAAATAATTCAAAAAAATAAACTTTACGTTTAATCGGATGAATAAAAATTTCACATAGCAAATGATAAACGGTAAATAACATCAATAAATAATAAATAATATTATAAAAATAATAATTTAATTCAATAATTAAGCCTATATTAAGATAGAAATTGAACGACATGATAATTACGTGTCTATAATAAATTCTTAGGAAAAAATATAATTTGACACAAATTTAATAAAATTTCCACATAAAAGAAAGACTCAAACATGTATAGTTGTGGGATCACTATTTCCTTTTCAATGACATCATCATTTTAATGGCATGTAAAAAGTGCTTGAAGTTCATAAAATTTACCCAAATGTATGAAGAGTTACAAAGTCATAAAACTTCAATTAAGGGGCAAAAAAGACAAGAAAATTTATGTGAGAACTACAAAAAAGTGAGATTCTCCCTTATATATAATAGTAATATATATAACAAACGGTGTATACAAGAATCAAGGCTAAACACTTGACTGTTTATTACTAATATTAGAGGACAGATCATACAACTTAACACTTCCAAGAGTTGTGATCGAGACGCCTTTTGAATTTTCAGTTGGTTTGAAGACAATAACCCGAATTCTCATATTTTCCTCCCCACCTGTTATTATCAGATCAAATGCAAAATTAAAGTTTATTAACAATCTTCTTCAATCATACAAACTATATTGTTGGATAAGATGCAAGTGATATACGAATTTATTCGAACCTGCATTATTCTTCTTCTTTTATTGGAACTTGAAGTTCCAAATGTTCTTCGAATGGCTTGAAGATCAAGTCGATTTGCTCATCGTGCACTTTGTCAAGAGTTGAAGGGTTCCACTGGAAATGAAGGAGGGAAGTGTTCTATTAATATTTTTTTAGTAAATGCATCAACTACTTATAGTCAATTTCAGTATTGCAAAATGCTTATCATCTACTTTTAGTCGGATAAATTCAATGGCTTTATATTTATTCTAAATTCTTTTTTGGTAAATCATGCTACAAACACTGGAGTGGAGAGGATATGTCATATGTCAAATATTGTGCGTGTAGATAAACATATGGAAGGAGGAAATGAGCCTACCTTTGGAGACTTATCCTTGTCAATGATGGCAGCTCTTATGCCCTTTACAAATAAATCAATGAACTTGATTTAGATTAAAATTGAGAAATCACAATCAAGTGTACTTTGTGAATTCGTTGCTTATTTTTTTTTTTTAAAATTACCTCATAGAAATCACCGGATATTATGGTTCGTAGTGTGTTTATCGTAATCCTGAATTCTCTTCTCAAACATTCAGATAGAGTTTGTGTCCTTCCTTCTCGTATCCGGAAAAAATAATTTATAGAGAAGGTAAGATCCTTTCTCGTTTGCAGTTTATATATATATATATGTGTGTATAAATTAGGACTAGTTACCGATCTCGGTGTTATTTTCAGTGAAGTTGGGGATGCTTTCTTTAATCTTTTAATTAAGCACTGGCATAATCCAATCATTTCCTTTTTTGCCTGCCTCAGCTTCCTGAAATTTAAAGCAAATTAGAAGTTATGCTTTGCATCATGATCATTAAGTGAAATATCAATTCTACATTTTATTTTATATGGTGCCATTTGTTAAAATATCCCACAACGGTGGTTTAAGAGATCAACGGACTCCTTAAATGAATTTGGGGAATCCTCCCCATGTAATCTAGCTTTTGGGATTGAATTAGGCCCAAGCTCTATTTCTTTATATGGTATTAGAGCAGGACTCATCACAATTATTGTTTCCCGATAGTGGGTCCCATATTAAAATTACCTACGCACCAAATGTTTGTGTTAAATTTTTCTACATCAGTGATTATATCAATAGCGAAGAAATAAAATATACGAGTAAAATTTAGTTTGAGAAAGAAAGCATGTATTATAATTTGAATTTGATAAGGTAATCTAACTTTTAAAAAAAATCTTATAAAGTCAGGTGGTACGCAGAACATTGAACAGCTCAGAACATCATGTGATCGACATCAACGATTTCCTTATTCTAGTCCACTGACTACGAAGGTGAGACAACCCACATACAACAAAAAGAATTTCTTATGCAATCCAATATAATCGGTCAAACATTTTGAAATATTCTAAAATCTAAATTAAGGACTATCATATAAATTATTGGAAGAAAAGAGCAGCTCTTAATACATAGAACAATCAATTCTTACAAATGAATCCACAATCTCTTCCACAGATTCCCTGGAGAAACAATCGTTGATTATGGACAAACTACAAGCAATTAAATTGGCATAATGCATGAGTATAACTCTTAATATCCTCAAAACAACAATGCAAAATCAAAATTTATAAGATACATTACTTGTTCAAGACACATCTTTCATCTATTTGAACATTTGTGGAGAATTCGTCGATGACAGATCTAATAGCATCCTCATCACCATTTTTTATGCTCAGTAAGCACTTCTCTAGCTGGAATAATTTCTGACATTACAAAAAAAGATAGATGTATAATTTTTTGTAAATCCATACAGGCCTAAACTCAAACAAAAAGAACAGAAAGTGAAACTATATCTGTACACTGTTAGGTTAAGTTAACCAAGAACAAGATGTAACTCTCCACATACGATACCCTGAAAACTAGAGCAATAACCTGCAGCTAATGGTATAAAATTTTTTGAACTCACTCTTTATATCTTACAAAGTCTAATGCTAATTAGGACAATAATCTTCCAACATTGTAAAATTTCTGATGTTTTCGAGGGTTATAGTGAGTTTCTGATGAAAAGGAAAAGCTAGAGAACTTGGACTAACCTGTGAAGGAACAAAATGAGTGGCAAGTCCAGCATCAACCACTTCTTTTCCCCCTTAGTTTTACTCCTGTTAAGCCCAAGTATTCTCCTACATACATGTAATTAACATCACATACATATATCACTGGTTCTCTCTCAAATTCTCAATCAATTTGAAAAAAGAAAAAAAAAAAAAAACATTCTAATTTACTTACCAAGTCGGCCTGGAAGGCTCGGAAGCATGTATGAGAAGCCACAGTCTGGGTGGAACCCTATCCTTGTTTCGGGAGTGGAACAAAACTGCAAATTCGAACAATAAAAAAAAGTTAGACTTACTAAAGCAATTTAAGTTTTATGCACTGATGATGATGTAAAAGATACGCATACAATCTCGTCACTCAATCATAAAGTAACTATTTATGACAAGCATTAATTGGTACGGACTACTTTCTCCGTGACGACGGAGAACTTCAGTGGAACCATCAAGGATGCACCTCCACCGACTGACATCCCGTGGACAAGAGCAATATGTGGTTTCTTGTATGTATGAATGTGGTAGCAAAGCCAATACCTTCTATAAATAGCTTCAAGGACAGAATCCCCTTAAAAAAATACACATGTACTCATGAGTTTAAGTGAACATGTAGTACTTATTCAATAGTTCTAAAATAGAAGCAAATGAAAAAATAAAAAATAAAGAGAAAATTAAGAACTAGTTACTTGTGTTTCGGTGATCGTAGAACGCTTTCAAGTCTCCACCAGCAGAGAAAGTACGGCCAGCTCCCTATTTACATTACCGGAAATTAATGAAATGAGAATTTCAAGAAATGGCAAAATCTGACAATTAAGGGAATTACTAAGCAAATAAGTAAAATGCTAGATACTTACGTACCTTGATGATTACAAATTCTGCATTACCATCTTTCTCATATTTCTCAAGTTTCTGCGCGAGCATTAATACCTAAAGAAGGAAATTGTTACGTGAACAGTAGTCATTTAAACTAATGAAATAGTATAAATTATTAACTCGAGTATCTGTAGCTGCTGTTGAACATCGTATGTACCGTTTTCTCTGATATATAATTTAAGTCGTTAGGCCGATTTAATGTGAGCACTCTGGCGCGGCCAATTTCCTCAGCAATAACCTGACGAATACAAAAAAGTTTAGCTCCATTTCAAGCCTTCGTGTTGTTGAACATAATTAGGTAAATAAAAGTGTGCTCTCTCTAATAGCGTAAGCTTTTTTATGAAATGATCACACACTTTAGCATGAAGTAAAGGTCTTGGATCCGTGTCTCATAGCCACCCATTATCAAAAATAGTTTTCATGTGTACTTTTCATGTGCTTGATCCATATTCCATACCATACAAAAGAATCAGACTCCCACGTGACGGAACGTGTTGAAAATATAATTAAGTAAATAAAAGTGTGCTTCAATAATTTAAGCTTGAAATTACCTCTCTATTTTGTTTCAATACTTCTGGAGGCATCGGAAACTTTGTGATACTACTGGGAATAGATGTCATTGCCATAGCAGCTAGCCGACTCAAAATAGAGGTCTTGGATTCTAAATTCCTCGTAGGAAGTGTTTCCACCTTAAATGAGTTATACGACACAAACCTGAATTAACCTATACCAAATTGTTAAACCAAAAGAAGAAAAACAAAATCAGGCATAAGTAAAAATTGGGTAGGTTCAATTACAAGATATATAAACGGAGGATTTTCAATATTGATTTCTCAAACAACAAAAGATATGCAATATATGGAAGTTTTGAAATGATCAGTTCTTTCTTTAACTCTCTGGTCTTTATAACTTTGTGCATGGAAAATGACTCAATTTATACTACTGTAATGTATCAACCATCATTAATTATAAAATTATCTCTCTCTTCCCTTAAGGTCATTGAATTTTTTACCGAAGCTGAGATTTACACCATTCTTAGCATTTTGAAATGTTTTGTTTAGGTTTTATATTAATCTTTTACTTTTATGTCATTTTTAGTAGGCTATTATTTGAGAAAATTATAATAACAAATATTGTCGTATTTTTAGATACAACTTGTGTTTTTACAAAAGAAAGAGAATCTACAAACATTTATATTTATTTTTTTTCCTGAAAATTTCCTTAAGTCTAACTTTTTTGATATTTTTCTAGTTTAGAAATATTTAGCAAGCATTTTATTTTGGTTATTTTCAAAGAAAAAATAAATAAAATCAAAAAGATCGGAACTAATAAGATCTCGCCACTTGGAGTATTTCTTTCTAACAAATTTACAGCATTTCCATTCTAAGATAGGAAATATTTCAATCTGTTAGTTTATCCTTACAACAGAGTCTTTTGGGAATCGTCCCCAAAAAGGGATGTACACAATTTAATTTAGACCTGAATATAAAGGGAAAGGAACCTATAGCTAGAGGGGGGATCGTAGACTAAGCTATGTCATAGTGTGACTGTTAAGCTATTAATTTCTTATTTTGGCATAAATTGATTATTCTTTTAAGTGATTTATTCACTTGATGGTACAGTGAGCATTTAAATTTGCAAGGTGTCATTTTATAGTATGTTAAAGCATTAACAGGTTGTGAAATCAATATTTTGGTATAGATTTTTAAGTGAGATCTAAAAGTTTGGCATGAATAGAGAACTATAGGAGTTGGTGGGCTATTAATTAATTAAGTTGAACAAAGAATTGATTTTTGGAGAAATTTTAATAATACACAATTCAAAGATAAGAAATTACATCCACGTAGTCATATTTTTAATTTACATTCACGTAGCCGCTTTTTCACGGCATACAACATTATACATCAATATACAATACACCGGGAGTAGACAATGCATCAATCTTGTATAAAAGTGTATATACAATATTATACAATAGTATACAACTTTATACACTTACTGGAGACAATGTATCAACCTTGTATAAAAGTGTATAATAGATGTTTATACATACTTTTACACAGTTATACAAAATTATACAAACTTAGGCAAAATTGAGTTTGATCGCCTACGAACTTCAACTACGAAACTCCATCCGAAATCGGTCAAATCTTTTTCGAATAGTTTCAAATCTACACATATCCTTAAAAAAAAATACAAGATTACATGTGATCTCTACAAATCTGAATATAAGAATCATTAAAAAAAGAAAAAAGAAAAAGAAGCAGTAGTGAACGTCCTTCCCGGGAGTTACACCGGAGTTTTGGCAAGGACGCAATAATCATAACGAACTTCATCTTCTTCTGCTACGCCTGTTTAGTATCAAACAAAAATTGAGAGATCTAATCGATTTCAAGTATTTCTTTCAACTCAAATCGTATTTCCAACTTACCAAAAAATATTCAAAATTATCATTTTTCTGCAATTTCTGGTTCGATCTCATGTTTTACGAATTCAAAGTTCAATTTTTTTATTGAATTTTGTCATTTGCATATCCTGCAATGGATTTCATGAAGGTCTTCGATCAAACCGTACGTGAAATGTAAGCCCTTTTAATATCTCTTTTTTTTTTTTTTGGGCTAATGGGCTAAAACGGGTAATTATTTTACCCTAATTGGCATAGAGTGTAAGAATCCCTTGATTTTTAGCTCGGATTGAGAACCAACTTAAGTCGGGTCATTCACTCGAATGCCCCTATTTTGGGGTGGTGTTTAATTTTGGGAAAATAACACTTCATGTCTATTTGGAGAAAATATTTATTCGAAATGGCTCGTATTTCTAATATTACCCGAAATGGCTCTTTTATAGATTATTATATAATTTTATACAAGGTTGATACATTGTCTACAATAAGTGTATAATGTTGTACATCGTGTGTATAAATCTTATAGAAAAGTTCTCTATACTTATGCCGAGCGAATTAGATACTGCACAACTTATGCCGGATAACTTAATTCCTACATAACTTATGCCTTGCAAAATTAGGTCATAGGTAAGGGTAGTTTGACCCACAAATTTTTATTAAATGAGAAGCGGGGGAAAAAAATTAAAGACCAGCTATTTGAGGGGCAAAAATTAAAGACCACCCCGAAATAGGGACAATCCGCAATAAAATGCCTTAGGCCTAGACAAATTTAAAGGCCTAATTAATAATCAAAGGCAAGAAAAGTGAGATGAAATACAAATTTATTATAAATTCCTTTAATTTTTTAAAAAAAAAAAAGAATAGTAATTTGTAAGAGAGGAGACGGGTTGCCAACGATTTCAAGACCCGTCATCAAAAGAGATACTTGAAAGAGAGTTTGGTGGGCTACGACCCAAAATCAAAAGAATTTAGAAAGTTATTGAATTATTTGAAGTAATAAATAACCGTGAACAATCCATAAAACTGTTTCCATAATATTCATCTACCATATCCAAGCTGGATTAAATAGGATGGACAGAGTTTAAGCACGCTAGATGCTTGTTTAGGCATGAAAAAGTAGGGAATGATCCATATATAAATATCTCAAAAGGTGTGAAACACAAATCGAATAACTGCGATAAGATTGAAACTCACTACTAGTCCATCGTCCATTAATAAATTGAGATAGTTAAGGAAGGTTAAGTGAATCAAAAGACGGGATATAAGCAAGAAGGCTAATAAACTAGTTTCATCCAATAAAACAATTTACGGCAGATATAAGTTAATAAAGCGACTGTGCTAGAACCATGGGACTTGGGAGGTGCCTACAACCTTCCCCTCCAATGTCAGCAGAATTTCTAACTCTGTCTTTCATTTTTGCGGATCAGTAATTGAGAAACCTTCGTCTTGAATAGGGATTCAAATAAAAGGTGATTTGGAACACAAAAAATCAATTCCAAGTGGCGATTTCATTACATAAATAATCTCTTTTTCAAAACGTCATTACATAAATAATCTCTTAGGCGGGAGTGAAAAAGAGTTGGACAACCATTTGAGATTTACACCATTTTTAGTGTTTTGAAATGTTATTTTAGGTTTTAACTTAACTTTTGACTTTTATTTTATTTTTAGTAGGTTATTATTTGAGAAAATTAAAAATACCATAAATAGTCGCATTTTAAGATATAACGTTTGTTTTCATTTGCAAAAGCAATCTATAAAAAAATTATGTTTGCTTTGAAATTTTCGTGAAGTCTAACTTTTTTGATATTTCTAGTTCAGAAATATTCAGGTTGCATTTTATTTTGGTTATTTCCAAAAAGAAATTTTAAAAAAATCAAAAGGACCAGAACCAATAGAATTTCCCTATTTGGGGTGTTCCTTGCTATCCAAATTCACAGCACACTCTATTTTAGCATTGAAATATTCTAATCTCTCTCCTCAAATTATTTTATCTTTATCCAATACACTGTGGTCTATAGGAAATTGTCCACAAAAAGATACTGCACGATTTAGACATAAACCACACAATATAAAGGGAAAGAAACCTAGAGCTCGCACACAGGCATTTCCTTTTAGTATCATTTTTATCTTAGGTTAGTGTGTTAAAGTGTGACTATTAAGCTATGGACTTCTTATTTTGGCATAAAGTAATTATTCTTTTAAGTGATTTATTCACTTGACGGGGTAGTGAGCATTTAAATTTGCTAGGGTAATTTTATTTGTTAAAACATTAACGGGTTGTGAAATCAATAATTTGGTTTAGATTTTAAGCTAGTTGATTTGGTAGGCTATTAATTAATAAGGGAAAATTTCATAAATGACTACATTTTAAGGGTTAAAAATCTGGCATAGCAACATTTTACTTATTTACAGCTCGTAGCTACTTTTTTGTTTGCTGTATTCATTTTTTTAGAGTCCGTATTCAATTTTGTTTTTGCCGTATTCATGACTAAAATAATTTTTTTCCCACCGTATTCATGAAATAACTATCTCGTATTCATAAGTTGGCTTATTTTATTCATGAATACAACAAGTAAAAAACTGAATACATATACACGAATAATTACACAAATGCATCATATTTTCCAATATGTATACAACAGATACAAGCGAAAAAAAAAATTGTATAGAACATAGATACACCAAAAAATTAACAAAAACAAGCGAAAAAAATTGTATACACGGTAAATATACAACAAATACAACGAAAAAATTAATGAATACAATGAATTGTATGCTAAAAAATTAATGAATACACTGAAAAAGAAACGTGATTTTTCATATCTGGTAGCGGAATTTGACCGGAAAAGCCACCGTTGGACTAGATCTGACCGTCAAAAGTTCGCCGGACAAGGATGGAAGGCCAATCGGATCAGATCTTAATAGCGACGGCAAGGACAGTTTCGTATTTCTGGAAAAAGGAATGAAAATGAAACTTCCAAAGCAAAGGACTTAACAGAGACGTAAAGGTTGCCGGAAAATTAAAGGCAAAAGGCGGCGACAAGGCGTCTTCAGTTTATTTAAGGAATCAAGCGGCAAAGGAAATGGATAAGAATAATCTGGGTGGTCAGCGACAGAGGTTGGGTGGGGGGGAGAGGAGAGAGAGATGGGAGGATTGGGTTGGAAGTGAATAATGTGATGATGGGGTATTTTACTTTGTATATATATATAGCTATAAGATGTATTTAACATATAATTATTAGCTATGGAATGTAATTATTTTAAACTATAGCTACTAAATATAAATATGTAGTAATGTTAGTTATGCCATGTAGTAATCCCAATTAATAAAGTTGAACAAATGGGCCGCGGAAAATGATTTTTAGCTCGGATGAGAATGAATTTAGGCCCAGACAGAATTAAAGGCCTAATTGATAGAGTCAAATGTTAGAACAACGAAGATCTGATATAGATTTAGTAAAATTTTCACAAATAGCTACCTTTTTGCTGCTTCTAACAAGTTATAACTACAAGTTCATTATTTACAATTCGTAGCTAGTTTTTCCTATATTTAGGTCCTGGACGCGTCGCATAAATATAGCCAAAATACAGACTAAATACACGGAACTGTTGAGCAAATAATGCCTCTATTTAAGGAAAAAAATCTTTTTCAAACTAAACAGAAATCTATTTTTAATGTTCCATAAATCACGCAAATCTCATTCTCTTCCATATCTAATCACATATCTCATTCAACATCTAATCATTCACATAAAATTTGAATTCAAAAACTCTCTTCATATTTTTTCCCAAAATATAACTAAAAAAAAAAATCTCTTTTTAATGTTCCATAAATCACGCAAAGCTTGATTTGTTCATCAACTGAATTGCATAGTGACAAGTTGAGATTGTCTCCTGATGCTATGACCATCGGTTTTGTGTTCGTTATTAAAAATATTCAATGAAATTACATTATTAAAAATCAAAATGTTCGTTACAAAAAATATTAGTTATTGAGTGAAATAAGTTGATATTGATTATTATTTAGTAACTTTAATAAGATGGGAAGACTTGACTCCACAAAAAAAACTTTAATCCCTAAGGGTGGCTGTTGATTCACTGTATTTTATTGGTATTATGATTGTATTTTTGAGTGTACTCTAATTGATCCGTAAGATTTGAATCGTAATGAATATATTTACAATATATTTCACTTGTATTTTGTATGTATTTTTAGAAGTATTAAAATTGTTCTTTAATTTTTGAAGTATATTGTACAAAAAAATGAATTTTATGGTTCAATAATGAATTCAAGTGTACCATGAATATATAGAGAAAATGCATAGAACTCTTCCTGGTTCATCAATAAAATATAGTGAAAACATGTAGGAAATACAAACTTGATATTGAAATGTACTTTATAATTTTGTAGCAAAGAACTATACAAGAAAAATATAAATGTAATAAAAACAGAATTCAAATCTACGATTAGACTATATAACAAGCGGGATCATTACCAAAATACATAAAACTTCTTCTAAAATTTTCATAAAAATAATGTCGCAACAGTGATGTTATACATCAAAAAAAAGTTGGAGAAAAAAAAAAAAAACTTAAAACATAAACTGTTCTGTCTACAAATCTACTCCTGAACATCTCCTAAAATCACTGCATCATAATCAACAGTAGCCTTGACATGTATTGGTGGTTGCTCGTTATCAATAAATGCATTCAGGGTACCCTTGTCGATTTGCGTCGTATCTCATACGGAGAAACTTTGCATCAATTTCAACTGGAATGCGTCAAGATATACTGAAACTTTACATTAACAAAACATGAAAAAATAAACCACAATAAATAACAACACATTCAAGATATACTGAAAATATACTATAAATATAATGCAAATATATCAATGTCAAATACACAACGATGTGTGACTCGTGTCAGAAAATACACTTCAAATACACTGAATATATACTACAAAATATACTTTGATAAAAAGTAAACACAAATTCGAAATCACATAAATTTACAAGGAACAAATTAGGTAGAAAAAATATATAGCACACAATTAAAAACACAAACTAATTGAAATAATAAAAAATACGACAAAAATATACTTAAAATGTACGCAATTACAGATCTGGTGAATTGAAAAAACAGGAATAAATTGAAGTTCAAAACACAAACTAATTGAAATAATAAAAAATACGACAGAAATATACTTAAAATGTATGCAAAATATAGATGTGAATTGAAAAAAACGAATTAACCGAAGCTCATCGAAAAATACGATAAAAATATACTTAAAATGCAAGTAAAACACAAATCTGGTGAAGTGAAAATACATCTCCTTCCTCAATAGATCTGCATTTATGTGTTCGAACCCAAAAATTTCTATAATCTTCGGACGTGAGTTCCTTTTCCACTACCTGACCTGAAAACTAGAATCTCCAAAACAAACAAAATTGGAAAAGCCCCGCAATTAAACTCCAATGCTTCGATTTTTACCAATTAAACTCAATTTAAACAAGAACTCATCATCAAATTCAGTTATGGATTACAAATCTTATTGTGTATTTGAGTAAATACCAATTAGACCCAAATTAAGCAGCAGCCCATAATACTCTAATATGCAATCAATCGATTTTGTAAGAAGAAATTTTCCAAATTAATAGCAGTATAATCCTTCACATCATAAAGCCAATAGTACCCTAATATTTCAATATGAAATAGGATATGTAAGTAAATAATGAAGAAGAAAAAAACGTCATACCAGAAGAGAATCGACAGCACCAAAATTGGAAGGTCCGCAATGAGGGAGGCGAGTAGGATTTATGTTGAGCAGAAGTAGATTTGGAGAGGGAGCGAAAAATTTTAGATTAAAAAGGAAAAGGGAGAAATTAATGAGCAGTTAATACAGAGTAAAAAAAGGAAGTGAAAGAAATCAGAAACTAATTTGAAAAGCACGAAATAAGGGGAGATGGGAGTTAGAAACGTATATTTAGGAAAATGGGAGAGAGAGAGAAAGTGTGTAGCTAAAAAATAGGGGTGTGGAGAGTGGTAAGTTAATTGGTAGAAAAGTGGGTAGCTATAAGTTGTAAAAATATAATATTATAGCTACTAAACTTAATTATTAAAAAGTATAGTTATGTTCCATAAATATGTAACATAGTAAGCTATGCCAAGTAAAATTTACATAAATGTATATTTCAAATCTCGTTGCAAATTTATTAAAAAAAAAAAAAAAAGTGGTAAAAACATTTACAAGGGACCAAGACAAGTTGTAAATAATTTTCGGAATTAGTAGTGAAATTGAAAAGTGTTGCTACCGATAAACCTTTAATCATAAAATTCATTTACTATATTCAAGCCGGATTAAATGAGATGGATAGAGTTTAAGTACGCTATGCTTGTTTAGCCATGGAAAAATCAGAAATGATTCATAAATGCCTCAAAAGGCGTGAGACACAAATCAGAATAATTTGTGGTAAAGTTGAAAAGCGTTGCTACCCACACTCTGCCCATTAATAAATAGAGACAGTTAGGCAAATTCAAGTGACCAGACATAAGCATTGCGGCTTATAAGCACAATTTATCCAAGAAAATTAATTCAAAGTCAGATATAATGAGTTAAATAAAGCGACTATGCTAGAATCATAGAATTTGGTGGTGCCTTAGACCTTTCCTCTCTCAAGAGAATACCTTACTCGATTTTTTTTTTTCGCAGATCAATAATTGAGTAGTCAAATTTTTCTTTTAACTAGGAATTTAAAGAAAATATGACTTGAAACATCAAAACTCAATTTGAAGGACGTTAAAGAAATAACTTTTTTTTCAAAATGTCCCTTCAAATGAAAAGACTTTTTTAAGCATTTTCTTGAGGGGAGTGAAAAAGAGATGTGACAGTTTTAAGTCCAAGTTACCTTTAATTAATGGACAAAAAAGCAACTAGTGAATCTTCCTATAAGTTAAATAATCAACAGAGCCACCTAAACTGGACAGCATGAGCGGACTCAAATACAAATAATGAGAAAAGTTGGCGCCTTGCTGGCTGAACAGGGAATGAAAATGTGCATTCGCTTAAACTAAAATAATTGAGTTATAAATTTAAAATAATTAGATTTCAAAAAGTTTATACATTGGGATAGATCACTAAGATAAACTTTAATGTACTTCTATATGATTTGCTTCCATCTGCTTGAGCTGATCAACTAGTTAAACATTTTATGCCTTCTGCTCTTTTGTCTATTTTATTCATTGCAAAATATATCTAGTAAAAAAAATTAAAAAAAAAATAAAAACTCTACGATACAAATGTGTATAACCAATTACTTGTAATTAAACTTTATATTTGGGATTATTTAGTAGTGATCCATGACGAAGTGCTAACAGAAGTCACTCTAATCAAATTAAATGACGCCCATAAAGCTGGATAAAATTTACTATTTGGGCAGCCAGAATTAGTTGGGCAATAAAACTAATCAATGTGCAGACGCTATTCGATATATGTCATGTAACCCTAGCGGCCTAGCGGCTAATGGAAAGGCAAAACAGTACAAAAGAAAAACAGAGAATAATTATCTAATAATTAGAACTTTAACTTACACTAATGGATATATCTATCTATGTTATCACTTTTGTGATAATTAGAATAATTACCTCACTTTTGTGTTTGGAGAAGTTGTATACGGGTAAAACCGAGGACGTGGCCATGTTCGGTTTCCCGTTATCATGATTATGCTCGGGGCGGAACCCGAGCATCACATCGGGATCGAGAGCTCGAGAACGGATGCATGCGAGGCAATAATGGAAGGACGTCTGTCGCCAAAACGGAAGGCCGAAATGTCCGCCCCACCCGAATTTTCCGGCGCCAATCCAGGTGACGCAGCATTTTGTCGGCCAGTTGTTTGCTTTATTTAGAATTGTACTAGGTCTGTAACTCCTCTACTATATAAAGGGGATGCCCCCATTCAGAAAGGGGGTTGGGAAAAAAAGAATAGGAGAGCATTAAGATCAATAGTAAAAAGAATACTGTATCTGTTCATTTTTCGTTCTTAAGATTGTTTTGTTTATATTCCTTGAAAGCTCGAGATAAAAGAAGCCGACCTCGGTTTCTAACTCTCGGGACCTTGCAAACCCGATACTTAGTCGAGGTTTGATTATTTTGGCCATTGCAGACTTTGCGTGTTTCTTGTTCATATCTTATATTGAATTTAGTCGCGTATCTTTGGCACCGCACACAAATTTAGCTGCTTATTTAGGGTTAAACGGGTTTGGCGCCCACCGTGGGGCCTTAGGTATTAGCGGCGGTTCAATATAACACCGTGTTCAAACTCGATATTTTGCACTTGCTCTTTAGGTTTGATTTCGAGGTATACGGGAAATGTCGGATTCACATTCTGTCAACTTCCAACGGGAACCGAGCCATCACGAGCATGATGGCGGTGATGCACCGGATCACGATGTTCCAGTTAATCCGGCAAGTCGGTTCATCGGTGGGAAATATGCCGGTCGGTGAAGATAACGGAGCCATCTTTGCGGCCTCCGAACCGATGGACATGGCCATGGCTCGGCTTGCGGGCCCAACAAGAGATTATAGTACAATTGCAAAATCGGAATCGGGCACCGATGTTGTTCCATCGAGCCGACCCAAGATACGGAGGAGAGCGTCCCGCAGGCAACGATGGACTCCCGGGCAAAAATATCGAATTGAAAAGAATGCTCGTGGAATTGACTAAACGAGTTGAATCCGGTGAAAAGAAGATAGAGGCGAATGATAAAAAGGTGGAAAACTATAATTCGAGGGTCGATCAAATACCGGGGGCTCCGCTGATACTGAAGGGGCCGGACTCGAAAAAATTTGTTCAAATGCCGTTTCCGCCGAGTGCGGCACCAATGAAAATCCCCCCAAAAGGTTTCGCATGCCCGATATCCCTGGCACAGTACGGCGGGACAACGAGCCGAACGAGCATGTTGCATACATGCGCTATCAAGGGCAACGATCTCGCCGATGATGAACGGGAATCGGTGCTACTTAAGAAATCGGAGAAACTCCGAAGGGCGGAGCTATGCTTTTGGTATCATAACTTGCCCGAGCATTCAATTGATTCGTTTGCCATACTTGCCGATGCTTTCGTTAAGGCCCATGCGGCTATCAAAGTCGAAACCCTAAGTCAGATCTATTCAACGTCAAGCAACGAGACGACGAGACCCTCCGCGAGTTCGTGGCTCGATTTCAAATGGAACGCATGGACTTGCCACCGGTTACGGACGATTGGGCCGTTCAGGCTTTCACCCAAGGGCTCAATTCAAGGAGCTCAATCACCTCGATGGAACTGAAACAGAACTTGATAGAATACCCAGCGATCGCCTGGGCGGACGTGCATAACAGATATCAGTCTAAAATAAGAGTCGAAGACGATAAGGTTTTGAGGGCCGCTTCGGTGTCGTGGCACTCGGGTAAAGGAGTCGATCATCCGAAGAGAGTGGTGGATCGAGATTCCAGAGCATCTTATGATCGATACCAACCATATTCGCTCGATCGAAGGGGAAACGGGCGTAACAATGAATCAGGAAAAGTTGATAAGAGAAGCGACCGAAGGAACGACCGAGGGCCGAACAGTCGCGGGTTGATTAACAAAAACGCCGTCGAAAGAATTTCGGGGAACAGAGAGATTCCAAGGCTATCCGAGTATAACTTTTGCGTCGATATAGCAACTTTGGCTGCGGCCGTTAGCCGGAACAAAGAAACGAGGCATCCAAGGCCCATCCAATCTGACCCGGAGAAGCGGGACAGGAACCTTATTTGCAGGTACCATCATACTCACGGTCACCGGACCGAAGATTGTCGGCAGCTAAGGGAGGAGGTGGCTCGTCTATTCAATTTGGGCCATCTTCGAGAATTCTTGAGTGAGCGAGCAAAAACCCATTTTAAAAGCCTGGATTCCAACAAGCCGGACAGACCGGAAGAGCCCCATCAGGTGATACATATGATCATGGGAGGAACCGATGAGCCCGTGGGGCCAGTGATGAAACGCACAAAAATCTCCATAACGAGGGAAAAGCGTGTTCGGAGCGATGACCCCGAGGGTGCCATCACGTTTGACGACGAGGACATGGAAGGCATTGCATAACCATATAATGACGCACTGGTAATCTCTATCCTTGTCAATAATGTTAGAATTAAACGTGTGCTGATTGACCCAGGTAGCTCGGCTAATATCATCCGATGGAGAGTCATCGAACAGCTGGGACTACTAGAACAGATCGTGCCTGCCATCCGAGTCCTCAATGGATTCAACATGGCATGCGAAACGACCAAAGGCGAGATCACTCTACCAATCAGCATGGCCGGTGTTACGCAGCCCGACGCAAATTTTTATGTGACGAGAAGGTGATATGGGATATAATCGCATGCCGGCGGATCGTGGATTCATCTCGCAAGGGCGGTCCCATCGACTATGCATCAGATGTTGAAGTTCCCGACCCCAGAAGGCATCAAAACCGTCCGTGGTGAACAGCAGGTCGCGAAAGAAATGTTCGCGGTCGAAGAATCTGCTAAGACCGCAAAAGCTCGAGATCGGGCAAAGGGAGAATGTCGAATAGCACGGTACAGATCCCGTCCTCGAATCCTCGAAAGAGCGGGACGGGGACACACTAGATGACGAGTCAGCAAAGCTCGGGCACCGAGAACCTTTTGTGGGACCCGACGGTCCCGACGCCACCAAATCCACCGTTGAGGAACTCGAGCAAGTGGCACTTTGTTGCCCGTTAGCCAGAAGGAAAGCGTGCACAGGCACGGCGTTAACGCCCGATCTCAGGGACGAATTTGTTGAGTTTCTTAAAACTAACTCCGACTGTTTTGCTTGGTCCCATTTAGATATGACAGGTATCTCACCGGACGTGACGACACACAAACTAAGTTTGGACCCGAGTTTCTCCCCGGTCAAGCAGAAGCGAAGGCCGCAGCCCGAGGTAAAGCATGCTTTCATCAAAGACGAGGTAACCAAACTCCCTTAACATAGGGTCCATTCGAGAGGTAAAAATATCCGGATTGGCTAGCTAACGTTGTAGTAGTACCTAAAAAAGGGAATAAGTTTAGAATGTGCGTAGATTACAAGGACCTAAACAAAACACGCCCGAAGGATTCTTTTCCTTTTTGCATCGATCGCATGATCGACGCTACTGCTGGTCATGACACCCAGTTTCCTCGATGCATACTCCGGTTACAACCGGATCCAAATGGACCGGTAGATCGAGAAAAGACTTTTTATAACTAGATTCGGCACGTATTGTTATAACGTAATGCCTTTTGGCCTAAAAAATACCGGTGCAACTTATCAACGCCTAGTAAATCGAATGTTTGAGCATCGAAATAGGGAAATCCATGGAAGTGTATATTGATGACATGGTCGTTAAGTCTGCCCGCGAGAGGATCATTTGAAATTTTTGCGAGAGACTTTCGACATACTGAGGAAATATAACATGAAGCTGAACCCGAAAAAATGCGCTTTCGGAGTCGGATCGGGTAAGTTCCTCGACTTCATGGTATCAAATCGGGGAATCGAAATCAACCGGATAAAATAAAAGCCATTGAGGACATCGGCTGTGATAAACGACATCAAGGGGTACAAAGGCTAACGGGACGCGTAACGCCCTGAGCCGTTTCATTTCCAGATCCTCGGATAAGAGCCACCATTTTTTCTCGTTGCTCAAGAAAAAGACGGACTTCGCATGGACCACCGAGTGTCAAACGGCTTTAGCAGAACTCAAAAGATACTTATCAAGTCCACCCCGCTCCCCACACAATCGGCGCGCGACGATTGTATTTGTGCCGGTTGTGTCAGTTGCGGTAGCGGTGTCCAGGTTCGGGAAGAGAATGGAACTCGATGCTCCGGTTTACTATGTGAGTAGAACTCTCGGCGACCTCGAGACCGGTATCCTCGTTTGGAAAAGCTCGCTTTGCTGCCGAGTGCATCTAGAAAATTGAGGCCTTACTTTCGTCACCCGATATGTGTTGTAACGTCATACCCCTAAGGAACGTCATGCATAAACCCGAACTCTCGGGCCGACTTGCAAAGTGGGGTACGTAGAGATTAGCGGGTACGATAATGATACAAACCCGAACCGCAATCAAATCCCAACTTGGCACTTCGTGTCCGATTTCGCGCCCGAAGCCATGATCCCCGAGGTTGATAAAGAAATGCTTCTTGCCTCGGGGACTAGCACGGGAGTTTGGACCCTTCATACGGACGGTGCATCCAATGTGAGAGGGTGGGATTGGGGATCGTTCTCAAACCCCCTCGAGGTGACAAGATAAGACAATGCATAAGGTCTGAGTTGCTAACAATGAAGCCGAGTATGAGGCTATGATTGCAGGTTTAGAACTGGCCAAAAGTTTGGGAGCCGAGGTCGTGGAGGCAAAGTGTGATTCTCTCCTGGTGGTCAACCAAACGAACGGAACCTTCGAAATCAAAGACGACAGAATGCGGAGATACCAAGAAAGATTGCAGGTCGTCCTTCGCCGGTTCAAGGAATGGACATTGGAGCACATTCCCCGTGATCAAAACAATGAGGCCGACGCCTTGGCAAACCTAGGATCTTCAGTCGAATCAGAAGGGTTCTCCATTGGAGCTGTGGTGCAGTTAACAAGATCAGTCATAGAAACCGGCCACGCCGAGATTGGTCGACTAGCCTCGCCTTGGGATTGGCGGAACAAATACATAGACTATCTCGAACAGGTAAATTACCCTCGGATGCCAAAGAATCACGAGCCCTCCGAATTAAGGCGGCGGATTTTGTCTAGTCGATGGCCGGTTGTCTGAAGATCATTCCGCTGGTCCACCCGGATGCTTGGGACCGGGAAAACGACTATGTCTGAGGGAAGTTCACGAGGGCACTCGTGGGAACCGCGCGAGGGGCGGGTCACGCGGTACGCAAATTAATCGGAGCGGTACTCTTTGGAACGAGATGGATGGGGACGCCGGGACCTTTGTTCGTGTAATGAATGCCAAAGGCACGCCCCGTCCATACATCGACCCGGGGAGGAGTTACATCCGGTCCTCTCCCCATGGCCGTTCATGAAATGGGGCATGGACATAGTGGGACCCCTGCCGTGGGCTCCAAGTAAGACTCAATTTATCTTACTTATGACTGACTATTTTTCTAAGTGGGTCGGGCGCGGCGTTCGAAAGTCCGGGAAAAGGAAGTCATTGATTTCACTTATGATCATATAATCTGTCGGTTTGGGGTACCGGCAGAGATCGCATGTGACAACGGGAAGCAGTTCGTGGGTAGCAAGGTCAGCAAGTTTTTTGAAGAGTACAGAATTAAGAAGATTTTATCAACCCCATATCACCCAGCGCGAACGGCCAGCCGAGTCTGCCAATAAAATCATCTGCGAAATTTGAAGAAGAGATTGGCGGGTTCCAAACACCGATGGAAGGAGGTCTGCCAGTTCTGTGGGCTTACCGCACAACGGTGAGATCGCAAGGGAAACTCCGTTCTCCCTAGTGTATGGAGCAGAGGCTCTGATAACCGTTGAGGTTGGTGAGCCAAGCTTAAGGTTCCGTTACGCCACCGAGAACTCGAACCACGTGGAAATAGGTACATCACCTTGGATCTCGTGGACGAGAGAAGGGAAGCTGCACATATCCGGATAGCCGCACAAAAGCAAAGGATGCGAGAGGTATTATAATCGGAGGGCGAACCTTAGACATTTCCAAATTGGGGACTTGGTGCGAGAAAGGTCAACGCTACACACGAAGAACCCTCGCGAGGGGAAGCTCTCCCAATTGGGAAGGACCGTACCGAATCATGGAATAACGGGGAAAAGGGTTCTTATCGGCTCGAAGATAGAGAGGGACACCGGTTGAAAAATAAGCTGGAACGTAGCACGCCCGAAGAGATATTATTGTTAAAGGTATGAATAACTTCCTTTTTCTTTTATTCGGCCTAACCGTACGCGGGATGCGGCAGGAAAGCGAAACGGATAAACCGGTTGCCCCGAGTGACATAAGTATAGGCGAAAGCACGTCTTCGCTTCTTTTTCCCTTCGGCCGTTTTATCCCGAAGTGGGTTTTCGGCAAGGTTTTTAATGAGCGACGGCAAACGACGTGCTACAAATATGGATCGAGAGGCAATCGGGAATTTCCTTTATTCGATCGAAGTAGTACCCGAGTCCTCATACTTCGAACTCAAGTACTAGGGGACTACCTACTATATCGTGAGTAAAGACTACGGTCTATTCATATGTAAAAGGCAGGCTTGAACAATAGGATTTGATGTAAGGACTAAACGATCGATCGAATCGTGTCCATTTAGTTCGTTCTCGCCACTGCAACAATTACGAATGTATTCCCAAATCGGTTTCTTCAATAAAAATCTTATTTCGTTCTAAAGGATTCGTTCTAAAGGATCCTATGTTATCAAATATCGACAAACAATCAAAAGACTACGGTCTAAATGATTACATAAAGCCTATGGTCGAAATTATCGCGTAAACCGTTAAGGACCACGGTCCAAAACGGTCGATGACTTCGACCTAAAATTGCAAAATTATCACAATCGGGGTCGCCTCTTAAATTACGAACAAAACAGCAGCTAACATCTACATGAACCAAAGCCCGATCAAGGGTCGCTACCATCCGGATTCTATGAAGGTAAACCAGTGGGAATTTGGCTTTCCTTTGAGGAAATTCATCGAGCACGGGTGGTGCTCGCTACCTGAACTTGGAGGCTTCATCTTTCTCGTCTATTGCAACATCATCTTCAGCAAATGTCTTGCTGGGGACGAACGAGTGTCCAAATGACCAATTGAAAGGAAGTTACCCACGGACTCTAGATTTTCTTGCTCCATTTGAGAGTTTCTAACACCATTGGAGGGACCTTGGAATTACTACTGTAGAGTGGCGTTGCCATCGTCCAAATCGACGATCTCCGATGGTGCGACCTTCGTTTCGCGCCAATCAGACCAAAGACGTATCGCGACCGAACTTTCTTGGCGTCGGCCATAACTTTTGGGAGCAAACAGAAAGGATGTTCTGGACGTCCTCGAGTTGTAGGCGCATATAAGAACAATTCGCGTCCATCTGCAGTAGCAAATCCATGACCCTAGCAATCAGTGTAGGAAAAAGGTAGAAACGAGAGGCATCCATGGAGGAGGAGCAATGAAAGCACCAATGTAACGAACCAAATTCTTAACACGTCTAACAACTTGTATTAATCCAAACACAGTAGCAATACGATAACGATTGGAAATAACAATAGAAATCTGGCCCCGAAATACAAAGGATAGAAAGAAGGAGATGAGAATCGGAGATGCGAGAATGGGGATGAGAAGAAGCCGGAGACTTTTGAGTTTAGACTCAACAATATTCGCATAACCGCAATTGCTCCTATCCGACACTATTTATCAAGCTAGATCCCAAAATAACCACTTAATATGGTGTTGGGCTGTTTCTGCCTGAGGCTTCTATGTAATATTTCCACTGGTCCATTTATTAAACTGGTTCGGGCCCATTCATAACATGTTTGGTTCTTCTGTCAAGTACACTTGGGAAGACACGCATTCTAGGTGTCTCAAACTTGCTTCAGCTTTGGTTCAGCTCGGGATTTCTCGAGGAGATGTGGTAAGATTTTTTTTCTTTTCCGCCTTTTTTTTTTCCCAAGAATTGAGACCGTTTCTTTAAAGTGCTGAATTATTTAAATGATCACGTTCTAGAGTTATTTTTACATACGGTTTGATTATTTTGTTGATAGTAATATAGACTTGGACATTGTTTGCAGGTTGCAACTCTGGCTTCCAATGTACCAGCAATGCAGGAGCTGCATTTTGCAGTACCAATGGCCGAAGCAGTTCTTTGTACATTAAATACGCGTCTTGATTCATCAATGATAGCTGACTTACTGAAACATTCAGAAGCCAAGATAATATTTGTTGATCAACGATTGCTCCAAATTGCTCAAGGAGCACTCAGTCTTATTTCTAAAGACAAAACAATTAAACCACCAGTTCTTGTACTAATTCCTGAATCTGAGAATTCCGCTCTTCCTGTACGTGAGACATATAATATTCTCGAATACGAAAATCTTTTGGCAAGCGGGAGTAGCAATTTTACAATAAGGTGGCCGAAAACTGAATTAGACCCTATCAGTATCAATTATACTTCTGGCACGACGTCATCAGCCAAAGGGGTTGTGTACAATCACAGAGAGTGCATATCTCAATACTATTGCTATTTTTGTCGCTCCTGGCATGGGTTTGATGCCTACGTACCTTTGGACACTTCCAATGTT